>NC_054869.1:28224288-28543538 GCF_018320785.1 Cheilinus undulatus | reverse complement strand
ATCTGGAATTATAGAGAGCAACCAGTTACAGCTCTCCCTGCTTGGTATAGTCTTCCTCCTGTAAGTACTGAGTAGCGGACAGACATGTCAATCAATCTGCACCTTCAGCCTCATCCAACCTCCGTCTCCCACCTCAACTCTCACGAACCAATCACAGCCAGGTTTGCTGACACACACTTACCGGTAGTTTTTTCAAAGAAGTTAGCTGATGTTCAAACGACTGGAATTATCTGGAAGCTAGCATTAAAAGAACAACTGCAAAGGAGGAAGGACTTCTGAAGCAAAGAGAGAAGTTTTGAGTTTTATTTTCAGTGAATGCAGGTGGAAATCCTAATGGCTCAAACCCCGCGGGTCCAGACGCGGCAGCAATTTAAGCTAACCACAGGGCAGGTGCCACTGTCAAACCCATGTTATGATCACAGACTCATAGAACATCACTGGCCACTCAAACTCAGCAAGAAGCAGCATCGCCAGATCAGGATCTAACCTCTCTTCAAAACCACCATGAAGTCCAGGAAAGTCTTGAGCTGGTAAAATGAAACACTGCATAAAAAAAACCTGATTATCGACCCCTAAACGGCTGCAGCAGCAAGATCATGCCCGTTTCTATAGAGCGCAGTTTTTCATCTTTCAGACTTATTCAGAAATCCCCATGTCAGAAGTGTAATGGAACTGAAGTGACTAAAGGACTTTATACAAACTGTACAGAGGACTAACTGGCTCAGAAAACTGTAAGCAATGCTCCGTGAAGGTCTGTAAGCTGGCTGAGTAAACATCTAAAGGTTGCCTTCATTTCACCTGTGATTGCCTGTGATAAAATTAGAAAAATATTCTGCAATCATGCATGTTTGGGAGTATAGAGGTGATCCTATGGCATAGAGCAGCTGTCTGTGTTGTCCCACACCTGCTGTTTAAGTTTAAATGAGGTTATTGTGCATAGCTGTTGTTTTCCTGTGCATTATTGTTACATGCAGCAACAGGCCTGCATATAAACTCATGCAGACAATATTATTGACAATTTCAGCACCTTTGTGATGCAAAAGCCTGTTTGCATTTTGCTTTTGACGTGCTGTTGTTGTTGACGTTTCTTGTGCAGCTCTATTGCTTTGTGCTTAGTGGACATTGGTGCTTCTCATTATTGTTGGCAGGAATAAAGAAATATAGATTTTTATTGTTGTTAAAAGCTTTCCTATAAATAAGAGTTTGGCCAACTGGACCTGACTTTTAATAGGCCCAGACTGAGAGAGAGCGAGAGAGAGAGTGAGTGAGTGAGAGTATGTGTGTGTGTGAGAGAGAGAGCATACATTATACGCACTTAACAGGAGGACAAATAGGAGAAGATAAAACCATTATATGAAACAAGTCATCTTCTTTTAACAGTGTGTGTCAGATAATCTTTGGTAAACCTATTGTGCGCATAAGTCCTGTATCTGAAGCAAAAATTCCAGTCTGTGAAATGTTAATAATTTATTATTCATTTAAATGTTAAGCAACATGGATTCTCAATAGCTTATATGCAAAAACAACTTATTCACAATGAAGGTTCCAATAGACGTGGCTCTGATAAATGTAGAGTTTATAATAAAGAGAGCAGTGATGATCCACGTAGACCAGCGGATCCTTGCGCAGCTACCGCAGGTGAGAGTGCTTATATAAGACAGCATTGATCCATTAAACACTGAATTCTTCTGTAAACTGCACTATTCACTGGTAAACTGAGAAATACTGTCAGACTAGATGATCAGCCAAATTCTTTTTATTACCTCAGTCATTTTCTGTAGGCAGTGCTGTTGCTCTCTCCCTTGCGCTGGGTTGGCCAGGGAGGAGGAGCTGACTTATTCATACCGTCCAATATTAAAAAAACACAAGGGCCCACTTAAGGTGAGCTGCAGGGGGGCCCCGTGGACGGGGCTGATGCTTTACATAAAAATGTTTTGGTAGAAAAAACAAGAAGACCTATTTTCTAAGAGATTTTGCATTTAAAAGAAATGAAATTGTTGTTTATTTTTGACAGCAATTTATCTCTTTTTCATGTGTGGCTCCAGTTTGGAAACCACTGAATTATAACAGTGTGTAAATGGACATCCAAATGAAAATGTGTTCTTGTATTTCCTTTCTCTCTACCTCACAAATCTTCTCTCCAAAGAGACTGCTGTTTGAACATTTTTCCCAACCTGAACAAAAAAATCAACACCTCAAGGTGTTTTAATCGTTGTTTTAGTGATATATTTCCATACTTATTGCCTATGATGGTTAAATCTCTGGGCTTGAATGTCAAAAGTTCACACTTTTGGAATTATGAATTCAGATTTCTGCATATGTACCTACCTGTGTGTGTGTTTTCTTCATCTGCCTTTAGCCATGCAGCAAGCTTAAGGAAACTCCCATCTCACCGGCTCTACTGTTCCCCAGCCCTCGGCTCTGTACAGCAGACTATGTAAGGAGGAGACGTGACTCATCCTGGGATGGAGACTCTCCCACATCACTCTCCCTTTCCTTACTTCCTTCCCTCTCTCCCTTACTTGCTGCATACCTGTTATCTGTTTGTGTGGCTGCTTTTCTAGCCTTGACTGGCTGACTGGAGAGTCACAGTGGCACTGTTGCCCCCGGGCCAAAACAAGGCTTGATGAGCGCAGACATGCTCGTCTCCCTCTTTCCCTTCCCAGATGGGTATCACCTCCCTGTGTGTGGTCATATCTCTGTCTACCTTTCACAGGTGCTGCTGATGGTGTCTCCAGCAGAAGTTTGTTTATACTGTTATATCATACAAATACACCTTTATGACATTCATCATTGCTTTTCTAGGGCTGAAAGCACACCTGAGACTTGCATGGAAACTTTGATTCTCAGATCCCCTCTTACCTGTATTGGTTTGATATCTAAAACAAAGTTAGTGATTTTGTGTTAAATATTGAAAAGTACCTCTCACATGGGCAAAGTTTCCTCCTTTATATATTTTTCATACATTTCTGGCCCTGCATGTTTGACTTCCCTGCATGATGTTACCTCCTACAAACTTGACGCTTGGCCTCAAATCAGATATAGAAGCCGCTTCAGGTCTCCTGCTGATTTTGCTAGAAACAATAACTCAGTTTTTATATTTACATCCTCAAATAATGAATTTATCGCTTGACTTTAAACTTGAACACAAATGGAGCAGATTGGCCTTGCATGGCCTCTTAGATCTAACATTTTACAATGAAAACATCCCAAAATAGATTTCTAGCAGGACTCATGCTGTAAATAGAAGCTCTGAGAAGCTGAAGAAAAACACTGTGGTGGTTAAACAGACACAACCTACTTTCAAATTCAAATAGAAAAACAGACATCCTGGTGTTAAACATCTATAATAATGTGTTTTCTCCATCCATTATCCATGCTGGTCATCTCCTGCTAGGCTGCAGGGGGGCTGGGGCCAATCCCAGCTGACACGGTCACAGGGCTAACATATACAGACATAGATTAACAGAGTTTTCTGCTTTCTTTTGGTTTAGTCTAAATCACACTAAAGGACAATTTAGAGTCACTAATTCATTTAACAATCATGTCTTTGAACTTTGAGGAAGCTGGGGTCAGTGTTTTGTTTTAGTTTGATCATTGTGACCCTCCTCCATCCCAGTCACCTCCAATTCATCTCATCAGCCTCCCAGAGTTCCACTCTTCAGTTCATCCTTCATCAACCCCTCACTACCACCACCTGTTTGAGGGGGTCTTATCCTGCTCTCCACTTCATTAACCCCTATAAGTGCATGAAGATATCACAGTGTACTTGTTACAAAGCTAACTGATCAATCTTGAAGGAGCTGTTCCTGATTGTGATAGTTGATTTTAATGTTCATCTTTATACAGCAAACAGCTCCAGCCCTGCCTTTTCAGGCAGTTTACACTTATATAATTGTTAAACATCAGAAAAAATGTCAACTAAAAAAAAAAGCCTTCGAAATAAGCAGGTTAAATGCTCTTATTTTTAAGCATCATGCAAACACTTTGTGTTGTGCAATTCCCCTAAAAGAAGTCACAGTGAAGGTAAATGATCTTTTTCAACTGAAACAAAACATAATACATTTTGGTAATCATGTCTAATTTTGTTGAGTCACTACTAAGAAGGACCATGCATTAATGGTGCCAAATCATAAAAGCAGGGTATGAGATTTTCATTACAATGAGGCATGTCAGACAATTAAGATTCTTAATCCAATTAATCCAAGGATTTCTGTGGATAATCATGACTGATCTCTGTCAAAGACAAGAATCTAACCACTGCTTATGGTTTGGATTCTTTTAAATTTTTGACTTTACACTTATGTAAATTAAGATTTTGAAATTGTGTTTTTCTTGTAAATTTCAAACTTTTTTTTTTAGTTTAGAACATTAAGGTTGTTTTCTTGTAAATGTACAAATTTTTAAAAATTAAAAATTTCAGTTGTTTTATCAAAATTATGATGTTGTGGTTGTTGACAACATTTTTTATCAGAAGTCCCGCCCTTTAATGATTTTCATTGGTCAGTGAAGTGACAGTGATAAGTATGAAGGTGTTCAAGGTTGTCCAAAAGTGTCCAAAAGTTGAACTGAGAGTGCTGTGAGGACAGGAGAAAAAAAAAAAAACAGTGCTCAGGGCATTTTCAGCCCTCAGGATGCTGATGGTTTTGAATCGAAATAGGGTGCTGCCAGCTCAGTAACCAGCGGCAACAGACACAGGCTTTAAAGGCTCCCTTCTAATGAAAGTTCATCTATGTCTTTATTATTCTAACTGCCTAATAAGGTAGCTCTTTTCTGTGGGTCTGAGTGGGGGCAACAACTGCTTTTGCTGCTACTTTTTGGTTACAATGGTTAAGAAAAAAAAACTCAAACTGTATCTAAAAAGTAAAAGAACTGAAAATCAGCTCAAAAGTCTCCCACAGGCAAAGAGAGAGAGAGACAGGGGCTCAGAACTGGAGAACTTGTATCCCCCATCAGCAAGATGTTAAAATCCTGGAATTAGGTGTTCTGTACATCAAATACTGTTCTCATGGGCCATAATTAAATATATGAGGTCACAGAGGTGCTGATACTGTCACTTTAGCAGCACTTTGGGGTGTCACACTAAATCATGTGAACCCTGAAGGAGCTTGAAAGGAAAGCCATTATGTCAATGGACTATGTAATGTCAGGCTAGGTAATTGGCCTTTAAGGACAGAGGATTGGCAGTTTAATTGTTTAATGGTCAGTCAATGAGGCCTCTAACATGTCCGTATCTCACACAGACAATTCAGTCCATTACGCCATGACACGAGTGGTGAGATTGTTATCACGCCAGAGCTGACGGTCACATAAAACATTCTGCTTCTCTGTGTGTGTGCTGTAAAAAGGAGCCTCTTGCAAGATGGCACTCCTCGCCTCTAATTCTCTCCATTAAGAGCCTGCAGCACCATTCCTGCTCTTTGTACACAAATCCCCTTTAATTATGGGATTTATACACCAGCAGAGTGCGAACATGAATAAATAAGTATAGAGCAAGAGAAGCAAACAGAGCCAGTTAATGCTTCCAGAGAGCGTGAGATTCTGCAAGGTCACCACTGATAAGGTGCACACTTTATGTCATGCATCTCAAGTAGAGCTAAATATTTCCTCTCAAGAGGCTGTTAAGTGTATCCATCACTTGGAAAAATAAGATACAGCAGCTTCATGATTAATAAAAGCATATACTGTATATGAAGCAGCCAAGGTTGAGTTGTTTTTAGAGCAGGCGTGAGTCCATCTGAAGATGGCATAAAACACACTGTCACATCGTTATTTCTAATAACAGCTGCTTCAGGTTATCAGATGATGAAGGACACTGACTGTACTGTATTGCCTGTGAGACACATAACTTGCTTCCCTGTGCATTGTGCCACTTGGGAAGACTATTTAAGATTCAAGCAGCGTGTTAGACAGAGAATAGGAAAAGCCTTTTTGTGTCCATGAATACCCAGGCAATCAAGGCATCAATTATTCAAGCTGCACGCAGAGAGAAACCATCGCAAGCTGTCCATCGGCACGCCGTCCCAAGACTCCTAATGTTGTTCAGACAGCAGCAGAACAATACAAATGCAACAGAGCCATTAGACACAAGGCGAGGCAGGAAGACTGCTGCGAAATTAGAGATAAGACGGGCCAAACATGTTAATGAGTTAATCAATTATGGCTAGGTTTAATCACACTGTGTAAACAAGTGAGCATTGAATAGGCAAGTGTGGAGGAAATTTATGTGGTATTGGCCTCATCAGCCTACATGAAGAGAGCCAGAAAGATAATAAATTCATCCACCATGAGAAAAATGAAGGAAAGGTAGAGCTGAGTCCAAATACTGCAGTCCAAACTGCATTTCCTCACTTCTGTAATATTGGCGTTAAAATAACAGTGTGTCAATTTGCCATCTGAATATAATCCTATTTTCTGTCAGACTTCAACACTAAGTCTACTGAAGCTGCAGGTGAAAGAACTGTGTAACATTTTGTTTTTTTCTGAATGAAAATGGACCCCTTTAAATCTAATTTGCAAAATGAAAATCTCTTAATGCATTGGGTTTAACCATCTCGGAAACCTTTTGCAATCACCATCCAATAGATGATCCTGTATATTTCTCCAGGGATGGATGTTCATTTCTCCATTGTTCCCGTAAAGCCAGCAATAAGCACTGAACAACTTCCAGGCAAGACTTACGTTTTTATGAGAAGTCAGTGTCGCAGTGGAAACACTGTCATTTCTTTGTCCACAATCTCCCAGAGTAGTTCCACTTCAACAGTAGAGAACAAGTTATACAACAACTTCACTCTGTCTCATTTCAGCAGTAAGAGCCTGAAAAACAAACAGATTTTCTCATGATTTATTGCAATTAACAGGAATTACATTTGCAAAAATGACAACACAAAGATTCTGATTTGTAAGTCAAGTGTAGTCAGGTCAGTCCTCAAGAGAAGAAGAAAACTGCCCACAGATTTGGGCGGGCCCCTGACAAACCCAGAGAATGGGCCTTCCCTAGTTGTAATTTAAAAGTAGTATGAGTGTACGAGTGTTGGATCAGTAGCATTGGTGCTGGCATCCTGGCTAACAGATTTTTCATTCTGGAGCTGAAAAGTGTTACAAACTATTATAGGGTTCTGATGTTGAAATTATTTATTTGTGACACTTTTTAGCCCCTTTTGACCACTTTTCCCTCCCAGTTTTGCCACTATTATTTGCCACTTTTAATCAATTTTGCATAATTTTTGCCTATTTTTAAGCATTTTGCCACTTTAAGTACATGGTTGCATATTTTAACACATTTATGCCACTTAAAGTAAAGTCTTGGGTAAAGACCCCCAGGGCCTGAGTGATGAAAGATAACTGCCAACACCTACCAAGCAACAAAGCCTCGCTTTTCAACAACAGTTGCAGGTAATCACAAAAGCTGGAAAAAATAGGCTTTTGGCAGCATATATCATGGTTCCTACTGATCCTTGAAAAGTCTTAAACAGTCTTAAATTGCACATTTGAAATTTAAGGCCTTAAAAAGTCTGGATATGCACTTTGAATAAGTCTTATTCAAAGTGCCTTCTAAAATTTAAGACCTCTAACTGGTAAAAATCTAGCTTTTTGAGTCAACCTCATACAGTTTTAATCATCTTCCCCCACAAATTGTTGCATAAATATTCTCCACAATTCAGGGAATCAGTGTTGGACGTTCTAAATTTTCTGGGGGATTACCCTAGACCCCTCTCTGATTTTGTTGGACTTAATGTGATTTAATAAACTCATATCCTAGTTCTATCTATTTGTATACTTTCTCTAACTTATTTAGGGATGTATCGAAAGGCCGATTTGAACAAAGACTGTTGAGACTTGACTTTGATTAGATGAGAGACTGTTTAATGAGAGCTAACTCAATCCTAGCACTGATTTAGAAAACAGCATAATATATTATGTCAAATGATATTTCAGAACCAATCCTAACCAGGGCTGCAAGCACAGATGTATAATGGCTGCTAGGAGCTGGGTGCACAGTGTCCTGTAACACAGCAGAGACCATGTTGGTCCTACTATAACTGTCATTCAATGTAAAATAATGATCATATTGCACTTTGTATATTAGGTAATATTGTGCATCAACAGTAGGTGCCAGAATGAAAAAGAGACATGCTAATATGTGGAAGTGGTCAGGCTTTGATTGATAACAATTAGTAAAATTCAAAGATGGGGTATTTTAAGTCAGATGTGTTACTGGCTTCTTACACTACTAGGCACTACAGATAAACCATTAAAATAACTTTTAAGTGTGTAGAGCTATAGACCTTGATCATATATGTGAAATTTGAAGCCAGTCAGATGTTTCGTATGAGAGTTACTCCAACTTGCTGTGAAATGGCAAGATATTAAAATGCTTGCTATTGCCAGTGAAGCGTCCCCCAATGAAACATGTCAGAGTTGTGGACAAAAAAATGGGACTTTATTTTCAAAATCAGAGCTTGATTGGTTCAGCAAGGAAGAGGAATAAACAAACGTCTCATTTATGTCACTTTCTGTTGCCGGTAGAGGGGGCACTTAGGTGTGATGTTTGCATGTAGACATGATCAGTCTGATACAGACTTGGAGGAAAATTTGAAAGAACATAATATAATCAATGCAAAAGTAACATGTCATAATTCCAGGACTTCTTCTGTGTTATGATATGACTGTGGAATCTATTGCATCTTTGTCCCAACAGAAGGCACCAGAGTGACGTGCAATCTGTGGGTGATTATGTGGCTGACCTGAGAAAGCTGGCACAGGACTGTAACTTCAGTTATTCTTTGAGAATGATGTTTGGAGAACATTTGATCTGTACCATAAATGAAGACAGGAGGCAGCAGAGGCTGTAGTCAGAGGATGAACTGATGTTTGAAAAAGCGCTCAAGTTTACTTAAGGAATAGAGGCAGCAGATTTACATTAAAGAACGCAGTAAATGGAACAGAGTGGCAGGGTTGTTGAACAAGGTCAGAGAAAAACAATAAAGTCCGGGCCGGACATTAGAAAATGCTACAGATGGGGTGGAGGAAACCACCTTGCCAAAGACTAAAGGTTTGCCATGAAAAATATCACAGCTGTGGAAAAGTGCATTCAGAGGATTAAAGATGAAAAATTGTTAGTGTGACCATGATCACGTCTAGTGTGTGTGGCCGGTCTTACAGAAGATCTCTCATGACGAATCATGCAAAAACTAATGTAACAGGTAGTGCAACATGTTACTTTTTGTTTTGAGTAACTAAGTCATGTAACTCATTAGATTTTTAGAGAGTAACTAGTAATTAGATGGATTACTTTGTTTTGAGTACCTACCTCAACACTGGTTAGGAGGGGTAAATTGGGCCAAAAATCATGGCCTAAAATCATCTTGTGTGTAGCCAGCATTAGGTTTGAAAGAAATTTCTGGTAGCAGAGACTTTCTTTGTTTTTTGACAAACAAAACAAGACTGGTAGTCAGTGTTGGGCAAGTTACTGAAAAATAGTAATTAGTTACTAGTTACAGTTACTTGTTGCTGCTTGCAAAAAGTAACTGAGTTAGTATCTGAGTTACTGCATTGTAAAAGTAACTAGTTGCTTTGAAATTACTCAGGCGTTACTTTTTTTTTGCATCAATCCTCATTATTGTACACATCCCATTAATTTATGTTGTTGTGGCAGTGTCAGAGGAAAAAACTCTCAAATTTTATAACATTGTAGCCATTATCATGTTGGAAAGAGGTGAAACAATAACTCAACTTCTGACACTGTTAAAGCATTTGTACACTTTTTAAGAAGTCTAAAAAGCTGTACTCTACTGATTATTTTGATTGATTGATTTTTGGATTACAGATCCGGAAAAAAAACGCATCCGAAAATAACAGACCCAGTGTGTAAAAACCTTTACTCCCAACACTGCTGGTAGTTAAGCTACAGACCCCAGCTGTATAAACAGAAAAATGCCTATGGTCAGGCCTACAGGGGGAAAAAGAAAGACCATCCAACTTGAGGATACAAAGAGAAATGTTGAGTAAATGTTCTGAGATTTGTGATAAATCTCTAGGCTCCCTGTTAGAGTCCAGTGTTTGTAAGGCTCTGCAAAGACACATGTATAAAACATCAGCACAGTCCAACACAGACATAAAAGCAGCAACAAGCAGCCTACTTTGTTATTCAGGTAACTCTTGTCAGACATTTGGAGCCTGTAATAAAGAAATGGCTAACAGTATATATATAAAACTCTTTAAAGTTATGTAAGACTTTATGCATTTTTTAAAACTGAATGGATACTGCACAAAAATCTCCTGTGTACACTTAGTGAGCTTTAATTCTCAGATTAACTATGGAAGTCATCAGAAGATCTTATTTATCAACATCTATTTCTTTTTAAAGCTTTACCTATTGTAAAATTTTAAAGGATACTCAGTATTTCTGTATTTGCAGCAGGGCTCTCTCTACAGATTCATTAAGGTAAAGATATTCTGCAGATCACCCGGTCTGTTGCTCTTCTCTCTTTCTCTCTGGGTGTTCATTTCGAAAGTCTCACGTTGGAGCAGGCTGCAAAAAAGAAAAAGAAAAAACACTGAGCAAGAGCGGAAGTGTGGGATCAATTCCCAGAGGAGTCAGAGGGAATCCAACAAAAACACAAGGTGCTGCATTCTCACAGAAGGGACACAAAAACAAAAACAGGTAGGTGACAGACAGGTGTGTTTTCATCCAAAAACAACTGAAAGGAGGTGTCAAAAAACTGAACAAACACACAGAACACCACAGCACACATAAGACGATGCTTAAAAAAGAACCAAACTTCATGACCCTTCCACTTTTTCCAGGCAGCAGTGGACCATGGGAACATAAAGATCCCATCATGTATTCTGCTTTGATGTTTGTTCATAAGTTCCACTATAGTTTTCATAGAAAGAAGAACTTTTTATTTCCCCACATACTCCACTTTGTGTAATCTTCAAACCCCTTTAGATGTGCGCTGAGAGGGCGACCTCCCAGCATGCTGCCCGAACACTTCCCATATTCCACTCTGCTGTACACACTGTACGGTATATGTTCTCAACAAGCCAATTATTTATTTAGCACACTGCCTTTCTGTCACAGTTTTTTGGTGCTGCCTTCAGGAGACAAACAGCATGCTCGGCAGATCTCCTGGGAAACTCTCTCCCTACCCACTGAACCTTTTCTGTGTGATATTAGGCTGCAAAAATGTCAACATGGTTTTATGCCCATGCCTTGAGGTTAATTCTCTTCTGATTCCCCTCTTCATTTTTGAATTCTTACTTCACTGCCATGCAAAAACTTCATATTTACAGCAAAGTTGTGTAATAAAAATGGACTATAAATGTCCAAAAGATGATTTGAATAGTGTAGTCATTTATAGTGCTCTCTGTGTGCACCTGGGGCTCCATAACCTGCAGGCAGGGAGTTTATTTGAGGAGTTGGTAAGATGATTTATTTTAGGAGAGGATGATTTATTAAAGTAGAGCATGTGTTTCCAGTTCTTCATATAAACGCATTAATCAACATTTAAAAAAAAAAAAATTCCTTCTGTCGGAAATTGCTCATGATTGAACATGTTTTAGGTGATATACATGTTCAGTTTCTGAGACTATGGTAGGGGTGTTTAAAAGTTAGTTCCTTCCATCTGTCTAAAGCCCAATTTATCCTTCTGCGTCGCGTCGATGCGACGCTGTCGTTGACCGTTCGAAGTTCTGCGTTGAGGGGACACATCGCTCTGCAATTCACTGCCATGCCGCTAGGGGGTGTGGCTGTGTGTGTGCGTGGTTTCAGAGGGGTCACATCCGAATCCTTGTTTATCTTCCAGTCATGGCGACCGAGGTGAAGCGGGTGTTGGAGCTCATTCTTTTGTTGCAAATGTTGAAGCGCAGGCACAGAGAAGACATTTGCGGTGGTGGTCTGTATGACCACTAAACGAGTCAAGGTTGAGAACGGGTAAATTTGCCACACTGGTTCACCCACTGAGGGACCTGGATGAAGAAATGACGTTATGAGCAGACCAATCACAGCCCATGCGGTCCGCATCACCGTGACGCATAGTTAGGATTTTTGGAGGTGTGTGTCAGGCTAGGGCGTAGGGGTCCGCGTCGACACAAAGGGCTACGCGTAGCTACGCTGTCGACACGACGCAGAAGCATAAATCAGGCTTTAGGCAAAAATAACCAACAGACAAAGACCATAAGAGTAAGGACGAGAGGCAAAAAAAATTGTACAGGCAACACGTGGGAAGACACTAGGTTTTTATACATGGAAATTCAGGGATTAACTAGACACAGGTGCAGGTAATCATAGATCAGGCTGACACAAGCCATGCATCCCAAGTCTCTTGAGTTGCTTCCATGCATCTCTCATTTATGTCTTCTCTTTGCATCTTAGTCCCTCCCACCAGAGGCCCATGCTGAGACTCAATGAAATGTAACAGAAGACAAAGGAACAAGGAAATATGTTTTAAGTTGCAGCGCCATGTGAAGTGCCATTTGTGATGAAGGCTGATCATCAATCAGCTGCCATTCTGTTTAAACAGCTGCTTGTGTCTGCATAAATTTGCTTGTATTTATTCAAATAAAATACCCACAATAACAGCGTTTTACCACAGTATTCATATGATCACAAACACCTGGACATGAAAAGCTACCTGCAGTCAATGACAAAAAACAGACAACATATGGGCCCTTTCTGCCAGTGCAATTGTTTATTATTTGTAAATTTGGAAAATATTTATTAGGTTGTTAGTTTAGGAATGAAGTGACATAATAAAATAATGATCAAACCAGGTGCTCATTTATGATTAGTCTAATATAAACTTTATCGATATAAAATTTTACACCTTTCCTTAAAATTGCTGACTTATCAGTTAAATTTGCAGCTTTCTTTTTTTTTTTTTTTAAATCAATCATTACCTTTCATTCCAATATTATACTAACATAAATGTTTGTCATACTGTACGTCTTTGGCTCAGCACAAACTGACACCATCCTATCCTGAGAACAGATTGTAGGAGTTTTGTGCACATAACAAATCCTGACTTATTTCTGTCCTCAAATTTTCTCAGAACAGAAAAGAGGATGAAGAGAAAATGTGAAAACAGATGATCATCATTGAGGAGTTTTTTTATTAAACAGTTGTGTCAGTCTTAGTAAAAGACTTGTGTGCAACTTTTTCCACAGCTTTTCATGGTCAAAAAATAACCAAGGCATGTAGGACATTGTGAACAAAGTTTATCGACTATTTATTTTGCTTTTCCATTAGCCAATACAAATAACTACTCCTGCTTCAACCAAGGACAGAGGACAGTTCACTGAAAGGAATTGTGTTTGTCTTTTAGGTTCTGCTTCTTGAGAGCGGCACAGATTGGAAGACACAAGGGTGGTTGATTTCAAAATAAAACAGGAAATGGACATGGAAAGGTGCAAGAAAAACAAAAGGAGAATTACCTGCATAACTTGACTGGTTGTTGTAATAATAATACTAATGTGTTGCATGCTACATGAGAAGATTGCATAGAAAATCAATGGTGAAACATCTAAATTCATCAACACTATTCAAAATGAATTATTGCCTTTATAAACCGTTTGTTTTCTTTAAGTCACAAACAAAGCTCTACAAATAATTTTCATATTTGTCAGCGGCAACAGTTTATGTGCAACATCTCATAGATGGTATGTATTTGATTCCTTTGCACATCTCAAAATGCTTTATTCTGCATAACATATGAGCAAATATAAATCAAATTCTATTAGACTACACCTGAAATCAACTATGTAGTACATGCTGTATCATCATGCTCTTTCATTAGATAGTTAAACTGTGAGAGGCTTGACCAATGGTAGCACTTGTTTTTCTCTTTGCATACAGTTGTTTTTATTTCCAAGTATTGACATTTGGGCAGTGTGCCCCAAAAGCACAAAAAATGCCCAAGTAATTTTCTCCTTCAGATTTATCTCCACTGCTATGATGCACTAAGCACACAGTGTATCCTGATACCTCTGCTCAGCCTAAAATATGTCCACCAGGCAAACAAATCTGCAGGAACACACATCTGAGTCCACATCAAATTGAATTGGATGAAGACAGTTTTACAGTTTGTACCTGAGGTCTGAGGTCACCTTGCACACTGAAAACATCAGTCAGTAAGATAAATAATATTTTTCTATACATTAATTGCATGTTTAAAATGTTTTTTTTTTTTTTGCATTTTTGTTTTTACATATTTTATTGACTGTTTTCTAAAGAGATATGAGCCATTCAGACATACAGTAGATTCAGCAGTGTCATCATTTCCTATTAATATGGGATACATATACATAGATGCTGCTTTTAAGTGTGTTAGGTTTGTCAGTGCTGCAATCAATTTAGAGAGACAAAGCCAAGGCTCAGTGAATGTTAATGCAGTGTTGCAGGATAAAACCTGCATTTGTATAGCCAATGCATACACTTACATATGTCTCTATTACCTATACCACTTGACCCATTCAGAGTTGTTGGTTGCTGGAGCTGATTCCAGTTGGCATTGATTGAGAGACAGGGTACAACCTTGATTGTTCCTGTCAATCACAGGACTGGCATAAAGCGACACACGACCAGGAACACTTAAAACCACAGTCACAGACAATTCAGAGTCACTAGAACCCATGCATAGAGGAAAAACGCAAACTCACTCAGAAAAGTCTGGCCAGGATTTGAACCTGGAACCTTCTTGCTGAGTGGCAACAGAATTTAACCATTGCCATACTATGCAGCCCTGTTAAATAAATCAGTGGTGAGTGTTATAAAACTTCTATGCAAGATTTCCTTTTCCATTTATGCCTACACAGTAAAGCCTATTTCTCTTATACCTGGGGCAGCGCAAATTATCTGGTAAGTGCAACAGAACTGATGCTGGGACTTTACTCACACTCTCATCAGCCCAAGAAAAAAATAAATTTCATGTTGACTTTTGACAGTTAAGGTGAATTAATTTTGCAGAAGTAACATAATGCGGATTTGTAAAAAGAAAAAGTCATGCTTTGTAGGTCTGTCCCTAAGAGTCAAAGAAAACAACTTTTAAATCAATCTGAAACCATTGTACCACGTGGGATATGTCTCACATCCATTTAGGTAAAAACCCACAGTCTGTCCAATCACCTTCTGGGATTTTTTGAAACATGCCCCTCCAAACACAAATGTTCTGTCAGTCTCATTCATATGATGTAGCTGGCATGCACAGCTCTGCAATGAACTCAACAGTAACAGCTATCGTTGCTAACTGTTAATGGAGCCAGTTACTGAAGCAGAATTGAGTGGTTGGGAAAAAAGCAAAACATCTTCTCCACCAACTAAAAGCTTCCAGTGCAGTTCTTTGCTCTGCGTTTAATAAAGAAATGTGGTCCAGTTCTGATAGAAACTGCTGCTATAGCTACATCTGTGCTAACTGCTACAAGAGTCGCCATTGTTTACCGGCTTGCTGTACAACTAAACCTTGCCTGTACCACCTTGTTCTCCTTTAATGACTGATTTGTCAATCCTTTCTCAGATGGGCCACAATTGTTTCAGATCAAAGTGTTTCAAGATAAATCTGCCTGAAGACAGACATGGAATCTGGCCAACTGACTGGCTTTGAAAGGTTATTTTCAAATTGCTTGTTTTTTAATGGAGTTTGGTTTGATTCTGTATGTTGTGTTTCGGGTAGTGAGGAAATCTAACAGCTTATTGTCTTTATACAAGATGTCAACTAGATTTGTGGCTCAAGTTTATATGTTTGATCTTTAAAGGGGCTCTGTGCAAGATTTAGAAAAATATCAGTGTGGCGACACTGCTGGCCATTAGGCGAACTACAACAACATTGTGTTGCTCATCCACAACAGCACGCTCCTTGCTCATGAACGAGCCTCCGGTTTATCAGCTGATACATACGCAGACCAAGGTGATTTACCGGCATCATGTATACAGAGGAGGAAAGTAAAGTAACACTTAAAAGTTCCATGAACTAAAAATGAAAATGAATAAAGCATATTTGAACATCTAGTGCGGACACAGCACAAAGGCTATTAAAAAAGGACGATATTTTCGTGACCATTTCTATGAATGAACAACTTAGCGACTTAGTGCAGCATTGACCAATTTTATTGTCTTTTTACCTGTGGAATGTGTAATGTGTATTGAATTGGATGAATTTTAGAGCAGAAGCAACAGGGCTAACATTGCTTAGCTCTGATAATGGTGCCCCGACCACAGATATCAGATAGCTGACATTATGTGTCGAAGATATTTTATGAACGAAGTATCAAAACATAAACTCAGTAAGTGGAGTCCAGTGCCAGGAAGCAAGAAAAAGATGAAATATTATCCGGAACATACTAAATGAGTAACCTGACATTCTCGTTGTTTGGATAGCATCTTTGTGAGCAAGCTAACGTGATGTAGCATATGGTTTATACGACATAAAACACTACATTGTATTTCATGGTCCAGAGTGATGCTTTACCTTTTCCACAGAAAGACGGCCATTTCTGGATATTCATACTCGATTTCCCCTGCATCGGTCACACTGTCTTTTAGCTTGACAGGTTTCAGCAGATAAAACTGTCTTCGTTTTTTATGTTTATGCGGAGTATGTGTAGGTGTTTGGGCTGAGCCAGCCGGTCATTTACTCGCAGAAGCAGCCTTCTCCATTCAACACGCCGTTGTCAGGTATAAACAGAGCAATGGTGTGTGCACATTATGTAGTACCCGACGTCACTTCCGTTGAGATTTCGCGGAAAATTCGGCCCGAATTCTTCACAGAGAAACGACTCCACAGGCTTATACAGGCAAACAAGGAAGACATAAAGCGCCTCATTCTTCACATTGGGAGAAAGTGCGCACCATTATATACTCAAAAGTGGGAAGTTTTGAAGCAAAAATCTTACATAGAGCCCCTTTAAAGGATTTTTAGCTGCACTTTAATGCAGATATTTCTTTATGGCAACAAATAAATCATCACAACGCCCCCCATAGAAGGGAACTAATATTTCATCTGAATGGACAAAGTCCTGCCTGTTTATAGTTTCCAACATGGAGAATTTAACCTGTGCAAAAGAGTTCTTCTGATATTGGTCAACAGCTTGGACAACTAATTTACTACAAATGAAAACCAGAGCTCCTTACACAGAGAAAAATCATGAACCCTGTGCCTATCTCTGCGTATATACTTTACATTTATATCTAGATTATGTAAATAGACATTAATATAGATTGAGTTTCCTCCGTTAAAAATTAACAGAAGATCATTAACATGCAACCATTAAAGAGTTGTTTTGTAATGTATAAAAATCTGCAGTAATTGTCTTCCTAACTGTTCACACTACTTTTATATTTATTTTTAAGTAGAAATGCAAATGGGTATTGCTGGATTTTGTGATTAAATGAGCTTACAGTAATCAGTCCCATGTAATTTGCCATATGCGGAAGTAAAAACCTCCCTAAGTCTTGAAAATTAAATATTCCATGTCTGACATTTATCCATATCCTCCTCTATAACATGCTGCAGGCCTTGCATCTAATTGAGCCCCATTAAAAAAACGTGGAATAAGCCTTTACCACATGAGGCCTCATAAAATATTCTCTGCTATTTCACAGCATTTTTACCGTGATGAACTTTTCCCATGTGTAATAATCTGTCTTGATTAAAGCTGCAGCGTTGTGGTAGGTGGAAGCACCACCACTTTGACGTGCTGCACCGCTTCACTCTGATGAATAAAATGAAGTCTGAGGAAGCAGATTGGTTTCAAAATCTACTTATTTTTAAACTGCCAGACTCTTAAAAATGCCTGACAAATATCGCTGAACCAATTAAAGCACACATCTGTTTCATTAGGGGGCCGCGTATCCATCCATCTTATCTGTCAATCTCTCCTCTCACTACCTTCATTCGCCTCATCAGATGTCTTCATGCAAGTGTGACTGTGCAGATTAATTGAGCCTATTTCGCTTAATTTCAGGGAAGAAGGAAAACTTTATGCTCCGTACGCTCTAGGCTTCTGAGTTGATGCTCACTTTTATTACATCTTAAAGTCACTTTTGCAGCACAAATTCCTATTCAATTATGAGCAGGTGAAATAGGAAATCAAATTGGGGCAAGAATAACTGAGTTTGCAATGATTTGCATTTAAAGCTTACAATGAGTCACAAAATGATTGAAGGTTTTAGTTCAGTGTCATGCAGCTTAAATTGAGTCTGAAAAGCAATTCTGCTCCACAAATTAAATCTTAGGAGATGAGATTCCAAGACTAAAAAGCTTATATACTCATATCTAAAATGCCATCTCAACCTAACTTCAGGTAGGTTGAAGCAGAGAGGAGCTGGGTGGGACTCAGATGCAAGGCAAACAGCTACCATGCACCTGTCAGTCAGATCAGCCATGCCTCTAAACTACTGACATCACCTCTGTACAGTATGAACGGATAAAGCCTTTTGCTGATGATGTTCTGTTGGTTTCTTCAGCTGGGGTCAAACAGACAATGCAGTGGTTTTTGGCTGAGTGTAAATCAGCTGGATCAGCATCTCTAAGTCCAGGGCCTTGGTTCTTTGCCGGGAAATGGCGGATTGCACCCTCCAGGTTGTTAGTGAGTCTTCACCCCAAGTGAACCCAAGGAGTTCAAGAAACTCTAGGTCTTCTTAATGAGTGAGGGTAGAATGGACCATGAGAATGACTGGCTGATTGCCAGAGGCTTAGACGTATCAAATGACTGTGGTGAAGAGGAAGCTGAGCCAGAAGGCAAAGCTTTTCACTTACAAGTCCATCTACATTCCAACCCTTACCTATGGTTATGCGCTTTAGATAGTGACAGAAGAATGGGAATGCTGATACAAGTGGTTGAAATGAGATTCCTCAGGAAGGTAGCTGTCAGGTTTGGGCAATATGGCCTACATATCATATCACAATATTTGTCTTTCCCTTTACAGTAACGTTACTATATTGTGGTATTACAAAACTAAAATAGATTACATATTTAAAGGTGTATTGAGATTCAACAAACCCCCTCTTCTTCCTAAAACAAACCTTGCATACTTCTTTGTTACTGTTCCTAAGTTTAACTTCTGTAGTGGTGGGCTGTGTTGAGCTTATATTACTATATCATATTTCCTGTTAGGGGTGTTCACAATAGAAGGATGCAAGAAACAACAACTAACGACTTTTACTGTGAAGAAACTGACAGAAGTAGTGTCCTTATCATTAATTTAACTTAGCTTTGACAGCAGTACCGGCAACTTTAAGCAGCTGCAGTGTTTTCAACTGCATCTCTGACTTTGTTTGATGCCTAAGGCCGGCCACACACTGGACGATTTTTTAATCTGAAACGATTTTAAAAGTGAAGTGGGAGACCACAGACTTCAGGACAATTTCCAAAAATTTTTCATCTTGAATCCTCTGAACGCATACACAAACATGTTTGATATTTACGTTTCAGGGTTTGGGAGGCTATGATGCAATTTGGAGCAGTAAATAATTCGTGTTGACACTACACACATGCAGACTACTCAGACAAACAACTGTTTGCGATGAGGCTCCAGTCGGTATACAACCCCACGATCATCAGGGGAGGCAAAACTTGCCCCAAATGGGGCTTAAATCCTGTAGTGTGTGGCCGGCCTAAGCTTGCTTATTGATCTTGACATGGAACTACAATACATGAGACACACCTGAAAACAGTACTTTAAACATAAACTGAGATAACTCAGCTTGTGTAAAGCCCCAGACAGAACAACAGATATGCTCTGGGAAGCAGGCACAGTCACTGTGTTGTAGTTATTACAGGAATCAAACCATGACGGGAAAAACACAGGTTTAACCTTTTTACTGTATTGCATAGAACAGCGGCATGAGTGAATGACATTGGGTTAGTTACCCAGTAATGCTAGCGCTAAACTTGCTGCTGACTGAACCCAGACTTGGCTGTTGTTTGTCGCTAATCATTTTGCTACGCTGACGGTGGCATGGGTCATGCCTTGCAAGGGCACTATAACACAAAGCACGTATTTAAACTGGTGATGACGGCGATGCAAAAATTCTGCTGTAGAATTTTTACCAATGACGGTACTGGTTTACTGCCCACCACTAGTAGAAATTAGAAAGCTGAGCTGGTGCAGTTATGGCAGAAGGCATTAGCGTGGATGCTGCTAAAGCACCAGTTTTATCAAGACTGGATAATGTTTCTTTGTTTAAAGAAGAACAAAGAACAGCAGTGAGTTGTTTTCTTTTCAAAAATTTCAAAAGTCGTGTACTGACATGTCTACAGTCACCATGGTTCATGTTATGCAGTTCTGTATGGAGTTTACTTCTTCGGCAGGGGCATAGCAAGATAGCAGCTACGTCACGTTTTGCTGCTCTGATTGGCCCATAAAGATGTGACAGACAGAACGTTCAATTTAGCACCATCTTTTGTTTAAAGTGTAGACAGAATATCCAACCACCCTCTGAGTTTTGGCTCTGGCTCTGCCCTTTCCCAATCGCTGTCTGTGATTGGTTAGGAGGTTTCTGCTTGGCACTCATAGTCAAAAATGAATCATTCTTTTTTTTTTTTTTTCAGATCTTGTGTTTAGGTATTAACATTGATTCTTTACTGAGGGCAGATTCTGATCATGAACCCAGTTTATGCCGGTTCTTCCTCCCCACAGGACTATTAAACACAAAGCATTACTATATTTCTGTCAGCTTCCATTTTAAATTGAATTTTGTCGGTCCAGAAGTTAACATGACAACAGGTAAAGAAACTATTACCTGGGGATTGTTTTCTTGTCTATTTTATGACAACTGACAGAGATGTAAAGAAACCGTCTGGGGTTGACTCTGTCAGCTGTCAGTCTCAGGGAGATGTTGTTTTTCTTCCCAGAGCAGACTGGCTGCAGGGCCTTTTCAGAGCAGCTCTATTTTGTTAACCTATAAAATCAACCTGGCTTCTACACTTTGCAATTTCCTGTTACACTAATTGCTTGACTCCAAAGGAATGTGAGCAGCTACATTAAGACATTTGTGGGCATGAGTTTCCACCATGAATATACAGCTGATGAAGAAATCACAATGCCAGGCACTTAGAAGGGTAAAGAGTCCTGTAGAAATCCTTGACATTGTTTTTACCTTAAAGATAGATTTTTGTTTTAACAGCTTAAGTTTTGCTGTCTGATTTGAGATGTGAAGTATGGATGCAAGCTTAATGCAACAACTGATTGTCATATATTTGACTGGGGTTGCTAAATGTGACTCAGTGTTTGTGTATTGCTTAATGTTGCTTGATCATGACATCATGGTTTGAATACGACATTTTTCAGAACAGTATATGTTGTGTTGCTTTCAAAAAGAAGTAAAAAAAATGGAAAACTTTGTCTTGTTGAGAAAAAGTTCTGCAGAGCAAAAAGCAAAGAGTTTCTCTCATTTTCACAACATGCTGTCTGAAGTATCCATCACAATTTGAACAGCTCAGAGCCACTTGTTCTATTGACAGAGAGACACAAACAACTCAGACTGCAGAGCAAACTCAAGCTACTGCCTTGCGGTTATGCCTTATTGTTTGAGGTATAAAACTGCAGAACAGTTTAAGTACAGTGATTGGTCAAGAATATTTCTGGCCTTGAAAATCCAAAATAGAATTATTTCATCACTGAGTCAGAAGTTAGTGCATTAAAAGTTCACCGAAGTACAGAAAATTGTCTTTATTCTCAGACCTTTGTTGAAAGAAACCTCAGGTTTTTTGCAAACTCCAAGTGGGCTTAAATGTGATGTTGCACTGAGGAGAAGCCTACATCTAGCCACCCTGCCATAAAGCTCGGTTGAGTGGAAGGCTGCAGTGACAGTTGTCCCTCTGGAACTTTGTCCCATCTCCACCCAGGATCTCTGGAGTTCAGTTAGAGTAACCAGTGGCGCAAAAAGTGGGTATGCACTGTATACGGCGCATAGGGGCGCCGCGCCAGAAGGGGCGCCAAAGCGATGGGGGGAAAATTAATTTGAGTCAGCATTTTCTGTATTTAACAGCTGTTTGTGCATGTTTAAATGGTATGATCAATAACAGAGGCACGTCAGTGATTAGGCACCCCTCCGCTCCATCACAACCCCACACACACACACACACACACTATAGGCGCTCCAGTGCGCGCCCCCTTGAGCACACGCTGGAGCACGAGTGTTTTCATTTGAATCGTGTTGTCATCTGATAGGGATCTAAAGATGGAGAGGCAGAAAAGAAAGCTCTCGGGAGCACTAAACAGAAAACGGAAGAGGGAGAAGGAGAAAGATTTTGTAGGGATGAGAAAAGCTTTTCAAAGTGGTTGAAAGACAGTAGGTAAGTTATGTCAGTGTATCAACAGACGGCTTGTAAATATTCAGGTTAGATAAAGCTACTAATAAAACAACAGGTTACTGTTGTCTTACAACTGTGTACTGATCAGTATTTACAACAGTGATACTCAACCTGCGGCTCTTGAGCTGCATGTGATTCTTTAGTGACCAGTTGCAGCTCTTTTAAGGCTTACTTTAAAAAAATCCTCCTGAAATCCTCTATAAAGGTGAAAACTGTCAGCAGTAAAGACTCACTGCCATAAGTCATATCAATAAATCTAAGTCCACACAAAGAAGACAGACTTTAACTGCCAAATTCAAATGAAAACTTGTATATCATTACCATCGGATGCGCGCTGGACGGAGGAACTTGCGTAAAAGAGCACAGAGGAAGTCCGCTGATGGTGCGTCTCTTCAGTAATTTCATTCATAGAGGTGTGCTGTCTTGTGTTCAGGGTCAAGCTTCTAATGCCCTCGAGTATGCTCTCCCATACTCGTATTTGATGATGATTTTTATGATGCACATCATAAGCATAACTTTAAGTTAAGAGAGTCACAGAACTACAGTAAATGTCCAAATATGAAATATTAATACCCAAACAGACTCCCATAAGTCATCAGTTCTCTTCTCATAGCTCTAAGTCGACAGGTTCTGATATTTTAAAAAGACTTCAGTCCAGGTGGAACTTACATAAATAAAAACATATGCTTATAATCAGTGAAATATCCTTTCTTCTGACACTATACAGACATTTTTATGTAGCCTATTGCATCCCATTTAACAACACAATAATCCACCAATTCACTGTTTCATTTCAACTATGGATAGATTAATCATCACATGCCCGGTTTTGGATTGTGGCTCTGCAGAAGTATTTTTAAGACAATCTGGCTCTGGGGTAGAATAAGGTTGAGTACCACTGATTTACAATACAACAGATCATGACAAGAAAAATAAAGGAATGTGTTTGTGGTTATTTTGTTGTTCAGACAGTTATCATTTTCTAACTATGTGGTGAATCATAAAACAGATAAATTATAAAACTTGGGAGTGATACTCTTGAGTTTAAATGTCTTCAGTCAGATATAACACTACAGTGCTGTTGTGATGTATCTAAGTCTGATCAGATGCAGCGTCCAGTCAGTAACTGATATCCAATAAAGACACGTCGAACGGTTTACACCTCCGCGTCGTCCATTAATCCCTGATAATTGGACACCTCGTCGGGCATTAACCCTTACATACATGCTGAGTCATAAACATAATGAAAGGCCAAAGCTTGCAGTAAGTTAAAAATTGAACTTGGTTGAATTATTCATCAGGGGGAATAACATGAAATGTCTGGGGTTTTTTTTGTTTGTTTTATGTAACTTAATATCTTTATTATTTAACATTTATGACCTATGTTGAACTTTAATTTCCAATTTTAATTCAAAGTGAAGGCATCCAGAACAATAATACACTCAAAGTTTTTGATAAAGTTTCTAAGTCAAAGCTTTTTTTTAAAACCATCCAGTTTTAAACAGTTAAAGAAAATTGTCACTAAGTTTGGTACAAAACCTTTAAAATAAAAAAAAAAAGAAAAAAGAAACCTTACAGTTGTGACACATAATCACTGTTTTTAGAATCTGTTTATTTATATGCTGGAGATGTCTGTCGCTTTGCAATATGCTCATTCCTGCATTACATCTTAATGGAGATGTACAGCTGCCAGTATGGTCTATGTTTAAGCAGTGACTCATACTGATGCCTTTTGTTTTTTTTAAAGTATCATTTGAAATGGTAGATGTGTAAGAAAAATAAAAATAGATGACAAAAATAGCTTTGAGTGCACTAAAACTGCAGCAGCAGAGGGTATCCAAAGTGCAAACCTTTTGTCTTACAACCTGTTGTTCTTTGTTCTTCTTTCTAATCCCGCCATTTCTCAAGCTGCAGGTGTATGTAGGTTGACTGTAGAATTGTTTTATCCCACTCTCAGCAGAAGTCAACTTAGTAATATTGTTTTTTGTGTTATTCAACTCTTGCAGTCACATATTAGCAAAGCTGCCTCCGGCTTCTATGGCAGAATCACTTAAACAGATAACTCGAGCCGAGTAAAAGGGAGAACTTCAACACCCTGGGTATCCAAAGTAATTTTCTGAAGTGTCTGTAGCGTATTGATCAGTGTTTGTGGGTGCACCCATGCATCCATTAATACAGCCTCAGTGCACTTTAAGTCATCATTCTTGTCATCATTAGAGAAATAGCATTGATTAGGTTAGATGAAAGAAATTTGCACAGGCATGGATCGCCATCATCGTCTCGGAGTATCAAAGGCCAAGGACTCAGGAAATTGTCAGTCCTCACACTGTGCTCTCTCAGCGGTGCATGCATTCATCTGTAACACACTGCAGCACATGCTGTCAGAATCTGAACCAAACTGTACACTGCTACAGGACAGCTTTGATGTGGGATGGAAGAAGTGAGTTCTGTGATGGAGTGTGTTCTGTGTTGCGCTGTGTGACCCACGGCTGCCTAACCTTTAAGATACGACGCGGCACAGATTGCATCATCAGCTCAGTTTGTGAAAGTCATGATGAAACTCTTGACTCTATTTCCTCCTAAAAAGGAAATGTTATTTCCAGAAATGAAAAGATTTTAAAGATAAATATGTATCGCTGTTGAAGCTGTGCATGTGTGGAAATGTGTTCATAAAAAGACTTCACACATTTCTTCATGTCTGATACCTAAACAAGCTAGAAATAGGCCTTAGATCTCAGAGCTCTCTTTAAAGTTAAAGTATTCTGTAGCATAGAAAATGTGACTTCTAGCTTTGACATGTGGAATCATATCCAAGAATATTCTATCTTAAAAACATAAAAAAGTCAACTGGGAGAGAGAAAGACCAAGGTTTAGTTCCAGTACACCCTGCTTCTACCACTAGATCATTTTTCATAAAGATGTCTAGGGGTATAGTCTATTGATTCCTGTTAGAATGTAGGTATAGGGTGAAATGATGTGGGCACAAAGCACTTTAAATGATGATTTTCCAGATCCTCACTCCAAAGCAAGTGTTTTGGGAAATCTTCCAGAATGCCTTGCAAATCAACATCAAGATGGCTGCTCAAGGGATAAAAGAAGAGTGCAAAAGTTTCAGATTCTCCTTGCATTTTTCAGAGTTGCTGCTGGCAACTGCAAATGGATGCAAATAACCTTTGCAAGAGCCATTACCACAGCTGAAGATTTCACATTTGGAAACATCCAGTGTTGCTGTTTTGTCGATCAACTTTAATTCCATTGACGACTTCTGATGGCCTTAGCAGGTCTTGAATGGTAGTTCCATTTTGCCAGTTCTCCTTGTGACTCAGTTCCTTGGCCTAGGTGGCACTTGAAAATGAGTGGTAGGGGTAAAAATCAGAAATGGAGCAGAGCCTTGGCATTAGGGGCCACAGTTTCTTGAGTTTAATTCACCGCCAGTAGTTTGAGTAGGCATGCACATTATGCTCTGTAATAGCATTATGCTACAGGCCATAATATAACATTCAAGTTTTGGCTTAGAGAGCAAATAGGGGTGTCTCACCTAACAAGGCCTACTCCAGCTGGGACGACAGACACCAACACCAGTTTCCTGGCCAAAGCAAACTTCCAAACCATCATTGCAGCTACTGCCTAAAGCCCAAAACACATCCGTGCCCACATCAATTGTCATCCCCAACACCGACCGACAGCAGCGCATCAACAGTCAAACTCCCCACCAGCCAGTGCTAGACCGGGCCCTTGATACCAGAACCACCTGTTCCGGGATCACCTCACTGGGTAAGTGAAAAAAACAATAGGAGCAGTTGTATTACACCAGCAACTGAGGCCTCCTGTCTATTCTATACCTTGAACAAAAGATGGTGCTAAATTTCTTCTTTTGTGCTCTCAAACAAAGCTGCTACCACAGCAGCTGAGATGGATAAAACAGCTGTTCTCTCTGGGAGATACTCCACCAGCCTCTCCCAGTGGCATCAGGAAAAGAGCAGTATACCAAAGTGTCTCGCTGCTGCTGGTGTGGTTTTGTTCATAGAAAATAAGAGAGGCCCAACGCCTGACTATCACCTCCCAATGCAAGATCTGGCAGCTTAGAGAGTAGCTTGTCATAAAGAGAGATGTTAACAACCTGGCCTCAACAACCAGGAGATTGCTCTAAACAAAGCTATAAGTGGAAAAAAATAAGTGCCGGTACTCTCTTCTCACACAATCCCAGAACTTATTTGGGCGGTATGGAGCAAAAATAATATACTCATATAAATTATATACTGTACATAAAAAGTAAAAAGGCCTTTAATGAAATAAATTAGAAATATCAAATACAGTGAGTTTAATAGTTGTTCTTTGTCCCCAAATGTAGAGATTAATCAGCCCCTCCCCTCACTGACACCCTGAGTCTCTGCTCTGTCTGTAAGCGCTCTTTGTCATGTATATCCGCAGACTTTTTGTCTTTGTTAGTGAGTCAGCTGTTCTTTAAGCAAAACTACAGCCCTTGATCCTTTGATCAACAGTCTGCTTGGTCATTTTAAATACTGTTACTGAATATCGTTGTTGGTCTCGTTCAGCGGCAGTAGGAACAGGTGTCAGTGGAGCATCAAGCTCCGTGGAGCAGGCGCTGCACTCATGCGCTGCGTCACTGTCCAGGAGAGGTGAGCGATATAATCTCTGGTTTCCCTCCAACAGTGGCAGGTGAGCTCACCTGGATTCTTGTTCAGACAAAAACTTCATGGTACACAGCGGGAAGAGCACCGTGTGCCACAGAATGCATCTATTTAGATGCAGTCATGAATCATCCAGTAAAGCTGTCAGCTGTGGAGAGGACAGGAGAGCATACCGGTACTTGCTGGTAAGCTGGAAGAAGTCCCGGTATGCCAAGCGACAAAATTTAAAAGTGCTGGTACTGCGTACCGCTGCATACCAGCCCACTTAAAGCACTGGCTCTGAGAAAATCTGATCTGTGAAAGTGCTTGTTATACAATATGGACATCAACCACACTTCACTGATGACAAATGAAGAATTCTTCCATCCAAAAAGGCCCATACCCACACCAACCCTACCACCACTGCATTACGCTACCTAACGATATAACCCAGCAAATAAGAGAGGCTACAATAATGACAAAGCTATCAGGTAACTATGATTTAGATTTCAAATTTTGCAAGAAAATACTGTAAAGTCAAAAGATTTGGCAATTATCAAGAACGAGTGAAATGCTTTAATCCAGGGCTATTCGATTACTTTGGAACGAGGTCAGTTCCTGAATAACTACCCTATAAAGGGCCTGAGAGATACTGTATGACATAGAGTATGTGTAATCATTTTTACAGCTTCAGTACATCTAACTGTTTAGATTTTCTCATAACAACCTCCTCAAATCACACAAGCACACGTCTTGTTTGCTGCAGTTGCAAATGACTGAAATCCATGCCACCAGTGATGATGCAGATTCAGCTTCCTCGTGCTGTACAAAAGGGTGCTATGTCTTTGCCCTGAATATGGGGTCCTAAAGTCTTCTTGCAGCAAAAAAAAAAAAAATCTGGGCCATTTGGTGTTAAAGTAAAATGAGTTGTCTTGAAATGCCTTATCAAGTTTTCTTCTTTTATCTGGTTTACTGGCTTATGTGCTCACAAAAACAGGCCCGCAGGTAGAGGGCAGAGGGTAGTGCAAGTGTCAGGCAGGAATGAGAGGAGCTGTAAAGGATAACTGCAACACCTTGAGGTAGGGTTGGGAAATAAATGACAATAACAACATAATAAACTAACATTATTTTATTAAAAATCATCCTTAAGTCTAAGTGGTCTACTTAAAGGGCCAGTAAAAATGACATCAGGGGCCTGACCTGGCCCCAGGGCCTCCAATTCAATACCGTAGTTCTAAATGGTAGAAATAGCATTTTGTTAAAAAAAAAAAAAAAAAAGGTAAGATTTGGTTTCACCTACATTTAGTAGAAACATAATTGAAACAGTTATGTTTAGTATGGATTTATTGTTTGGAGGCTTTAGTAAAGGCTAAAGATTGTTAACTTGTAAACTGGAATCAAATGTTTTTAGGCAGGCACACATAGAGCTTAACACCCATGATTTGACATAAGCATCACGTTGTGAACACACTGTGTGTAGTCTGCAGTGAATGTGGTGAAGCATTTTATTGCACAAATGATTTGGAGTGTCTTCAGTGCATTTTTTACATGTTGAAAAATGTCATAACTTCAGAGACATTCCTTTATTACTCTAAAGTGTGAAACCACTGCACCTGTCAGACATGATGGATAGCACACTATCTACACCGAAGCAACAATCGACTGCACTCAGTGGGTAGTATTAAAAGTGGTAAAAACCCTGAATGCTGTTTTTATAAAATGTGTCACCAACATTGTTCTCCAGAAAGGCAAAAATATCCATAAAAACATCCAACATACTTTACTATTGAAGAATTACGTGAAGCATTTCTCAGAAGTCTAAAATTATTTGTAATGGATCTGATCCCTTCATTGACTTGATCTCCAGTTTCAATGCGTCCAGCAGGATGAGTGGGTCTAATGCAGCTGTTTGACGACTCACATTGAGCCAACCTTGTGATAGAGGGAAGACCCTCTCTTAGAGAGTCATAATGGAGCAGTTCAGTGGTGTCTGGTTCTCCACACTGGGACCAGTACTGCTGTCTGCTCTCATTTTATCATTGACATCTTCGCTGAAAGGTAATCCAAGAATGTTGAATTCGAAAAATCTCATTGGAGTCGGCTGTGAAATCACAGAAAAGTAAAGTGCGAGTGAAACGTCCTGGATTCTAAGTTTAGCTCTGTATTGATGGGAAAAGGGAGATTTAACTGAAGAGTGTTATCTTTCTTCATAATAGATCACCATTCTTATCTCTGAATAAAAGTTTTAGACCATATTCAATTTTAAGACTAACCAGTCCTTAGACTTTTGGCTGAGAAGTTTGTACCCTGGATTTAAAAGTAATGCAGACGCCCAGTCACTCTTCATGATGTACCCATGTGCTGCTTTTGATTTTTAGCTATAATGTTATAACCATTCAAGTTAGATTTACCACAAGCCTGAGTGTGAAACAATTATATGGTCCAGCAGAAGACAATGTTAATGTTATCAACCTTGTTTTTACAAGTAAAAAAAAAAAAAAAAAAAAAAACTGCTACAGACAGGAACACTCTTGTCATACATTTAATCATTTTATTGCAAAATGGTGTACTTGCTCAAAAGATACTCCCTGGGTTAGTCAAGCAGCATGCATATGGCTAGAAACCTCCATATGGACAGACACATTTATGACAGTGTGTACTGAACACAATAAAATTAGTTCAAAAGCATTAATCCATAGTAGCATGAATCTGAAAATGAGGGTGCAACAAGCTTTATGCTATAAAGGAGGAGGCAGGAGTGGAGGAGCTTGAGCTTTGCTAGCAGCAGTGTGGTGCATCAGCAGTATTGCAAGCAGGGATTAGTGAGAGGTGCACAATATTTACAAATTAGGATTTCAAAAAAACTTTTAGTTCTGATGAATCAGTCACAAAAATAATGGTTAACAATATGTCACTAATCATATGATAAAACCTTAGAGAGAAAAGCTTACACTTTAATTATTGAACAACTAAAGGGATGAATCACTTGAGTCTGTCATTACCCCCTCACACACACACGATATGAGAATTTTTCTATACCACATGCCATTATCCACACACGACACTTGTGCTGTCAGAACTGAACTGTAATGGAATTTATCAATATTAAGAGACCTTATGGAATATACTATACATCTGATGTAAAGGGCAGCACTACATACAACAAGAGACTACAGAGGGAAAAGAGACCAGCCACTGTATGCAGAGAAAAGGTACAGGTGCATGTTGGTGTGTGTATATTGTGTGTGTTTTGGTGTAAGGTAGTCTATAGGAAGGGAACCTGATAGGATTAAAGCTGTTTATTATTGGGGTTTTAATGCTAGTTTTTGGTTATTGTTTAAATATTAATGATCATGATTATCGTTACTGATATAAATAGAATTGTTAAAACAAGATAAATAATGTATAGGGCACCACACTGAAAACAGGGAGCAACAACCAAAAAGAAGCAAAAATCAGTCTCAGAATTAATATTTAAATAATATGTTTTATTATTTATATACAACAAAAGATAGAGAAAGAAGTTTTAGCTTTCAGCAACAACTCAGTTTACCAACTTTACCACTCAGAAACCCAGTGGCTGGACTTTGGTTAAACAGCAGTTACATCAGTGTTCATGTAGGTGAAGACACTATGCTGGACATAAATGTTGACATAGCAACTAACTAACTTTGATTAACTCCATGATGTATAATTACACTGAAGCTCATAATGTGGTAGTAGTAGTTATAATCACATTTTCAGATACAGTGCATACAGTGTGGTGCTTTAATGTTTATCTGTCTCTCCACCATACTCTTCTGTCTGTCTGCTCTCTGTGAGGTGTGTACTATAGACACCTATGCACCTAAAAGACAGAGCCCACAGTGCTGATAAAAATAAACATGCATCATGTTATCTATCATATCATATACATTCTATGTTGTTGTAAATGTTATGCTAATCTTATAGAAAATCTACATGAGATGCGAGTTTTTTACTTATGTCTTTCTAAATATTAGACTAAGCGTTTTGTTATTTCCTTGTATAAATGGTGGGGCTGTGCGTAGTTTGCGCAGCTGTAAAATGGAGGAATAGGGGATCTTAAAATACAGCACACTGTGCAAATTACCGTTGTCTGCTCCACGTCTGATTTCCTCTAACCAAACCATTTCCAGATAATGGAGGTAGCTCCTCGTTTAACAACAAACTCATCCTCTGTTTCAACTCCGCCTTCGGCCACGTTTGTAATGTTTCTGCACGTGAGTTACGAGCGCGTCACAGTTGATGACGTATGTGTGCGCGACGGTCACAGACATATTCGCCATCAGTCATAGTTTATCGTAATTATCGTTGAATGCCTTTTTCTCATCATGAAAAGTTTTTTTCGCAGTATATCACAAACGATAGGATATTGCCCATTCCTATTGCTGACTGTGCTAAACTTAAGCCAAACCTGGAAACACAAAGCAACAGTGGAAGACAACTGGTCTGTGATGAAATGGGGTGTCACACTGGCTTTTATTACCTGTGAACCCCGTGAATGTGTCCTGCTGCAAAGGCTTGATGAGTCTTACTGGGAAGATGAGCCCATTGTTTGAACGTTTCTCTCCAAACTAGAAAACCTCAGACTTAAGGACTGCTTGTGCTTCATGGAATCCACCACAAGGCTGATTTTCATGAATTAACAATGTACAAGTCAGAGAGTGGAGTAGAATGCTTCTCACACTATTGATGGATGCAGGATATCAATCCCAAAGCTTTTGATTAGTTAAATCAATGTTTTTTGTTTGGTTTTTTTGCCTTGACAGCATGAATAAAAGTGCATCCTATTGTTTTAACAGAGCACATACATTTGTATTTCCTCTCCCTCTCAAAATAAGAATTTAAGTTACATATTTTAAAAATATACTATATAAATATTTCATTTCTGGAGTCATCAATTAGCTCATAAACACTATAAATGCAGCAGTGGGTTTTTATACTTTTAAAAATCTTTAGAATTATTTTTCTTGTTGTGACTTTAGGCTGCTGTGTGTCTAGCTATTCTAATACCAACAATTATTGTCCACATAAAGTCTCAAGGAAAAGCAGCACAGCAGGCTTCTGTATTTAAACTAAAGCTGTGTGTTTCATCTGTTGTATGTTGAGGCATCACAGGACATTTTGATGCCAAAGTCACACTGCATGATTTAAACATACCACTAAAACAAGTCACAATCATTATCCAGTCTAAACTTACCGATGTGAAAAGATCAGTGAAGTGTCCACATGTGTTGTTTACATTGCAGCGCCGATAAATCAAACCGGCGCTGAGAAACAGAGCAAACATTTTCCTCACCGGGCCTCTGCGCTGAGCGGACAGTTACAAAGTGGGCAGTGTGTTTTTAATCGCTTCACGCCACACTCCTCCCTTTGGAGGCGGAGAACGAGCTTGTCGATCTGTTCCAGTGAACATCAGGGGAGAACACCTTGAAGCCCCGAGCTGCTATCTGCCATGGTGCAGTGGTGGTAATGATTAAGTATCAGTCCGGCACCCTCCTCTCTTTTCCAAACTATCAGTTTCACCTTCTCCACTACATCACATTTGTGGAGCAGAAGGTAATGATCCACCTGGGTGACTGCCAACTCATTTTCTTTCCTATGCTCTCTCACTTGCCATTTCACTCTCTCTCTGTGCCTGCTCCCGTCTCTCGTCTTCTCCTTGTCACGAGCTACCTTCTCTTCCCCCTTCTTTCACTTTTGGTGTTCATTTCCCACAGTTGCCCGCAGAGATAAAACAGCCATGCCCACTATGTGAAAGACTGAGCCCCCTGAACTGTCTCCAGCAGGAGGTCACAGGGACTGGCAGTTGTTTTACACACTCGTTTATGGCTGTTGCAGTGCACCCAAAAGGTGGGGAAGGTTGTACATGCTGTGATTATGTGCTGCACACTTTACCCTGCTGTTTAACATTGGATATCAATCAAGTCCACAGGGAAAGGAAGAGGGTTTGACTGAGTCAGTTGGCTGTAAAACTGATTAAGATGCTGCTCTGACTATAGGTTTATGGTGGGCTAAATTAACAAACAGGATTGACTTGGATTGTCAAGACAATTCTTCAAAGTTGTCAAATATATTTTAACCTCTATCTGGAGGATTAGGTGCTAAAATTATCCTGCACATTAAAAAAGGGATTCAGCCATGAATATGTGCCTGTACAGGTCTGATGCTGTACTGCAGCAGAGACTGAACATGATTCCACCTCTGAATCTTCGCCCCTGGTGTAATAACATAGGTGTGCAAGCTCATTGTTCTAATTGGAATAAAAGGAGGGTAATATGAAGTTAAATCCTCACTTCTTACTCAGATTTCCTGTGGCCCTAAGCCTCAAAATTAGATGAACTTGAAAAGATTAAGGTGCCACTGGAGCATCATTTAAACAGAAGCAGGGATCTGAATAGAGTTGGCTAAAAAAAAAAAAAGGTATGAAGTTGAGATGAGCCTTTTACAACAAAACCATTACTTTAGTGGCCAGATTTTTTAAATCAAGCTTTTAAAGTAACATTTCATATACAGTTTATAAAAAGGACATTTGAAAATCATTAGCAGTCGAAGGGTTTAAGTTGCATAAAGGTTATAAAGTTTGGTTTTGCCACCAAACAATAAAACCAGCCTATAAAAAGCCTTTAAAAAGGATTTACCCATTTGGATCATTAATGTGTGGCACAACCACAACCCATGCTTCACTTCACAAACACTCACCTGCCCCCTCCCAAACAGTACAAGTCTGTGCATGCGGAGGTCTGAAACCCCGGCAAATACAACATAACTCAACACGAGGCTGTACACTGGTACCTAATGTTGGACAAACGGACTGCAAGAAAGCTGGTCCGTGCTAAGGTTATTTTACCTCATCGCATCAGAGGGTCGCGGAGAGAGTGAGGTGTGTCTGTGCCAGGTACACGGCGGTGACTGCAGGCTGTACCTGTAAACCTACTCACCCCTCAAAGGCTTCAGACCCGAGATTTTACAAAGGCCTCTCTAGACTGTACGATGTTGCATACAGGTTTCAGTTAGCTTAATAATTCCCTTTATTGATATTTAGTTAATTTTGTGAGGTTAATGAGCCGGTGCATGTCTGTATTTAACGTTCAGGTCTAATACAAGGCAGACTGACAGATGGTGAGGATGGAGAGAGAGATGTAGAGAGCAGTACAGCCATGGTTTAAACAAAGCAGCATCACACTGTAAGTACTGTTAAGTATTGTGAGAGTAAAGAAAAGTTCAGGCAACCGGTTTACAGTGTACCATTTAACTTTGATGCCACCCTCTTATTAAGTTACCATCACACTGTGTTTAAAGAATAGAGGGATTCAGCCAGGAGGTTATACATGTGGATGCACTCAAACTCTTACAATTTTTAATGAATGTCTTATAATGTTGGAAAGATTTGACTGTTACACTGACTACCATTAGTTTATATCAGGGTTATCCAAACTGTGACTTGTGGGCCAACTGCGGCCTGTCAATAAAATAAATATAATTAAGGTTATTTGTATTTAATTAGTGAAAATTGTATTCACTAACATAAACATGACACTCTTTGATGGTAGAATATGTGTAAAGGTAAAAAATGGAATCCAAAAACATTAAAATGGGAAAAAAACTCTTTCTGTTAAGCCGGTTCAAAACTCATCAAAAAACAGTCTACTAATGGTCTACTGGTAGTACTAGTAGACGTTTTACTCCTACTACCAGCACTAGTTAGTAACTGAAGATTGGAGAGGGTCATGAAATGCACAAAGGGGGTCTTGGAAAAAGTTCTTAAAATGTGTGAAATTTGATGTCAGATTTGTCCCCGAGTTTATATAAGTGGAGCATAGTGAAGGCACAGAAGCAGAGCGCTAAAATGTTGTGGATGGGGTGAACAACAGCAAGTATTTTGGGCATGTAAAAGAATTGCCACTTAAAAAAGTCAGCATAAGTTAAATGTCATACATAGTTGGGATTTGGATATTTTCAGAGCTTTAACTTGCTGATATTGGGAGAACGACAGCAGACAGCAGGCACAGCTGTGCTCATTAGCATGAAAACAAGTTCTTTGGATAAGAGACCCTGGTGTCAAAAGGAGGGGCTGGTTGACGACAAAGTAATGAACTGAAAATATTGTGTGTGTGTTAAACTTTTTCATGTGGATTTTGGGTTGGAGGTTAACTTCTCTTTGGATTTTCTTTTTTGGAACCACTGTTTTACACAGCTAAAATATCTTCTGATGTTGGCCACATTCAGGACAGTTTATTGCTCTGCTTCTGTACCATCACCATGATCTTTTAAAAGCCTTTATTTATGATATAGTGCCGTAAAGCCAGAGTACTTGGGATGAAAATGGTCATGCATTGTTTCTTCCTTTTAGGCTCATGCTGAAATTCTGGATGAAGCCATGAACAGGTTGCAGCTTGGTCTCCTTATGGACTGTGAAGGGGTGCCATTCCACCTGAGACTGTCTGTGGCAGTTGTGGTGGAGGAGACCACTGTGCTTCACTAAACTGAAGGTGTGGCACATGGCTTTGCCATGGGGTGTTATCTGCTTTGAATCTTCAGTATCCAGATCCAATGAAATATTCCTTTGAGTTCCTTCAGAGAGTGGTAATGAAGATCCAGCCAGAATATACGGATTGAGAAACAAAATCTTGAGGTACAAACAGGGATGCACGGTATTGGATTTTTGAAGATATCCAATATTTAAGTAGATTTTTTCCACTGTAAAAAACACTAATTCCATCCTGTACTACAAATATATATTTTTTAATTTTGGCAGTCTATTTTTTATCAGAAACAGACAAAACATTTGATTTTTATCAGAAATGAAGGATGTATTTTTTTTTTTTTTCAAATACAGCCATACACTAATGAAAAACTTACACTAATGTCTTTGGGTTACATGCACATTACATGCTACATGTCTTTTTAACAGTACAGCTAAAGTCATCTGCATCTTTGAGGGAAATAAACAGCAGCAAAATAACCTGCTGACCTGAGCTCCACAGTGCAAACAAGAAATAAATACATTTAGATATTACTCAGCCAGTTTGCAGGATGGCTCCCTGACATACTCCTGACAAAGTGCTTAAAATAACAACAACAACAACAACAAAAAGACATATTCTTAAATGCAAAAAGTCCAGCTATAGTTAAGAGCTTAAATATGACTGATGATGAAACAGCACAAACTAACTAAGCAAACAAGTTTAATGGGAATTTCACTGTAAACAGCTCTGAAACACCACAGTGACACCCACATCTCCAATGCTGGAAACAGAGGACCTTCGTGTACAGCCAGCTGCAGTGTGTGCGCCATTCACACAGAAGTCCGTCATTGTTTTTTACAATGTTTTGCGCACTGTCACGTAGGACGACATTCATGTTCTTTTTCTCTATTTTCCATATCCCAAACATGTTATCAAAAGCGGCTGCAATTGCAGCTGCTGAGTGAGCACACCTGGGAGTGCAGGACGGGCTTTTAAAGATTGAAATCCTCATATCCACTGAAGCAGTGAGGCTCAACATACAAACAGGACGAACACTTTATGTCCAGAAGCTAATATGTTTAGCTTTAACAAGGAGCTTCTCTATGTGACTGGAAAAAAATGGAAAGTTTGGCAGGTCAGGTAAGGCTATAAGTGCCTGCTTGGTATAACATAGCAGGGCTTTAAATGCATCAATAGCCCGCAGACACCCATATATTCCACCACACTGAAAGGCTGATTATCTAGAGCTATAAATTCAATAATTTTCCTGTTCAGCTCCTGACCTTTGTGTGGTCGCTGCTGTATTTTCTAGCTTTCTCGAATTACTTAAGTAGAGGCTGTTGACGAGTTTTCCCTGGCACGAAGTTTTCTCATTCTTTATCCTAAGAAAGTCCTTGTAGTCATCAGGGTGACAATGTTTTAGATGTAAAATTAAAATGGTGTTGTTAAAGGCGTGTTGTCGAATCCTCCTCGCACCTCATGTACTTGACAAGCGATGCAAACAGCTACTGTGCTGTCTTGTTCCCACACTTCGAACTTATCCCACACAGCTGACACGGTGAGTTTGTTGTTGGCGCACATCCAGCGTCATCGTGTGTGCTTAATTATGACGTCACATTATCGGCTGTTCAGATCAGCCATTATGATAATTAACTGTTCAACCGATGTACTGCCGATAATATCGTATATAGGTACAAGCTGTAATATCCGTCTTCTACGCTTTCAGCTTGAGTTTCTCATGTGGAAAGAGTTTTTGTTAAGAATTTTGTTCACCTAGTTTTCCATACACTTAATCTTTTTGCAATGTGCTGAACTTCTGTACAGTGAAACATCACTGTCTCAGGGTTTTCATTTAGAGATTGCTAGATCAGCGATGCTGATCTTTTCCCACTTCATTCTATCGGACTGTTAATGAGAGCTTATGGCCGGCACTGTTCGACAGACTTTGATGTTAGAATGTGGGCCTCCTGGTTTTAAAAGGAACACGACATGATCAAACAAATTCAACTTATTGGATAGATATTTGTATCTCTTACATATACATACTGAACAAAGAACTTACTAGTATCTGCATTTTGAGTAAATTTGAGCTTATGAACTCCCCATGAGACCGCCATGTTTTGGTCCACACTGGTATCTTGTAGCGTCACTTAAGCAGAGTGCTTTTCACCTACGAAGCACTCTGGCTGTTTCAGACTGGCAGTATGTTTCCCTACTTGCAGCTGCTGCAGGTGTCCGTTCCAGCACTCACTGTCACAGCTTTTATACCAGACACAAGTTTGCTGCGTGTTGTCTTTGTCTCCTTGCTGTCAAAGCTGGCTTTACTGAAAATGCAGTCTAGTCATTTTTTTAGTTCATTATAAATGAGAAATACAAATATCTATCCGATAAGGTAAAAAATTCACTTAAGCCGATCTTTAATTAAGACCTGATTGGGTTTACTTCTTGCTCCAATTATTTTATTCAATGTGCTTTTAAAGTCCCCTCTTTATCATGCGTAAATATGGTTTCACTTCAACACATTTATTTGTGGTCTTGGAGATAAATTCAGACTGGTTGGTTTCCCATTTCTCATCTGCCAAAACTGTATTTGACTGAGAAGGAGACTGTAAGTTAAGGTAAATTATTCAAATAAATGGTTTTGTTGAGTTGTGTGTTCAGTGTAATCTTTTTGGAAATTGGTAAACTTAACATTAGTAGTTGAGATAGGGGATACAAATCAAAAACATGAGTCTTCTTGATTTACAATTATAAGTTCAATTGCTTTAAAAATGCGAGTAAACTAAACTTGAAAAGGCAGGTGGTATGAACATAGTTACTCCAACTTAAGGATGAGGGTTGAAAGAATGTATGATTGTATGTTCCTTTGAATAGGCAAAGCAAGTTTTTTCAAATGACAATGTAATATTGTTGGTGTTTTCAACTCTGAGTATCAAGTTCAAACAATGAATAATCATCAATTAAAGAAATCACATAACTTAATTTTGTGAGTTGAAATTGTACATGACAGTACGTTTCTTTGACAAGACAACTGAAGTTTTCTTGAATGGATGACATATCATAGTTAGCTGTTTTGACTCAGAGTATCAAGTTCAAACAAATGATTATTAATTAAGCAACTTTTATAACCTAACATCCTCAGTTGAAATAAAGCTTTTCTTGGAGTTAAGTTTACTTAGTTTTTTAAGGCAGCAGTTGAACTTAAGATTTTAAGTTGAACCACCTAGAGAATTTTTACAGTGTAGTTTCTTACCCTGACCCTTTAGTGTTTGAAATAACTTTAAATAGAAGGAGACAGAGTTGAGCACAGTTAGTCCAACCTGTGGCTTCTAACCTGGATGTTATTCCTCACTCTCTCATGCCTGTTTCCAACTTGATCTAGTGTCCCCCTCAATGGTAAAAGGCATAAAAAGACAGAATGTGAACATTACAAAAACCTTGTTAACTGTTTATCTTTAGAAAGAAATTAACTTTGATAGGAGGTGATGATATCAATAATTAAGTGAAGTTTCAATTGTTAAAATTAACCTATAAAATAAAAGATCACAGTTTTAGATTTTAGATTTTTAGGGTTCATGATAACTTACAAAACTCAAAATTCCATGTCTTTATTGAAAGTCTAAATAATGAAAACTTTGATTTGTCACCTCTTTCTTGATTCTAGCAGAGTTACAGAAGTATATAACTTAATGTATGCCAAGCAGCATTTCACAATTAAAGTGCCTGGGGCAAAGACAGACCTTTTGACACAATGTACGATGAGCTCTCTAGCGTATGGAGGCCGTATGCTCTTAATCAGAGTCATCTCACCAAGTAAGAGCAGGGTTTGGATCCCTCTTCCAACTCAGGAAAGCAAAGAGATAGCAGGTAATTCCAGTACATGCTCATTGTTGAACCAGTTCCTGGATTGCAGGCCAGTGATGCACTGGTGGCACATAGCAGCGAGAGGTCTAACATTTTCACAGACTTTCTCTATCCTATGTGGCCCACATTAAGGTACAAGCATTGGTGAAACTGGGGTTGCTAACAGAGTTTAAGCCCCAAATATTTTCTTAAAATGCTGGCATTGGGCCAAAACCTTGTATCTCCAAAATCACCATGTTTAGGGAATGAAAAAAGCAGTATATTATATTTCACTGAATACTGACTGGTAATAGACTCAGTTTAGCAAGTCATTTATAAGGAGATATGGTGAGGCAAAACTCATAAAGACAGGGCTGCGTCAGCGAGACACAGCCCTGTGACATCTATATCATAGCTAGTGGATGGCATGGTTTTCTTGTCTGTGCTTTTATTCTGGCATAATAAAAGAGCCTGCCTGCTGATCACACATCAGTATTTTCTGTCAGCACTCGTGTTCTGTTGTGATGCAGAAACACTGACCTTCCTGAACAAAAGTTCAAACAATTCTTCACTGGAGATAAAAGGCACTTATAGGCCTCCACTGGGGTCATAGGAGTTACATGATCCCAGTGCTTCCTGTGTTATATTCACAGAAACGCCTCTTGGATATGGAAATCCCATGTGAAGCCTACATAGCATGCAGCGTGCATTTTAAGATGATCTGATAATCTGATGTGCTGAGGTAGGGAGAAACGTGGACTGCTGCAGAAACTTAATGTGAGCCCTGAGATTCACACGTGCAAGCGGAGGTTGTTTAGGATGGACAGTGAGGGCGTTAATCTCCCGACCACATCTTCCTGACTTAGCACCCAAGTTGTGAGGCCTGGAAATCTATATGGCGCATGCATATACTGTGTGTGTTGTGGGAGTCTTGATAGGCATTAAGAGAAGAGTGCACATCAGAAGAATGGTTAAGTTCTTTGAGAAAGAATTATGTTTTGCAGCTTTGACTACAGTTCAATACCAAGTAAAATGATCCTTATTTTGAGGTAAAAAATCATTAATGTTACTAAATGCAGAACTGTTTGGCTGTGCATGACCACTAGATCACATGTCCTGTTGCTCTGATTGGCCTGTTATTAATGTGACCGAGAATTCATGCAGTTAACCTTTTAGGAATGTTCTGCCCTTCCCAAATGCAGGCTTTGGGCTGGTGGGTGTGTTAGTTTATGTCTTCAAAATGTGATACCAAATGAGTTTACAATCTCAGATTCATTTAAAATTGGATGAGATCAATTAAAACAGTGTTTAAGGACAGACAAGAATTACAGTTGCAACACAGTGATTTATTTTCAAATATTCATTGCATCATTAAAAACCCACAATAAAATAATTAAACTGTCTTTAAATTGTCACAATAATGTCTGCTAAAGTGGGCTTATGGGGTTTAAAATTCTTTAATAGAGCAGCTGTGAGGCTAAAAAGTCACTGGATAAACTGGGGCACTCAGCTGGCTAAAAATCTGAGGTAAACTGGGTGATGTCGCATAAAGTGTCTCGGCACCGTAACGGTCAATTTCCTGGTTGAGAGCCTCTCCTGATGCCCCACTGCTCCTCGCCACTTACGGGTCAGTCACCTGCCCAACAGGAAAAAGGCCACCAGGATGGTTTACAGACACTTCCAACTAAACGTAGGCTGTGCTTAGTCTACCAGAGTGTTATTACTTTCCCATAGGGATATTCATCTGGGCAGAGCTCCTCACTCTGCTGCTGCGTGTATTCTGCATCATAACACTCTAGTTTTCCCCACTGATGCTAGCTGGCGTTCGGCTGGTCTCTCCTTTGTGGCTCCTGTTTTGTGTCCCAAAGCTCTCCCACTGTTCAGCTTCTTCCCTCAAGCTCCTGTGCTATGCTTTTAACTTCCCTGTTTCACTCCCGAAGGTCCTTCCTTAAGCCACCAGTGGATGCGGCAGCTTGGTCAAGAAGCGACTCAGGTTCAGGGCATCTAAAATCCCAATCTCAAAAAGGCAGGAAGGGTTCCAAAACATGCAATAAAATCAAGAATTAAAACTGAAATAATCAGGAAAAACTAAAAGCACAATAAAATAAACATCTGAAATGAAAACCTATGTACAAAAGAATGCATAAAAAATACCCTAAATAAATAAGAATAAAATCATTTTTTCTGCCTGGTGACAAAAACAACAAAAGTGTAATAAAATGTAACCATCTCTCAAATGGCAGCGGGCTCACTTTGTTCACAGAAGGAACCAGCTCATCCACAAATGATAATTCATGACTCCGTTGTAAATTGTCTTGACGTAATGTGACATTTCAGTCCAACCAGTACCAAACAAGCTTTACAAGACATGGCTATTAAATTATGAAACTGTGCTTATGAGGATAAAACTATGTTGTTCACAGTCACACCGAGTAGCTCCTGATTGAAGTTTTTGCTAAGGCGTCAGAAAATGACTAAATTGAAAGTTGAGCTGTGCATTAACTTGAAATTTTTTTGGTGAAATTGAACAAAATAACAGCTGAATCTTTTAATACATTAACTGAGGTGTATGGGACACTGCATGTTATGTGCACGCATGTTTGAATGGCCTGAAAGATTTTGTGAAGGCAGAGAGGATGCTCAAGATGATGAATGTTCTCCGTGCCCATGTACACCAAGAAATTCTGTAAACATTCAACAAATTGAAGAAATCGTTCAAAATGATCAATGATTCAGTACAAGAATGATAGCAGAAATGTTCTACATTGATAAAGAGGCGGTTTGGGAATTTTTGCATGAAAATTTCAACATGATAAGTTTGCCAAAGTTGTCCCAAACCTCCGACTCCTGATCAAAGCAAAAATTGCAAGCAAATGTGTGGAGACATTTGGAACAAATTCAAGGAAACCCAGATTTTTTTGGAAGTTTCTCAGCTTTTCAGTGAAAACATGTGCACTAAAATCAGTAGCTAGCAGTGAACTAAAGATGCCCCTTATTGGAAACTTAAAGCAGTTGTGTGTGAATACCCAACATTTAATTTATAACAGTGTGACTGTGAACCACGTAGTTTAATCCTCATAACTTCAGTCTCATTATTTAATAGCCATACTTCATATTTGCTAAAAATACAACAACATTTCCCTTAAAAAAGAGTTTATGACAAATGAGGAGATACATCTTTAGAGAAGAACCAAGCCTCTAAGCTTATTCATGTCCATTCATTCTCACTGCTGGAAGCCATACTGCACACGGCATGTAGGGATACCTTGCAAAGGTAAGAAAGCGATATGAAATGATGTATTGGCTGGCAACCCAGTCGCACAAAAGTTTTTGAAATATGAAATTTAATCTATTGAGTCCTGTCTGTGGACATGAATTTCTGCTTTTTTCATGTTGTGCAAGATGGAGTTGAATCCCATTCATTTCAGTAGGCATCAACTATTGTGCTGACAACACGAAAAAAGCAAAAAAGTCGTGTCCACGACTCAGTAGGTTAAATTTCATGAGCATTTAACGGCATTTTGTGGGACTGGGTTTGCTGCTGGTGTGTATATGAGGCAAGTCAGCTGTCATGACTGAAGAAGTGTTGTTAATGTATAGTATAGATGCTTATATTAAAGTGTTGTCACTTGCTATCAGAATGCCCAAAACTGACTGGTAATCCTTGATAATGCATCGTATAAACTACCCTAAAATGTCCCATACATATTGTTTGAGAGATAAGCTATAGGATTTCCTTTAAATGGTCCCAATGAGTTGATATTTCATGAACGATATTCTAAAAAAGTAGGACATTTTCTTTGTTTTTAATAAGCGGTTTCTTGAAGCTGTGGCTATTTTGCAGCATGCAGTCGAGCAGCATCCAAAGCCTCAAAACACTAAAGAACTGAGGAGAATCATAAACAGGTTGGATAATGAGACTGAGATAATTATCTTGGAGCTACAGCACAGTATGTAACTGTGCGGTACTCCTCTGTGCTATCACTCCATTTAAGGCCCATTAACACCAAACGTCCTCAACAATATTGTAGTAATTGTTGGTTTGATTGCATTCTTTATAAATCAGAGTGTATCTGTGGCTCCTTTTAATTACCTAATCAAACAGGGGTTTAGATTCCATTGCAGAGTAACAAGAAAAAGGAGCATTTGCTAAAGATGGTTGTTGCACAGTCCAGCAGTTTGTACAATTGACCTTGATTGTAATCCAGAGTCCAGCCTCCTGTGTTTTTCATTTCTAATGTTACTATCGTCAAATCAACTAATTACACGCTTATTAAACCTCTCCATTTGTGTCTTTTTGGCTGCAAAGACCACCTGTTACTGAATGGGGCAGAGTAGTGGTTTATTCACTTACCAACAAAGAGGTATTGATGTGTCATGGTTGAGGTGGCTGTAATTTCCACCTGTGAAATGCAAATGTGACCGGGGCAGGGTCTAACACGGTCAGCATGCAAATGAGCTTATCGGATGGCCACGGGGTAGACAGCCATTCTGACCTGCTGCTGCCTCATCCACAAAGCCCCTGTGCTGCTCTGCTTTCCCCTGCTTTGTGGGCCGCTCAGCTTTGAGTGGGAGGTAGAATTCAAAGAGAAAGCCTTGAAATCGGCTATTGTGAACAGCTGCATGTTTCAGCAGGAGGCAATTGAATAGAGAGACACCTCAATCTTTTTCTAAGCTTTCTCATTTCTGGAAAATTAGAAATTGTGGTTTTGGCTTTGTTAGAACATAATGTATTTTTTCATTTTTCTGCTGTGAAGTAGCACAAAAATATCAATATCTTTATTAAAGATCACCAATTTATCAGTCAAGGACATATCCGGAGATTAAAAATATTTATAGGTATGGCTGAGTACTAAAGGTTGTGAAGGAAAGCAGAGATTGAAAATGTTTCCATATATTTTATTTATTAGAATAAAACAGGCATCCTTGTCCCATACGGAAGAATTAAGGGGTTGGAGAGCAATGATTCTTTTCATAGATAATGGCCATGACAATCTCTCCTGAACTACAATTAAAAAAAAAAAGATAAACATACACAAATAGAATGAAACATGACATACAGAGCACTGCATATGTATAACAATGCTTTTATGATTGTCTTATTGTGTTCATTCTGATGGCTTGAATTAAAAGCAGCCTTGAGATGACGCACCCCCCCGGAAATGGAAAATAAAGGAGACCAAACCAGAAATCTAATGAGGAACCGGACCTCAACACTGAAAACAGCTTACTTGTGAGGCTCATCACTGTACAAGATATATGTAAATAGACACAGATGAATGTAAGAGCCTGGCTGCAGACACTGGATCTCAGACACCCTGCCTTGCAGACCACTAGAGTGAGACTCCACATCTGTCGGAATGGAAATACACACTCAAACTTTAAAAATAAATTTGGATTAAAGGGGACATATTATGCAAAAATCACTTTTTCAGGCTTTTCTAACACAAATATGCGTCCCTGGCCTGTCCACAATCCCCTCAAGTACCAGAAAAAATTCATTCCCTCCCCCCCTCTCTTTCTCCACTTTTCAGAAAATGTGTGCTGAAACAAGCTGTTCTCAGATTGTACATCTAGTGACCTCACCAGGGGCCTAAGCACCTAAGTGGGGCCCTCCTCCACTTGGAGGAAAATTCTTCCCTCCTCTGCTGATCCTCTCAGCTACCAGCTGAGATGCTGGATAGCTCAGTGGGTTACCCTGCTGACTACAGTCTGGGAGTTTTGTTGGTTCGAATCCCAGTCTAAACTTTGGAAAAAAAATGTGTCTGTAATATCAGGAGTGCTGCAACCATTTCCTGAGAGGGGTGTGGTCAGGGGCAGAGTCAGACAGCTAATTACCATTTAAAGCTACAGACACAGAAACGGCTTGTTCTGAGAAGGGCTGAAACAGAGGGGGGTTCTAGACATGCAAAGATCCAATACTGGAGTGTTTTTTCAGCAACAAACTTCACAGGCATGTTTTGGGGACCTCTGAGAACAATATAAACTTGTCTTAAAAGGGTAAAATATGTCTCCTTTAAACTTCCAGTTATGGTTAAGCTAAGGGTTGAGGCAAGGGCTACGCTTTCAAAAGTTAAGTCAAATACCTGACCTGAACAACTATATTACAAACCATTTAACAAGATAAGTAAAGTCTGTTCACAAGAAAAACCTTGTCCTCCATGAAAACATGTCATTTACATGATCGAAATAAAGATATCAATCAATCAATTAAAAAAAAACAAAAAAAACAAAAAAAAAAACAAAAACACTCACCCAGCGAAAGCTAACAAGGCTACATCAGCTATGCCGACAATAGAATCAGAACAAAACTCAGATTCATGCACAGACCAGATGGGGTGTTCAAAAAGGCAGGTCGTTTATTACAGTCCAAGGTTTGGTATACACAATAAGGCAGAGCAGTAAGGCAAACAAATCCAGAGGGGTAAGGCTAAAGGCAGAGTCCATAAAACACAAGCAGATCATTCACAGGAGAGTTATCACTAGAAAAAGGCTGGAATGAGGTCACATGGGGGAGAACGCTATGAACTGGTGACATGAGGGAGCACACACTGGGATTGAACACAGACAATTAGGGGCTGATGAGACACAGGTGTGGGCAATCAGGGAAGGAGCAGACACATGAGACGGGAAACACGAGGAGCAGGATCTGGAAGACAGAGACAAGGGTAAGTATTTCAAAATAAAACAGGAAATAACTAAAAACACAAAGAAAAAATAAACACATGACCTAAGTAACTTGACCAACTGTGTCATATGTAGATACACTGTAAAAACTGAGACTGGCCTTAATTAATATTTACTACGAAATTACAGTAAATTGTACATAATAAAAACAAATACATGCATTTTGGGGGAATAATGCATCAGAAATACTGAATATCTGAATATACTGAGTAAAATTTAACAGAGTTTGTGTATGTATTTTTCTGAGTGAATCCAGCTATATGTGTAGATTCAAATTATTATTATTTTTTTAAACATCACAAATAGAAAAAAAAATCATTATTCTTTATTCATTTTTATCACTTTTTTTTCATCATTTTTATCGCAAGTTATTAAAATACAAAGTTCAATGCGCAGTAAGTTGAAGTTAGACTATTTTTGTTCGATGTCATATTGGCTTGACTTTGACTTGAGTTGAGTGAGATAAGGGCTGCAAAATCGTTTCTTACTGACAGTTTCAGACTTTTTCAAGAATAATATTATGCTGCATGTAATGTCTATTGAAGAATTTAACTAAAGAGGGCTTTTAACACTATGTCTAGCCTAAGCCAGTGTATTAACCATCTTGCTAAAGCTCTGTTAGCATTTCCCACCATCTGCATTAAGTACAAACTAAGAGAGCTAAGAGAGCTCTCTGTGGTGGGTAATATGAGTTTTATTAAACCAAGTGTTTTAAAAAAAAATAACATAAATATATAACATCAAATCAATTAAGTAAAAAATTGCACGTATTGTCGTGTTACCCTTGAACACAGTAGCCTATATTATGTCGACCTTATTAGTTTTATAGAATATAGAATAGCAAAATAATAACTATTTTAAATGGCGTTAAGGTAACCTGGCTGTTTGAGAGGAACAATTTCCAGCCGGCTTCTACTTCAATCTAGCTGGGCATTACATGCACTGGAGGAAAATACTGTAAGCCAGCTATCCCTGTCATATTGGCTGAAGCTATGCTGAACCATATTAGTAGTTAGCTCCAATAGCTACAGTAATGTTAGGACATACATTGCGTTTTTCTTCCTGTAAACGATGATAAATAAGAATAATTTTAAGCTTAATAAAAACCTGATTATTGTGTCCCTGGTCTTGAGATATTGCGGAAAAGATGCCAGCTCTGTTCAGTTCTTCTTCTACTTGTATTTTCGCCTGTCCCACTCAGTTGAGAACTATCTGTGCTCAGTTACTCTTCCTCACGGAAGTGGATGACGTTGACTTACGTATGCTTGAGCTAAAGCTAACAAAGCTAGAGCAAGCCACCATTCCACAACTACTTCTAAAACAGATATTGCATTAGACCTTTTCTCCATTTTATTTCTGAAATTGTTTCTGAGTCTTCAACATTGTTAATGTTTTTTTTTTTTTTTCATAAATATAACTACCTAAAACGTTGCACTGATCCATCTTTTCTGACAGAAGTGGCATCTCACGGTAGTGGTCTGCAGTGGTCTGCAAATATTGCTGGGCATTGTGGAATAGCATCTTAAATCTGTGGTCTGCAGCTAGACCCCTCTTGATAATTGCAACGAAATGTTCCACTTGGAATAAGGAGGCTTAAGTAAATTATACATCCTATGCCATTGAAGAAGGACTTTTTTATTAAATGTTACTTAATTCATCATCAGCTGCATCTATCCATTCAGCTCTATATTTAAAGACTCTGTAAAGTGAAATCCAAAATTTTTTTCTTAACACACTAGATGTCTGGTGGAATATGGTTGCTGTAAAAACACTGAGATCTACATGTGACTGAATTTTGGATTGAGACTGTTAGAAAGTTTTTCACCTCTTTCCTGGCTAGGTTTAATTTGGGCAAGGCAAATAGTAGGGAATGACCCCGCCCCCCTAACACTACAATATAAAACCCCTGAGCAGTTCATCTCAGTACAGTCTGATGTTAGCTGATGTCACTGTCTTTATTGAAAGTAAACAGTCAGTTTTTTGTTCATTGTGAGGTAAATTTGCCAAATCTATCAGCTACAGTGGTCTATGGATCATTCATCGCATCATAACAGAGATTTGTGCCAGAAAACAGACTTTGGCTGTGTCTGAAACCACGCACTCATTCTCTACTCCCTATCCACTATATAGTGAGCAGCATATAGTGGACTATATAGTGGACTCAAATGCAAAACACAAAAATAATTTCGGACACTACTCCAGCCACGAGCAATGACGTCATCGCCGTCTCACAATTAAAACATTTAGCAACAACGGCTCGTAGATTTCCATGACAACAGCTGAGGATCAAAATTAACAGTAGAATTTCAATGAAAACTGATACTAAATATAATATATTTTCCCCCCAAAATAAAAATACTAATAGATAAAGAAGCTTGTGTCTTTAGTGGCAAAATAGTGTACATTTTTGTGTGTAATGTAACTTAATTTTTGCATAAAGATTATGGTCTCATGTCTTGTAGTCTTCAGAGTTACTCCGTTTTAATTCCTTAACATTTTCATATTTGGTTTAAACCAACAAACAAAACAGTATTAAATAAAGTTTTTATATGTGTTCCTGTGCTCCTCTCATTCGTCCGTCATGTTTGAGGGCAGCAACTGCGATGCATTATGGTAAATATTGCTGGGCTAGTGAGCATCAGTTGTTCACTACTTTTCAAAATGCATTGTGGGATAGAATGAGTGCACTATATAGTGAATGACAATGCTCTCTCAGAATTTGAACACCACTACAAAATGGCGTATTCACTATAGAGTGCACTATCTAGTGAATAGGGAATGATTTCGAACAGTCGGTTGAAAAATGGTTGGTGGTAATGCTTCAGCCCTGATGAGGACAGTTAGCACCATGTACATCAGTTGGCACCAGATCAGCTGGTTAAAATCATTAAAAAAAATTAAGTTGCAGCAGATGGCTTCAACCTGTAGAGGGCTATTACTATGCACAATTTTTAAACAGAAAATATAGAATTTAAATACTCTGTGATTAAATGTCAAGATCTGGACTCCAACTGATCACAGTGCTACTAAATTTGCATAAACATAGATTTTCATCTGTTAAAAGTAACCTGCAGATTCATTTACTCCTTAACTCATCTGGTAAATTATGAAAGGGTTTATGTGGATCAGACAATTTGCATTGGTGGGTGGACTTGGACCACAGGCCACCATTTGTACTATATTGTACAAGGTGAAATAAATCCTACTCCCCGTGGTGCACCTAAAACAATGCCACAACATAGGTTAAAACTTAATTTTATACTATGATTAAATGTGGATTTTCTTTCTTTATTACTGACCAGTAGACATGCAGAGCTGTTACAATAAAGCTCTGCATGTCTACATACTATGCTTGATATACATCTACTTTCAGTCATTTCAGAGCACTGGGCCAGTGGGATTCTTCATAATTAAAAAAAAAAATACAATACACAAAGAGACTGGGATAATAAGCATTAGCAGAATTAAACTGCATTCTGTTCCTGGTTTTGACCATTAATTAAATTCAACGCTGGATATGGCCAACATGAGTCATTCCACTCTGGGATTTTTAAAGATAGACAGCATCTGTGGTGCTGTTTTTAATTTAAGAATTGATTTTACATAACATGTCTCTAGGTGGATAGAAATGGTGAGATAAGAGATGAGAAAAGTGTCAGGGAGTTTGATCAATGAGTGCAGTGACTACATAATTGACCGTTTGCTAAACTTAATTACTGTTTCCACACCTGACAAGCTTTTCATTTTGCAGGATAGATTTGTTGTTTGCTGGAATAACGCTGGCAGATTAAAGACACTGATACATATATAGGCTGGGGATGGATTTAACACTTACAGCATTATAAAATAACCATAATCATGACCACTCTTGGACAAACATAGGATTTAGAATTACCCTGGTGTGACCCTCTGAACACATTGCCAGGTAGGATGGCCTGTCAGAGTGTTGGTGCTAAAAAGTGTGGGAGACAAAGATCGGACCAGTCCAGTTTATGTAGAAAAGCATGGTGAGGAGAAAAAGACATCAAGTGTGTTTACATGATCACATTAATCTAATTCTTGCTATAATCTAGTCTAGTCTAAGTGATTTAGCAGAAGCTCATTTGTTCTGTTTTTCTTGTAAACCCTACCTTGATCTTTTTTGTAGTCCCTTTGTGAATGTATATTATTTGATATTGTTAATAGTTTTAGTATTTCCCCATCTCTAACAAGGCATGGAAAGCAGATTAAACAGTATACATACACTGGATCAAACAGGTTATTGAGCAAAAGGTATGAATTTAATTATTAAATTGACTTTATACAATAAAGCATATCACATCATGCTGTGTACTTCTGTTATGACCCTGGGTCATAATTTTTTTGGTGTTGTTCCTGGTTTATTGCAATTCTGCCTCCACATGTATTGTTTCGTCTGTGGGTGTGTGAATTAAGTGCTAAAGCAGCTGCTGTAGCTGATTGGATCAGCCTAACATCTCAGACTTCAAATATCAGATTGAGTGGTCTGCTTTCTCCTTCAACCACTGCTGCCAGTAAAGCCAGCAGCTTTTTCTGATTTGTAACTTTGGATGTTTTATGAATTGTTGGTTCTGATTTTGTCTTCAACCGGGATTAAGTAAATTGCTGCTCGGTGGGCATCTTTTTTTGCTTACTTGGTAGAGCAGGGGCCCATTAACAGTAGATAGAGTCCTCAACACACTGATTGCAGCATATACAGTGCTTAACAAATTTATTAGACCACCTGTCATTTTTGTCTCAGAGACCATCCAGCATCATGAAGTGCTTTAATGCGGACTCTTTCATTTTCAGTGAGCTCTCCACGTTTTTTTCTCCACATTTGAATTGTACCTGTATGTACACTCCTTCTCTTCCACTATGCTCGGCCAGCGAGAGGTGCCTTTTGCTTTTATCACACCAGGGCTCTTCTTCTCCTCTGTTGCCCCTCAATGATGGAATGAATTACCCAACTCAATTGGATCCACAGAGCCCCTGTCTACTTTAAAGAGATTGTGTGTTAACACTTAGCTAAGCTCTTCTCTGCTGTTGTCCCCAGAGGAAGAATGAGTTTCCCAACTACTGTTGGCTTGGCACTAGTTTTTTTTTTTTTTTTTTCCCCCAGCTCTGAGTGACCCAGCCCTCAGTACTTTGGTCTTTATTTGCTGGTGAAGATAATATAACTGTACTAGAAAAGCACTTGGAGAGTGCAGACCTCCGCCATTAGCCCTATCTCCCAATAGTACAGAATCCTTAAAAAAATTCCTGGATCCAGACGGTGATCCCGATCACTCCCAAAATCGAATCACTTCTTCCTTATGCCATTTGTGACATTTCCTGAAAATTTAACCAAAATCCGTCCATAGGTTTTTGAGTTATGTTGCTAACAAACAAACTAACAAACTAACTAACAAACCCTGCTGATCACATAACCTCCTTGGCAGAGGTAATTAATGTTGTGAAATCTCACGTTAATGACTGGTTGTTTCACTGCTGATGTTTATCATTTTAAAATGATTAAAAAAAAAAAAAATATGTATGCCATATACATTATCTCTAGCACTGCATGGCAGCACCTGTTTCCAAATGGACTTAAAACAATTTGTGTTTCTTACTGAGGTTTCCTCTTGTCTAGATATTTGCTTGTGTTGTACTTATGCTCAGATGTATGTCGCTTTTGGCAAGAGTCTAAATGACATTGTAACATTGTATCACTGGCTTCCTTGGAAGTGGCATGAGGTGGGTGAAACATTGTGTAATGTCTAGTCTACCCTAGACCTGGGAAATAACACCTTACTACTTGAGTAATCAAGTAGCTCTAGACAAGGCAGAGTAACTATATTATAGAGCACTGTTACATTTTCTCCTTAAACCCAAAACTAAACAGGATTTTCAAAATGCGGAACCTAAAGTACTATGCAGTGAACAAAATGGAGTCAAAATACAAATGGGCCACGGTTATGGTTCCCTTCTGTAACCCATCAATTCTATCAAAATGATAGACATAAAATATACCCCAAACAAAGAAGAATAGGAGTCACTAGACAAGGGGTAGACAGTGTTCAAATGAAAGAACTTTTCCCCTCTCACAATCAATAAGACATTTAAAACACAACACAAAAAATGCCCACTGAAGATGCTGTCCTTCATGATACACAGTCGACTGCTGTAACAGCAACCCCCTCTCTTTACAGCCTCTCAGCCCAGCTGATGACCAACAGCCACAGTTCTTGGTTCTGGAAATGGGAATGCTAAATAAACCTGCACCAAACACTTGAGGGATCTGGGCGCTTCATAGGGGACTAAAAGATCAGATATGTATTTTGGGCCAAGTCCATTTAGACCTGTAACTCTAGAAATCAGACAATGATTGGCTGATTAGTGTGCATGGACCTACTTATTACCTCTGCCAATTTTAACGGCATGTTTAGGAAAACAAAATGAAAAGTGACTAAGAGGAGTCAAGTCAAGATGGAAATTTAGTTGATTTTGTCCCCAGCATGACCACAGCTTTGATTGTTGTTGCTAGCTGAGTTGAACTGTCCCCTGCTAATTTAATATGTGGTTGCTGGCAAGATAATGAGAGTCAACCTTAGCCTCATAAATTGGTTCAAAGGCTAGACCAAGCTATATTTTAATGATTCCAGCTGGCTAATTTTAGCATGGGAATGCTGTAAGAAGGGTCACATCGCTGCTGTGAGGAGTTCTTAGCTGGTTACTGACTAAAATTAACACTGATGCCTCTATATGACCTAAAAAGCAAACAAGACCATCACTGATGAGACCAATTTTTCATGCCCATTACAGCCGCAACCAGTTTCAGTCAAGATAATTAACAGCAAGCTGTGGAAACAAGCCTTAAAATTCTCAGTGAAAATGATTCAGGGAGAGTGATGTGTGTGATTGTCAAGAGAAGTGAATCTGAATTTTTTCTCAGAATGAACATAAACACCTGAGTCACGAGATGAGTGGTTCTGCTTTATCCACATGGGTCACCAAAAGCAATAATGTACTTGATTAGCTTTAAATTTGAATAGAATGACTTTAAGCAACTGAACTCGTATAGGAAAAAAGGATAAGGAAAATCTGGTAAACTTAACACAAATTTTTGATTGTGTTAGTGTTTTGCTATTTTCCAACTAGCGTCAAGACCACATTTTAAATTGTAAATTACAAGTATGAATACTTTCAGAGCTGGTATTAGACAGTAAAAGGTGGCATTTATCATTACTCTATCAAGTAGGTTTGTTGGACTTAAAGCTTTCTTGAATTCATTGAAAGCAGGAGATATTGAAGTGTAGCTCAGTGTTGACCGTTTATAGCCTACAAAACAGTGGGGATGCCATACTTATGTCACCATGCTTGCTTCCCCTCAATATATCCAAACTAATTTTACTTCTATAATTGGCAGGGAAACTTTGTCAAGGTTGCTCTTAAGTGAGTACATTAGTATTACCATTCCTTTATTTAAAAACACATTGTTATTCCGAATATTTAGCATGGATTGTCAGAATTGGTGCGGAATACAATTGGACACACCTGTTGCAGGTGTGGGTGGGAGTGGAAAGCATGCACTGTGGGAGTGGGTGATAACTGTCAGGAATCCAGTGGGAGCAGGCGGAAGCAGGATTAAGAGAAGAGTTTACATTACAGTTTACATTAATATTCATTCCATACCTTAGATTTTTTAAGCTTAAAAGGATTTCGTACATTGAATTTAATGATACACTCTTTAAAAGCCAAGTACTTTTCTTTTTTTGAGCCCCATGGGCAGCACTGAAATCCAAAATATACCAGTTCATCACTTCTATTTTTATTTTGGTTACTTGGACTTAATCTCGTTTTTTTTTTTTTTTTTCCTCCAGAAAACTGAGCAAACACACACACACCTTTCCTGACCCAACTCTTAGATTTTTCTGAGGGGAAAGTTCTCTCAGAGCATCAATAACTCCTTTACTTCCATGGCAGAAATTGTTTTGGGGAGGAGATGTCAGAATTTCCAAGAGGTGTATTTCTCGTATTGGAGTGTAACTTTTCAATTCGTCTCATGTCAGCCTCACCTATCTCTATTATTGCACTCAGTTTGATTGACCCGGTGGCAAGAGCCTCTTTCGCTTATCACTGTGTTCAGTTGAGTCAATTGAAATGTCTGTTGTTAAAACATATTTCTCTCTGACACTGTGACTCCATTCAGTGTCTTATTTTTATTCCTAGAGTAGCTTTGTCAGTTTACAGCTACTGTATTGCAAGAACCAATATAACAGAGTTCCAAGGCAGTAGTTCTTATTTGTGAATCCTAATAGAGCCTCAATTAATTTCTACTTCCAATGCATGCAACTACAACAGAATACTTTGAACATTTGAATATCTTCATAATGATCTAAGTCAGGGGTTTCCAAAGTGTGGGAGAGTGATTTTCTCCCCTAAGAGAAAATTATTCATTCAGTGGACCCCCACCCCCATAAAGATTCAGATTAAAAAAAAAAAAAAAAACACCCAACCATATTATCAAACATTTATATCTAATCTAACAGTTTTTAACATCAGTGTATTTTTTATATTTTGTTCTGCAAATGTTCTTAAACATCTGTCTTTCCCAGGCAATCAGTTATTTGCTTTCAGTAATTGATTCATTGCCAAAATTACCTGATTATTATGCTCTATGCACTTATTTAGGGAACTGCATAAGTTTTCATCTGTCCAGTTGATGCAGGATTACATAACAGCGGACCGTCCTCCACCTTCAGCCGTTCTTGGTCTTTGCTTTTGATCAGTGCCGATGCACGGATCAGTAACCAAAGTTCCTTTCACTTCCTGTTAAAAATTCCCCTAGTTTGGTCACTCGACTTTTTGCTCAGTCTTACGATGACCCCAAGGTTTAAACAGCCTTATGCTGTCATTAGCTTGTACATCTTTGCAAATTAAACACTTGACTTGAGCATCATCAGGATCAATGCAGGAAAATCCTTACTTGCATAGTTGACTCTATAGTCCCTATAAGTTTATCCATTTTGCTCCATGCACAGCAGAAGTTAGCAAAGCAAATCACCTTCTTTCTGGTTTCTGGTTCCACGCCTCCCCTGAAGTCCTTACATTTCGAAAACTGCTGATCTAGGTGGTTCCCTTCATCGCTGAGTCACCTGGGCACTTGAGAGTCGTTGGCAGAGTAGTAGACCTAGTTTTCTAGAGCTGCTGCTAAAGCTAAGCTAGTGTAGCCATGTTAGCTTATGTGGAAAAATTAACTACTTAGCTAGCATAGCTATGTTAGCCTTAGCTCAAGCCATCTAAAGCAAGCCAAAGTTTGGTAACTACTTCTAAAATGGGTCTAAACATACTTTAAACCTGGATTCAATCTTTGACTTTTTTTTTGCCTGTTTTATTAATGAAATATTGCTAGCCTGAAGTTTTTGCAATGTGGTTATTTCAGAGACTCTGTTTACTAATAAAGTTGTATAAAAACAATTCTAAAACAGTGACAGTAGTGGTCTACAGAAGGAGAAGTCTATTCTCCTCTATACTACACAAACATTTTGTTATGCATTGTTCTATCACTTACTAACCACCCATCCATTCATCTATCTGGTTTTATTTTAAGTTTTAAACGACCAGGTCAGTACTTTATAAGCATCTAACAGTGTTCATATTTTGACAAGGGACTTCAGGTATTTACATATTCTCATGTATTCCATTATGCATGTATTTGTCCATGTATTCATTTCACAGCATGTAATATAATCATTCTTACACAAACATACAAGGAACTCAGAACACCCAGGTAAAGTGAGGGGAGAGCTCAGAGCACATGCAGTGGATATTTCCAGAAGTGGCTGTGGGTGTGTGACACAATCTTTAGAAATGGATAGCCAAACAACTGTCTGTAAAAATGTCTGCATGTTGCCCACCACTCACAAACACACAAACCTGGAACATCCAGTTAAACAGTTAAGGGACATGCTGACCTTCAGCTTGTCCAGATAACAGATTGATGAGCTAGTTTTGTATGGGGTGATAGGAAAAGTACAGGATCTTTTGCCAAGTTTGGACTTGTTTTTCTATGTTAACGCCACATATTCCTGCAAAATATTTAGATGTCATGGGGAAGTTTGACAGTGGTCCAGAAAAAAATTAAGAGTTACTAAATTCACCTCAGAGTTTCAGCTGAGGTACAGCCCTAACCTGACACACCAGATCGACCGTTCAAGCATGCATGCATGGATACGTGTTGCATTCATCGGGAAAGGCTCCCATAGAAAGCATTTGGGAAGGGGAGGGCTGTTCATAAAATTCTCAGAGGGTAGTAATTAGAGGAACATTCTGTCCGTCACATTTATGATGGGCCAATCAGAGCGACAAAACAAATGGCATTGTACCATGCACTTCTTTTGAGCTGGCGTGTTCTTGCTGCTAAAGATTGTATTGTATTGTAATGTTGGAGCTTCTCAGTGAATAGATTTGATGACAAGGCCATTCGGGAGACATGCATAAATGTCTTCTCTGTTGAGACAAACTTTCACTGTGGCTCATTGCTCATGTCTTAATAAAAAAATGTGGTCCACTTCTGATTAAACTGCCACTTCCCTACAACTACATTTAATCTAATAGCTTCCTCAGCTGCAGCCAATGGATACAACGGCAAAAACCAACCCATAACGATCGCAAACAGATGCCAAAGCAGACTGGGAGAAGAGTCAAAACATCTTTCCCATCATGAAAAGCTTTCAGTGTTCCTCTCTTCCCTCGTTTTGATAAGGAAGATATCGCAGTTATAAAAAAAAACTGCTGGTGTTCCTAAGTCTGAGCTAATCACTCCACTAGTATCTGATGTATTCAACCACTCACAGTACAACTATCTCTTTCCCCCATAATTCTCATAGAGTCACGCAGAAGAGGGGGTAGAAGAGTGAAAACATCTTTTCCTTCATGAAAAGCTTTTCGTGTTATTTTTACTCTTTATTTCAGAAACATGCTCTAGTTCTGTAGCTAAACCTGAGCTAACCACTGCGATGGAGGCAGCCATTGTAAATGACGAGAATAATTAAACCCATAGCTATCACCTCGTTCTTCTCAGATAACTTTGACTGGTCTGAACAGTCTTCTGTTTGCCACAAACACTGTGGATTGGAGCTTTTCAAGATAAATTTGCCTGATGACAGACATTGAGTCTGGCAAATCCATCTGCTTTGCAAGGTTAATTGACCATCAGTCACTTTGCAAATTTTTAAGATCAAATTGAATACTGTATCTTAAAATGTCATGATTTGGATTCCAACTGATCAAAAGTGTGACTACATCTTTAGTTGTTCATTGGTTGAAAATGTTCTCCATCAATGTATATGACAAATGTAACAGTAGAAGGAGGATTTTAAATGGCTCTGGAGATGGAAAATTTAGTTTCCATTCAAAAGTTATGCTGATGTGTTTTGACTTCAGTTTAGACCTGTCATTACTCACAAACACACAGACTTTTATCTCTCTCTTTGATATAACCACAGCTTAGACAGCACTGTTATCATATTACATCTATGTGTTAGCATTTAGTCTTTTTTTTTTTTTAATAAAGCCCTGAGGTGATTACACATCCTGCTTACTTTAATCGAGGTCTGTGCCCTGTTTGCTTTCCTCTGTAGATAATATAAACTAACATAACTGTGACTTTCATTTCTTGGCTCTTGATACTGCTGGCTGCCCCAAAATGACAATGGGAGGACACATATCTTAAAAAACTGCTTAAACTTCAATTTACAGAAATCCTGTAATATCACACAGACCCACAGACTCCCTTTTCCCAACTCAACTGATTTGCTCGATACCAAAGGACATTAAAGACCTCGTGCAAGAATGAGAGATGTAACATTTGAGACAAGCTTTTATAAATGCTACTTCAAAAATGATGTTTTCCCTCATGGAGAGTGGGAGATATACTATCCAGTGACAGAATTTATCTCTACAAATAAAAAGTAACAAATCGTCTGAAAAGTGGTTAAAGCAGTGGCTTAAAACCCAAGACTGTCTTCAAGACTGTTCCCACAAGGAGGCCCAAAATATGTCAGTGTAGCACAAAAAGAGCACAAACAAAAAAAAAGCATGTTTGATAATGACTGACATGTCCTAGACAAGAGCAGGAGAGGAGAACTTAATGGGGTCACACCTACTCCCTCATAGCAGGGGGTGACAAGGCCTCTAACAAACCGTGGATATGTCTTAAAATTAATCTAGGATTCATTAGTAGGGCTTGTCCTGTCATCTAATGATGCCTTGCTCTGGCAATTATTCAACTGCTGTTCACTGAATGTGCCAGGATACAATCTGACACACTGTCTGGTGCAATGTTGATTTTTTTTTGCCAGTGTTTCCTATGTTCTGTCCACGCTCCGGACACTCTGAGTAGCAACACCAAGCGTGTTTGTAGTGAAATAGTGCTGCAGTCAGCAGCTACAGACATCTTTTGGACTGGGGATTCAGACAGGTTTCATGCAATTTTACACATTTCATGCATTATTGATGAGTCTGTGCCAGGATACATTTTGAATCTGGTTTGTTAACTGGTACTGAATGCATGTTGTTCTTGCTGAATTTCAAAAGCTATTAAAGTGATGCAACCTTGGAGATAGGCTGAGGTGCACTGAAAGTTAAGTATGTACCACTGATTAGACGCATATGAGTATGACAACACTTAACTGTCTTACTTTCCCTGAAATCATGTTAATCTTCACATAGATTCTCCAAATTCTACTGAGTTTGTGAAAAAAATATTTTAGATGAGAAGATATATTTCAACCTATATTTCTAAACTGATACAAATTACAGCCTCACTTCATTCATGGTTTTCCTTCATTATTTTTCCCACCATGAAATTAGAGTGGTGGCCTGCCACCCCAGTGTGAACCCCCGCTGCTCCAAAGGCATGAAATACTTTTTGGATTTTAACCAGTGTAATCTATGCACACTTGCTTTATTTCAGCAGAGCATCAGCATCATTTATTCATTTTATCATCCAGAGTAGTGACTGCTCTGCTCCCATAGCCCTGCACAGGTTGAATTTTTGTTTTTGTCACAATCTGACAATAGTTTTGTCTGTAATGCAGCGTAAGGATATGATGTTGGCTGATCAACCAAACCTCTTACCTGAACAAGTTGTGGCTGTTTCCTTTCTTTGGCCCATATGCTACTGACTTAAAGACATTTTCCTGAAACATTTACAGACACAGCCTTTTATTCACTTGTTGCCTTTTCTTACTTAATTGATTGACATTCATGATGGTTGTACCACTCTAAAGTGCAAAAATATAAGAACTTACCACTTACCACAAGTACGAAAATGTGTGTTTGGTAGATTATTTCTTTGATGTAGCAATGAATCTTGGTAGTAAATCTTATGCTGTTGGAAAGTCTGTCTATTTTCCTTTTACGTGGTTCCACATTTGTAAGAAAAATGCATTCATGGGATGAGCAGCAGAGCTGAGTATGAAAAATTTGCCAAATCTTCATCACCACATTGCCTCAACCAAAAGGATGCTACTCTGTCGGTGCAGCAATCAGCACTGCACATGCATCTTCTCCACACTTTAACCCTATCTGGTCCTATCTGGAATCTGATCTCATCACTGAACATAACATTCCTCCACATGTTCAGACTCCTGTGCATGTGTTCCCGACACCAGCACAAACGGGCCTTACAGGAAGGGACGTCACTGCAGGCCTCTAGGCAGTCCTGTGAGATCGGAGATTGGCTGAGTGCTTGTCTGGGCACAGAGCTGTCGACAACGTCATCCTGCAAACCTTGACAGCAAATCTGTAAGCGCTGACAGGATGAGGAAACGGTCTTCTTGGGACACCCGTTTTGCTGTCTGTATCTAACATCCTTATATGAAACTTGGCCTTCAGTTTGGAGATGGTACTAGGGCTCACTCAAATTACAGCAGCAACTTGGTTTTGCGGAAACCAGCCTGAAGTCGCCCTATCCTACAGGCCTTATCCAGATCAGTCAAATGCATGCTGATTCTTGAAGCAGACACCTACTGACCACTGTAGCAGGGCCCAAACTTACAGGTGCTGACAATCAGGCCCCTGATTGTCAGCACCTGAGGGTACCTGAAGCTGAAAAAAAGAGTTGCTGTTTGGCATTGGCAGAGAAGATTTGGCTAATTTTTCATGGGCTCAACACACATACTCAGCTTCTTTTAAAAGAGAAATAAACAGGCTTTTCAGTGGTATAAGATTTATTGCCATTACAACAAAGAAATAACTTACCAAACACAAATGTCCTTACTCTACCTTTCACCTATTTTTATTGTTTTCAATATGAATCCTGCTTTGGGGTTAGGGTTAGGACTGGACCTCTAACAGTTGGTATCATAGGCAATTCTAGACCCTTTTTAGAAGTGATGTAGCACCCCTGAATTTCCTGTTGACATAATTAGAATATTTTCAAAAAGCAGAAAGTTCCTCACCAGATGCTTTTAAATTTGGCACAAATGCTGCAAATAACTTTTTTTTTGCTTAAGCCGGCAGAGCATCATATTCTAAAACATTATTCCTTGTCAGGTAATGTTAATTCATGCCCTCTGTAATAAATGGCAGAAAACCCGAGAAGTAAATAGTGCTAAAGGTGTGACAAGTCCTGCTTTCTGTACATTGTTGATATTGGTCTAACTCTAATAAAACTCAACAGTAATGAGTAGACGTATGGATCTATTTCTTATTTCTCAAGAGGTTAGTGGTTTTGATGAGGGTAGAAAACATATAAAGACCTTTATTAAGAAGCAGAGCACCCCTGAATGTCTGATCCTAAGATTGACCCTGGCTTGTATTTATCACTGAGGGAGGCACAAGATCATAAGGAAAGGATCACACCTGGTGGGACCTTTCAACATAATCTCTTATCTTTTGTTTCTGTTAGTGTAGTTAGTTTCTGGGATTTGTCAGCCTCAATAGGACGTGTTTTCACAGATGTGAAACCAGTTGCTATGCAGAAGAAGTCAGTTGATCAGATCCATATAGGTAATATTGTCAGTCTTGACACCAAACCCTGACTTTAACCTGGGGAAACATTGAGTCCCTGTCCTTTTCTTGGCCCCTCTCCATCGGTAGAAACCCTTTCCTGCTGCTGGTCAAAACATAACATGCATGATATTGCTGAAGTCTGGAGTTTTAGATATTTTTTTTTTTTTTTTTTTTTTAAATTGATAAATTTTACTTCATGAACGTAGGTCTGAATGTCACTGTGAATGAATTGTTCAGCTTATGACATGCAGGAACTCATACCTTAAATGTTGCTTTTGCCCCGATTGTCAACGTTATTGAAGCGATAAAATCACCTTTTCTGCATGAAATCAAAACTTATTTACAAATCAACAAATGTATCCTACTCTGCTGCCTGGTGGCAAAATAAACCACATAACCCATTTTCCTTGGTTCATCCTGTCGGTCATTGCATCCAGCTGACTGTCATCACAGTGCTTTTGCTTATCAAACATTAATGCTCCATTTTCCTGTCCAAATCCCCCTGGGCAAAAAGTCTAGACAACACATTTCATCTGGAGCTCTGCTATGTGGTTAATTATTAGTAGTTTCTAAAAATTTTTTTCTTCTTCTGTCAAACCAGAGTCTTTAACCTCTTTTTAAATTTGTATTTAGTTATTTTAGCCATAAAATGCTTTTTTAGATTGAATGTCTCAGTGTTTTGATTTGCAAACTCTCATGTCATATCTTTAAAATTACTTTACATCAGATTATCTCTCCTGCTGCTCTGATTCAAAGACCCCACTCCCCTTAATTCACCTCTTCATAAATATATAGTCTAGTCCAATCAACCTCAGCCAGGTCTCTGTCAAGGAAGGTGACATCCTATTTTCTTCAAGGGGAGAGAGAGGGCCTCAATTTCAAAGAAGTTGTTATTTGCCCTCTATCAGTGTGTCGTCCTTGAACCAAAACATCATCCCTCAAAAGCTGTTTACCTTCCTGGGCCATTGCTTTCTTTCTCATGGCTCCCCATGTTTTATTAACCTTTATAACCAGATTCTGCTTCAACAAATACAGACACCCCTAATAGCTGGACCAGGCACTGTTTCCAGGTTACGGCATCCTGTAAACGCATGATGGAAAATCACCCAAAACAGACCTCTGGATGAGTATCTTTGTTCACCACATTTAGTTTCTTGTGGTGCCTCTTATGGTGCCAGTGCAACCATTAGAAGCAGCTGACAAGCCTAAATATCAGATGTGGAACTGTTTTATGTAGCCTTTCTGAAATATTTTGTTGTAAAAAGACCATTCACAATATATACAGTGCTTAACAAATTTATTAGACCACCCTAACCCTAACCAAAGTAAGGTTTATGCCACAGCTGCCCTAAATTAACAGCATTGGTAATAACCAAAATCATTTTTATGTTTCTGCAATGGTTAATACACCAATATGTAGAAGCTCTTTGACACAAATGATATATTTGTAATGCTAAATTAGAATTATTATTGTTATCCATGAATTTTCAAATTTACTGATTTACAAAAAAACTGAAAAAATAGTAAAGCACATTATTATTTCTTGATTAATGTGTCAAATTATAGTTATTTACTTGCATTCCTGAACAGTAAAATGAGTTTTTGTGGTTGAATGTTATGCTTGATTCATTTCTGACTTCTCAGAGAAGCCCAGTGAGCCGGCTCAAATTTGGGTGAATTCAGTTTGAAATTCCTCATTCCAGTTCAAAACGGTAAAAGGTGGAGAGCTCACTGAAAATGAAAGAGTCCGCATTAAAGCATTTTATGATGCTGGATGGTCTTTGAGACAAATATGATAGGTGGTACATTTGTTAAGCACTGTATGTATATATATTTTAAGAATAAAATTGACATTTATTTTGTAATGCTAGTACATTGTTTTTTGCGTTCTTGTGCCTTTTTTTATTTTATTACAGTGAAATAAAGCAATAAGAGGCAGTCTGAAGTGGATTAATGGAAAAATACATAGGAATAAAGAACACTGTTGGTCTATGATTAACCTCCTCCTTTTCTCTCTCCATCATTTCCTGCTAAATGAGCTAATCTCTCCTCCATCATTTGATGACTCTCTATTACAGGCCTTTCCATCAGTGGGTTTTCACTTAAAAGGGACCAAATTACTTGAAGAAATGTGGAGATAAAAGTCAACGAGCCTGAAGGACCACCTGAAGATAATGGTTTGCGTCAAGGGGAACATATTGTTTCAGTTGGATCTATGAAATGACTTCACTCATCAGGTAGGCAGACGCAAACTGATAAAGAGAACAAAAGTGCTTCACAGCCGTGCTCACATCACTCATCTGTGTATAATCTCATTAAAAGCACTGGACTCCTCCTGCACTGTGTCATCACAGCCTAAAGCCCAACTCCTAATCAGAATTCATTAGTAAATATTCATGACAGCAGGTGCAAACATAAGGTCTTGATAACTCCACTCTGACACTGACCTCTATCAATATGTTAATGATATAAATGGATGAATTTGCTATGGAGTGGTACGGGAACTTGTGCAGTGCTCTGGCTTGCAGACGGGCTGATTCTGTTTGGTGAAGCCTGAAGTCCCTCTTGTCTCTTTCTGTCTAGCTCACTACAACGAGCCCTCTTAGCCATGCATTATTTACATGTTTATGATTAGTAAAGGCCCACACTGAGCTGCCATCTGCTGGAAAGTGGCATGCAGAATTGGAGTGCCATTAGGGCTATCTATTTTTACTGAAGGAAAGAGGGAAATATAGAGAATGGGCTTTGTGGCCTCCTGTACACACTCTCACTGAGGTCCATTGCCATAAGTACCCTTAAGTCATAAAATGGTGTATTTATGCTTCATTAAATGTTCTTTTGTGCAAAAGTAGTGTTTAAAAATTAGCTTTAAATGAAAAAAAAAACTATACAGATGGTTCTCACCAGCCATTTCTCCATCCAATGAAACTAAACAGCTCTGCAACAGCACCGCCTTTAATGTACATTAAGATTCAAAACATATACATGGGTATTATGGCCAATACATTTTTAATGACAGTGGCAATGTTCCTAACCCTTTATGGAGCAAGGAACAGTTTATGGTCACTTCCGTCTTGGCTTCCCCCTGACTCTGTGATACAGTAGAACCAGACTGATTTTTCTCAGCCAATCAGTGGAGATCAGTCAAGGAATGCAATCACGGAGAGTGACATCACACCATTTGACCAATCAGCAGTGCCCAGAGCATCTCAAACTTCCTGTTTTCTCCAGAACTTAAAAAAAAATATTGTTTTACTTCTCTTTTGGTTCCAGAAAAATGGCCTTAAAATCATAACAAACAATGATAAGCTGATGAAATCCATACATCATAAAGGTGGAAAGTTGTGCTAAATGTCATGATGGGCCTTTTTTTATAGGATTTCTAATGATTGGTGAAATCTTAACGTAAAATATGGAGAAACCATATCTGCATATAAGCCACTTTAAGGGCGTAAAATGGTGTCTGACACTAAACATTAGTCAGTGTCCACTGGACAGCAGCAGCAGCCTGATCTTCAACTGGCATATTGAGTTAAATTACAGTGTATGAAATTCAAATAGTGGATTGCAGACTCATCCCATAGGATGTTGATATTTGTGGTGGTCAGGTATTTTTTTTTTTCATATGAGCAGGCCACTCTGTCTGTAGAGGCACTGCTTTAGGCTGCAGCTGATATAGTGCAAGTGCGTTTGAGTTGCTTATTTATAGCAGTCAGTCTGGCTTGGCAAGTGGCCTTCCTGGCAGCTTAACAGCTAGCTTAGCTGACAGGAGCTGACAGATACTGAAGAGTGGGAGCAATTGTGTCCAGTTGACCACCAGTGACAACTAAAAGGAAAATGATTTATATGCTTTGGTTTGATTTTTGTCAGTTTTGGTTGTATGCTCTTGCCCATAAGAAGAGGATGTTGCTGTGTGTTTGGGAACAAAGGATTTGAACGTCAATAACACCAGCTAAATTTTCTGCTTTTAACCCACTCAATAAAATGTCCTTAATTTTAAGTTACAACCCCATTTAGTTGCATCACTGCATGGACTCAGGAACACTTCCAGAAACCTTTGTCTGTCAGCACAATTTGTCACTACTTCTTCAAATGCAAGCCAAAACTACCCTACCATACAAAGAGGAAACCATATCTAGACATGTCAATGCTTTTTTTTCTGGGTCATTTATAATAGACTGAGGGACGTGAAAACTGTCATGTGGTCTGACGAGTCACAGCCTAACTCTGGAAATCCTGGATGTGCCTTCCTCTGGGCTGAAGAGGAGAGGGATGACAACCCAGCTTGTTATCAGTGCTCATCTCTCAAAAAGCCTGCATCTGTAATGGTATAGGAGTGCTTTAGTACACATGCATGGGTAACTCGCACATTAGTGAATGCACCCTTAATGCTGAACCATATCTCTATATACATTTTGGACCAAAATAAAAATAACATGCAATGTGTTTTTTTTTGTTTTTGTTTTTTTTTTTTTGTTTTTTTAAGGAAAGGCCTTGCTTTTGCCTGAGAGCCGATGCCAGACCTCACTCTGCATGTTTTAAAAAAGCATGGCCCCAAAAGAAAGATAGTTCAGGTGCTAAACCGGCCTTCTTGTAGTCCCAGCTCTCAAATATTTAGACCATTATGAAACATTTCACAAAGGGGGCTATGGCCTGTTGAACAGCTGAAATTCTACATCAAGCAGTTATGAAAAATAAATTACTTTTAAAATCATACAAGCTGGTCTCCTGAATTTTCAGACACTAGTGGGCTATTAAAGAACAGTTAAAGTACAGAGTTTTAAACATGACCCTGCCCCATCTTTATTGAAACATGTCATGGGGATCAAATTAGACATTAGGAGATTATTGTTCAAAAACAATGAAATATTTCATTTTTGATATCTAAGGTTTCCTTTATGCTATTTTCAGTCAAACATGTTTTTTTATGCTTGTCAAGTCAACAGTTTGTTTTAATCACATATTGTACATCATCATGGCTGTCAAGGAAGCTATTTTGGATATGCTGTCTTTTAGCATCTTTGATATTTGCTGATATTTGACATTTCCGACATCATTTTCTGTTGTGGCTTACAACCATTACTGTGTGAGAACATGTAAAACTAAGTCACATGCTTTACCTCCCTAGCAGGAAATGGCAGAACACCATAGATAGCAGCTAGCTGCTAGCAACCAGCAGAGGTAGCTTCACCCCCTTCTTAAGTGATTTTCAAACTCATCGTGTTTGATCGGATAACAAATGGACAGCCTTAAGCTGGGTGTACAATATGCAAATTTAATCCGATTCGACGTTGAATTTTGAGTCGCAGGACTCACTTGGAGGTTGCACCGACTTCCAGTGGGATCATGCGTTGTTTGCTGTGCTGTGTACAGGGGGATAGGATAGCCGACCATGATCCAACCACAGATATTTCTTTTGTACGACTCCAGACATTCCACCAGTGAGAGCAGAGTCACAAGCACAATCCTCAACTTTGGGGGATATTTTCCTTAATGAACTGTCAAACAACATCTTAAATCATCATGACAACACGTACACACACAAACACTAACACCCCCCACACACACACACACACTATAATAAAAATAAGTGAGCAGGAAATTTTTCTCCCTACAGACCTCCAGCTGACATGATCGGTGATGCTGTGATGTAAAGTCTGGCTTTTTCTTTTTATGAGGAGTGGACTATGAATGACAGGCCATCTAGCTTCAAAGAGCAGACTCTTGGGAGCTGGATGGTATTTATTATTTAGATAGAAATTGTTGTTTGAAGTGCAAGTCAGACTGTACATTAAAATGTGATATTTCAGAATGAAAAATGATTGCTCTAAAAAAAAGTCACAGGATTATGGTTTCCAAAATGTAGTATAGTAAGAGCAGAGGAAGGTCACTGGCTTGAGTCAGCCTTCTTTGAAAAATGCAGTATTTTATATTATGTCCCAGTTCTGAGTCTATGTAACTAAGGAATTTCAACAAGTCCTATATTATTATTTCTTAAAAGAAATCCCACAAATCTGCAGACCTTTGTTTTAAGTCCAGTTCCTTTATGTCCGTAAACCCAACATCCTGTCCACATTGGTCCCTCAGGAGGCGGACAGAAATGGTGACAGGCAGACAAACATCTAGACCGTTCCCTGCCTGTTTTTACTTAGTTGCTGTCAGTCCTAAAATACTTGACTGAAAGCACATGCCACTACATCATGAATGCAGAGTGCCCTCTGTAAGTGAATCAGATTGGATTGTTCTAGCACTTTGTCTCTCCTTGAAGGAGGCGGAGCTCCTCCTGTCACACACAGGTGTGCTGTAACAGAATGATGTGATCAGCTGTAGAAGAATCACTCTTTGTCCCACTGAGGTTGATAACCTTAATAATATACAGCTGCAAGAAAAAGTATGTGAACCCTTGGGGATTTCTTGGATTTCTGCATAAATTGGTCATAAAATGTGTTCTGATCTTCATCTAAGTCACAATGATAGACAAACACAGTCTGCTTAAACTTATACCACACAAAAAATGATATGTTTTCATGTTTTTATTGAACAAACCATGTAAACATTCCCAGTGCAAGGTGGAAAAAGTATGTGAACCCCGAGGCTAATGACTTCTCCAAGAGCTAATTGGAGCCAGGAGTCAGCCAAACTGGAGTCCAATCAATGTGATGAGATTGGATGTGTTGGTTAAAGCTGCCCTGCCCTATAAAAAACACACACCAGTTTTGAGTTTCCTGTTTTCAAGAAGCATTGCCTGATGTGAGCCATGCCTGGCACAAAAGAGCTCTCAGAAAACCTATGATCAAGAATTGTTGACTTGCATGAAGCTGGAAAGGGTTACAAAAGTATCTCTAAAAGCCTTGATGTTCATGTGTCTACGGTAAGACAGACTGTCTACAAATGGAGAAAGTTCAGCACTGTTGCTACTCTCCCCAGGCGTGGTTGTCCTGTAAAGATGACTGCAAGAGCACAGTGCAGAATGCTCAATGAGATGAAGAAGACTCCTAGAGTGTCAGCTAAAGACTTACAGAAATCTCTGGCACATGCTAACATTTGTGTTGACAAATCTACAATAAGTAAAACATTAAACAAGAATGGAGTTCATGGGAGGACACCACGAAGGAAGCCACTGCTGTCCAAAAAAAACATTGCTGCACGTTTAAAGTTTGCAAAAGAGCACCTGGATGTTCCACAGAAATACTGGCAAAATATTCTGTGAACAAATGAAACCAAAACTGAATTGTTTGGAAGGAACACACAATGCTATGTGTGGAGAAAAAAAAAGGCACAGCACACCAACATCAAAACCTCATCCCAACTGTGAAATATGGTGGAGGAGGAAACCATGGTTTGGGGCTGCTTTGCTGCCTCAGGGCCTTGGCGGCTTGCTGTCATTGATGGATAAAATGAATTCCCAAGTTTATCAAGACATTTTGCAGGAAAACTTAAGACCATCTGTCCGCCAACTGAAGCTCAACAGAGGATGGGTGATGCAACAGGACAACAACCCAAAGCATAGCAGTAAATCAACAACAGAATGGCTTCAACAGAAAAAAATACGCCTTTAGGAGTGGCCCAGTCAGAGTCCTGACCTCAACCCGATTGAGATGCTGTGGCATGACCTCAAGAGAGCGATTTATACCTGACATCCCAAGAATATTGCTGCAATGAAACAGTTTTGTAAAGAGGAATGGTCCGAAATTCCTCCTGACCGTTGTGCAGGTCTGATCTGCGACTACAGGGAACGTTTGGTTGAGGTTATTGCTGCCAAAGGAGGGGTTCGCATACTTTTTCCACCCTGCACTGTGAATGTTTACATGGTTTGTTCGATAAAAACATGAAAACATATAATTTTTTTTGCGGTATTAGTTTCAGCAGGCTGTGTTTGTCTATTGTTGTGACTTAGATGAAGATCAGAACACATTTTATGACCAATTTATGCAGAAATCCAAGAAATCCCAAAGGGTTCACAAACTTTTCTTGCAGCTGTATTTGTCCAGTCCTGGTGTTTTTGACAAAAGGGAGTAAACAGGCTAAATGAAAGAAAAAAAGACAGATTGCACTTTAACAATATCTTGAAGAGGGATGAGTTCTTTCATCTAGTCACAGCCGGTTCAAGGAAAATGTATGAGAACACAGCAGCAATATTACATCTCTGGGTCTGAATCTCAATGACTCCAACATTTAATTAAGTTGACAGATCTTAAACAGTAAAATGTTTTAGTTTTTCAGTCACATGTTCATTCTTTCTCAATATGCAGTTTTTCCTCCAGTTCAAATACTACCTGATTTCATGCTTTAATAATGAGGGCTATTAAAATAAATAGATAATACTGTTTTAAATTGCTGAGATGGGAAATTAACAAGAGAGCACTGCAGCTTCGGACTGTTCAGTGGTTGCTACTAATTTCCTAAGTTATTAGTTCCTGGGTTCTCCACCAATGAGCACCTTTCTGAATGTCTTTCCCCAAGGTCATGCTGTTCAATTTACTAGCGACCTTTGTATTGACTGACTTCACTTTTACGCAACAGAAAGAGAGGAAGACAGTTGGTCTTTATGAATACAGTTCAGAATTTCAGCTGACGTTTCAGATTACTCAAATGAAACAGATGTCAGGTGTTGTGAGATTTTGATCAAACTTATTAAAACTACAGGCTTTCAACAGCCCCATAACAAGTTAATGACAATACAAGTTATACAGTTACCCCAGTCTGGTCTTCATCACTCATTAGTAATAACTTGTGGTCATTCACAGCCAATCCATTAGAAAGCAACCGTCCACTCAACTTGAGTGCTTCCTCTAGAAAGCCTTTGGGGTGAAATGTGACTCTGTCGTAACACATCTCCTTTGGGTGTCATCAGAGAGCTGTATACATTGATTAGTAATTGTCCCTCCTTCTTCCATGAGAGAATGTTTTTTCCCACAGGGAGGCAGCCATTACACCACAGCTAGCCACAGGGACCACTCAAGGGCAATCAGAGCAAAAAGACTCAGGATAACCACTTAGTTGGGAGTGCACTGGCCTGGATTGGTAACAACGAGTAAAATGCAAGAAAGGCTTCAGCTCGAGCTTGATCGAGTGGTTCCTGTGTGAGAATGTCACAGTGACCAGCAGCGCTCCTGCATTGAAGGCATTAAGAGCTTTTAGATAAGATAGGGTTTGGGTTGCTTTCTCACTGGAATGTTTGAAGCACTCCAGCCATAGAGGGTCCAGGCACTGACCCTTCATCTTATTTGGCCAAAGTGACTTTTTGAACAAATGTTAGCTAACAGAGGTCACTGTCACAGAGTATTGCACTTTATCTGGCTTTAGTTACACAGACAACAGAGTAGTGGTTGCACGACTTGCGAACTTTGGAAGTCGACTTTCATGTTATAAAGGTCAACTAGACTCCAACTAGTCATGGATGAAATCGTGAATGAATCTACAGGAGAAGGGAATAGTTTAAAATAACAAACAATATAATTATTTTGCACATCATAATTCATATACTCCTAGGGTGATCATATTTTGATTACCTAAAACCCAGCAATGAGATACTCAAATGATACTTGAAGTTTACTCAAAGATGCCTTCTAATTTCAATACATTTAAAGTATGCCTCCTCTTTATGGATAGAAAATTATTATATTACCAAATACTATCTATATTATAACAATGGCTTCGGTCTTAGTGCGGGCACTATTAAACTCTTTGGCGGTGTCATAATCTGAGAATGCCTTTTTTAGCAATGCACTAGTGCAATCCATGGATCTGTAGGTGCTCTGGTGTTTCACAGTATGAAATGTCAATGCACCCTCCGCTACATTCACAGCGTCCTCTGTTATTCCGGGTCTAACAAAGAACTCCGTCAACTTTCTTGAACTACTCGCACCTCACACAGCTTTTTTACGTTTTTCAGTGTCCGTGTAAGCTTTAGGATCACTAGCAACCCCAATGGACACCGAAACAAATGTGCCAGGTTTGCACACGGTGCACTCAGCCTCCCACTTGTCCCGACTGGGATGGTAAGTGGGGAATTTCTTCTGCAAATGTACATTTGCGCTACAGCATGTTGCAGGTAGAAGTGCTCGGATGGCTGTCTGCTCGCTCGTTGCGAGTGTAAAGAGAGCCGCCCACACTGCAGCCTCTCAGAGTGCCCTAGTGCCGGTCAATGAAGTGCCCCAGTGAAAAAACAATGAAAACCAGGACATTTTCATCACTTCTAGAGTGGCACATTATATGCCTTACCTGCCATCTTCATGGCATCCATTGTTTCATTTTATGTTAATTAACATAATGCCATGTTAATTTTGAATTTCCCCTTGTGGGACTAATAAAGGATATATTATCTTAACCCTTTATTTAATCCATTTAATCCAATCCATTTTATCCAATGCCCTTTAGCAATTATTTCTCAGATCATTAAGAAAACAAAGATATAGTTTTGAGACTAGCTTAGTATGGTCAGCCTTGTGTAGTTAAAATTGATGGGATGTTCCTTGGTAACTTACTTGCATTTGAACTTGTATTGACCGTGAGTTTCTTTTTATCAGCATTTAAGACCGAGTTAAGTTTCTGCAGATAAGACTGAAAAACACTTGAAGCATATTAAAAAAGCAAATAAAGATGGTGTCATCTGCTTAAAATAAAATGAGGCATCTGACAAGTTAACACACAGGTTGTTGACATGAATAGAGCATAAAATAGGTCCTAAGAATGAATCTTAGGGCATGTCTTTAGGACCTCAGAAAAAAGAAGAGGTGGATCCAGCCATCTGAACACGCAGACAGAATTCTGAGAAGCTTTTTCAAAGCAACAACCAGCTAAGAACTCAGTCATCTTTTTTTATTTCTTTTGAAAGTTTTCAGTAACTATGGGCAATGTGATAATTTAAACAATATTTTATTAGTTATGTTTGCCTTTTTTGGGGGAAACATTTGTTTGCCGTTTTCCTTGGACTAAATATCAGAGAAATAACGGTTTCAAAATCTCACAGTATGATAATGCCTCAGTAACAAGTCCAGGGTACGGTATTTATTGCTGTATCAAAAAACAAAACTTAAGATATTGCAATATGGGCCAAAAAATGCCTACGTGTGCATTAGGCTTAAAAATTCATATACTTAGGCTCAAGCATGTTTACTAATCTTCTGAAACCTTCACTGATACATTTATCAGTGGAGCCCTGGTGCTGTTGTGGGGTGTGAATGCTTCCCTAAGAGTCTTTTGGCCTGGCTAGATTCTGGCTTTGCATCTTCCCGAATCTTTTTGTGGTGATGATTTTTCCAAGTAGCATCTTACTCATGTTCCCCATCAAGTGTCACTGTGGTCTGGCAGTGTCTGCATATTGTTCCTGTATGTCCGTCACCTTTTATCTTTTCTCATTTCTTTACACCAGGAAACCAAAATTCTTCCACATAACAGATTTAAAAGTCACTGGAGCCTCCCCAATCTCAAAAATCTTGTCATTCAGTTCCCCCTCACCACTCATAGCATTAACCATTTTCACGCTGGCAGATCAAGCCAGTGAGTGGAGTACAAAGGATAATGGGTACGCAAGGGCCAAGGTAAATGCAGTCCCCCACTTCCCGTCTCTCTGCTCCAGTAATGACTACACTTTTGGGCCATAAAGAGCTTTTGTTTTAAACCATCACATGTCCATGATGGTATTGAGAAGTTTCTGTCACAGTAATACAGTGAAATTAATAAAACTTTTACAGCTCTACTAAAAATATATCAAGTGATGGATTAGAGATGGTGAAGGAACGTGTCTTTTTAACCACATACATAGCAATGTTTTCATAGTCTTTTTTTTTTGTTTGCTTGTTTTTTAGTTTTTTTGACCAAAAACAGATGACCCGTCCTTGTCAGTGTAGCTTCAAAGTCCACTGTTGATCACATGTATGAGTGAGTGGAGCTTATCCTTTGGTATCCTTGTAGGGGCATGAACATAGGGGCAGAGAGACTACTGCTTTAATCAAATTTATGTAGTCTGCCAAGATCAGGATACAGTAGGAGAGAGTGATTCCCTTGCATGCTTTTACTCTGCCATCCTGCATTTAAACTACACTTTCTGAAATGTTTTACAACTGTAACACACTATTAAAGTGTAACATAAAACTTATCAAACTACTTTCTGGTCATAAGGGATAAAAGCAGGAGCGCATGGATCTCTGACATAATTCCTTTTGAGATGGAGCAGAAGTGCAGTGTTATAAAATGTTTTAACTATACATGCATACATCTATGATGTCTCAAAATACTGCATTTTTGCCTATATTATATTATACTGCTTATACTGGTTTAATTATATTGTCAATATACAATGTTGGTCAGTTGGTCAGCTTTCAGGAAAAGTAAAATACCATAGGTGGGGGATAAAAGCCCTTGAAAAGCTGCTGCTAACCTGGTGGGGCATCCGGTACGTATTAATCTTCTTAAACACAAACTCTTTGGCACAAAACCAATCAGTAATATCAGGTTGGCAAATGCTGTAAGCTTTCTAAAGATGGATATCTACCAACTGTTCAGTGCAATGGTTTTCATTGTTGTGTTGCTGCAAATCAATAATTTCCAATAATGCACATGCCTTTGCTTATCATTCAAGATGGAATGAATGTGTCGCCTTGTAAATGCTTAATCTCGCCTTCGGCAATGGATAGAATTTCCAATTTTTTATGAGCCTATTATTTTGATTGCTATATTTGGGCCATTTTTAATCTGTGTGGGCTAAGAGTAATTGTTGTGACATAACTCTAACCTGCTAGGGCTGCATTTAAACCAACCACAATAAGTAAGGAAATCTGTGTTTGTTGGATTATTTCTTTGTTGTACCAACGCTTCATGGCAATAAATCTTATACCATTGGAAAGCCAGTTTATCTCCCTTTTTAATGGTGCTACATTTGTAAGGAACATGCATTTGTGGGATGAGCAGCAGAGCTGAGTATGTGGGTTGAGCCTGTGAAAATTTTTCCAGATCTTCTCTGCCAAAGCTATACAGCTTATTCTGCCATTGCCTCTTGTTTGGTGTTGTTTTTTAGATTGGATTATTGAAGTCTGAAGAAACAAGACATACTGGCATTTAAACAATTTATTCATCTAACAAACAGGAGTCTCAGTAGTGAGTGGAAGAACCATACACAGCCACAACAGCCTGGCACCTCCTCCCAGATAAACCCCGCTCTGTGGGGTTGAGCATTGTCATCCTCATGGAAAGAGTTTGTTCCCAGACTGTGGAGATATGGGACTGCCACTGTTTGCAGATTCTCATCTTGAAATCTCTCTGCATTGAGATTGCCTCCAATGATGACAAGCCTCATTTTTCCAGTGAGGGAACACATGATCACACTTCCTCAACTGAAAGATGTTACTTTATTGGTGCAGCAGTCAGCATACAGTTCCTAAGTGCCTGATCAGGCATCTGATTGTCAGCCCTTGGGGGTACCAGAAGTTCAGAAGAAGAGTCAGTGGTAACAGTTAAATAAGCCATTTGGCATCGGCAGAGATGATATGGTTAATTTTTCATGAGTCAACCAACCTTAGCTCTGCTGTTATCCAACACATGCATGTTCCTTACAAATGTGGCACCATTTAAAAGAGAAATAAACAGACTTTCCAGTGGTGTAAGATTAATTGGAAGAAGCATTGTTACAATAAAGAAATAATCAAGAAAACACAAATATTCTTACTTTTTGTGCTAAGCTATAGTACAGTAGTTGAGCTCTTAGCTTGTATTGATTGCTCTGAGAAAAACTCACAGCTCATGTGTCACTCTGCCCTTCTCAGGCTGTCAGTCCTTTCTGCTGCATGGTTGGACATGGTTCATTTTTCCTCCTTTAAATGAAGGATTGTTACCTTATGGGGAAGAAAAGCAGTTAAAAAGATGCACCAAACCCTGCCAGGCTGGCGTGTGTTATTATGTATTTCAGCATGTTCTGAGCAGTGAAGCAACTGCTTGCAATGCTCATTGAATGGGGAGTCCAAAACCATTATATTTTTAATTGTGTTAGTGAGTTCACTTAAAAGTCCACTATAAACTGCTCACTTAAGAGGATGTGACTGTTGGAGAAGGGAGTATCTGCAGGCTTGCAGGCAGCAGTTTCAGGACCATAGAAATAGGACCCTGCGAAAGTACTGCAGGGACACATTTTAATTTAATCTATTTTCTTGTGATGTTGAGTAATTTATGGTTGTTTTCTTGACAATTCCACTTGTTAATGTCATTATCTTGAGATAACAGCATTGGTTTTCTTGTGAAAGCAAGTTAATTTCTCGCAATCTTGCAAAAATGACTGAAATTGACTTTTTATTGTGAAAAACAGCATTGTTAACGAGACAAATGAGGTAAGATCTCAACAAAACAGCCACAATTTTCTTGCCTCTTTTTTCATTTCTTTTTCCTATATGATGTTGGTTCTGGGTAAAGATGTTTTTGTGGTGGCAGTTATGAGTCAAGTGCTCGGGTAGGCAGTGTCAGCATTACCCGGATCTTGCATGTCTGGAGCCTGTTTAAGTGGGTGATGCTTTTTGGGCTGTGATGGCCATGATGTAGAGAAGATGATATAAAGAACTTGTCTGCATTGGCATGGTAGACAGCGAGAGCTAGCAGGGGGGCCTCTAGGGCGCTGGAGGTAACTGTTCAGCTGTCTGGAGGTGGGTTAACTTAACTAACTGAATGAAGTGCCAGCTCTTTGCTGCCCATCAGCCTGCATGGTTGACTTAGGGGGCCAACATTAGAGGAATTACTGGGTTTAGGGATTTCTTTGCTGAGAGGGTATCCTTTGATCAGGGCACAAGTATCTTGTGTTCACTTCAAAACAACCCAAATTTACCTGTCAGAAAAAGAGTAAATAGAAGGTATGTATGCATGTAGATAATTAAAGCCGGAAAACTAGTATGTATATTACTGCATTTTGCACATGATAGTCACCATAATAAGTCCATAAGTCACCAGCTACTAAAGTATCAACAAGCAGTTAAAGCAGCAAGAACTAAATACTTCTCAGACATCATCTTAGAGCACCACCATAAACCAAAGGTCCTCTTTAGCATTATAAATTCAATCACCAGTCCACCTCCCAGACCCTATCCACATGTTTCGTTGTCTCTGCCTGATCACTTTTTAAACTTCTAATAAAGTTGAAAACATTAGGCAGAACATTTTAGCCCCAGCTAGAGAAATCTCTGTCCTACCTGTATGTTCTGCCCAGTTAAACAGCTTTGAGCCAGGTTCATTAGCCTCACTTGGGGACACTGTTTTTAAAATGAAATCTGTAACTTGTCCTCTTGACATAGTCCCCACCCTCCTCCTTAAGGATGCTTTTGATGTTCTTGGCCCTAGCAGCCTGTCAATTATTAACAGCTCTCTGTCAACTGGTTTTGTTCCATCCTGTTTTAAACATGCCATAGTGCAACCCCTCTTCAAAAAGCCCAACTTGGACCACCTACAACTTGCTAATTACAGACCCATCTCATAGTTACCCTTCTTATCCAAGGTCCTAGAAAAGGTTATCTTACAGAGTCTTCTGCCGTATCTCTCTCAAAACAACATATTAGACAAATCTCAGTCCTGTTTCAGGACAGCCCACAGCACAGAGTCTGAAATCCTCAAAAACCACAACGACCTCCTTCTTGCAATAGATTCAGGCAGTTGTGCTATCCTTATCCTGCTAGACCTCAACTCTGCTTTCAACACTGTAGACCATGGCAGCTTATTCAGTCCCCTCCAGCACTGGGTTGGTGATGGTGACACAGCCTTTAGCTGGTTCAGTTCATATTTGTCCAACAGAACCTTCTCTGTAAATACTGGGACTTCAACTTCTTCCATAGCTAACTTAACCTGTGGGGTACCTCAAGGATCCATCTTAGGCTCTATCCTGTTCTCCATCTACATACTACCTCTGGGTCAAATCATCCTGAAACACATCCCTTTCATATCACTGTTACACTGATGACTCGCAGCTCTACCTCCCAATCAAACCAAACAATCCATCTGATCTCATCTCTATCTTTACCTGTCTTGCTGATATAGAAACCTGGATGGCCCACAGTTTTCTTCAGCTTAATGACAGCAAAACAGAAGCAGTTCTTTCTGGTCCCCCAAATGCCACCTAACTGATCCTCAAACACTTAGGTCACTTATCCTCATATATCAAGCCCCACACTAAAAACCTTGGATTCATTTTTGACAGCACAATCTCTTTTGATAATAAGGTAAAAGCAGTCATGAAATCCGGTTTCTTTCAACTCTGGCTCATCTCAAAGTTAAAACCTGCACTTTCTTCCAATGATTTGGAAGAAGTTATCCATGCCTTCATTTCATCCCGGTTAGACTATTGTAACTCTCTCTACTTTGGTATCAGTCAATCATCCCTGTCCCGCCTACAGCTGGTTCAAAATGCAGCTGCCAGGCTGCTAACAGGCTCCAGAAAACGGGAACATATAAGTCCTCTTCTAGCTTTTCCTCACTGGCTCCCAGTACGCTTTATGATAATTCTTAAGACAGCCCTGTTTGTTTTAAAAGCCCTGAATGGACTAGCTCCATCCTACATAGCTGACCTCCTAAGGCCATACGTAACCCTTGTGTTTGTGCATGTTTATTTGTATTTATTTTCCTTTATGTACAGCATTTTGGCAGCTGCTGCTGTTTTTAAATGTGCTACATAAATACATTTTGATTGATTGATAATATTCTGTAGTAGCTATTCCACCATTGACTTTAAATCTTGTAGTGTTTGCATGTTTAAGAAAAATATCTTCAAGACTTCTCCCCTGTGTACATGGTGATGAAACTGGTTTTCAAAAAGATCAGGACTTCAAAAATCGTGTACTCTGAGACAGACTTTTGTGGTTTGTCTTCTCTTGAAGGTCCGCAAAATTGGTAGGCGGGCCGTCATGCGCTTGGGACAGCCAAGAGCACCTTGCCCGTAAAAGTTGCAGCCTTAGTCATTTTAAAGAGAATCTTTTGATGTGCTTTGTTTTGGTCTATGATACATCCCACGCAATGACTCACTTAGACCTCCGACCTCACCGCCATCCACATTTCAGCTTGTTTACAATTTGATGTAGGTTATTATGAATTAAACAAGTACATTCTTATGCCTCCCTTTGATTAGCATAACAGTCATATGCAGTGTTTTGACTTTGTTGAACTGAGCAATGTGGCTGAAAAATGAGAGTCTCAGAAGTCTTGTCGTGACTCAGACTATAAATGTAGAAAAACTGATACAACACTGTGGAGTTGTGAAAGGAGGGAAACAAACCCTGCTTCAGCAGTATATTGATTATCTTTCTGCTAAGTGTTGACAAACCGCGTAGCTCTACAGAGCGAGTTCACCTGCTCTGCACCAAACCAAATCATTGGAGACCCTTCATGTTTACTGCCCCTCGGCAACCAAACAATGAGACAAAAAAACAACAGCTATCGAGAGGAGATGCAGAGATAGTGCATGCGTAGGAATATAGAGAGGGTTTTTATTTCAAATGAGGCACAATGGCTTAATTTCCCTTCACTCATTGCCTGAAAAGTGACATATCTAGCCCTTTAGATTTTCTTCTGTGAGCTGTTGCACATGAAAGCAGGGCAGGAATCAGGCAGCTTCAACATCCTCACTTGCAAATTCAGGGATGACAGGGTTCCTCCGCCAGCCTCAATTATGAATGACAGCCTTTTATCTCCTGCCTACTAATTAGGTGAGATGATGCTGTGCTCACACTACTTTTCCTTCCTTTTTTGTTCTCCAACATACCTGAATCCAGCCTGTTCTAGTGAAACAGATACGTGAGGGGAGAAATGGGTCAGGGGAAATTATCCTGGTGTTAAAATGTGTGGAATCTAAAGTCAGTCGTACAGGAGAGAAACCACAAGAAGAAAGAAAGTAGTCTCATGAATACATGAAAAAAAATAATGAAGAAGTATAACTGTTTGTGCTGGGAAATCCAGGGTAACCCACAAAACAATATGCTACTGAATATGTGGCCCATTATAAACAAAAAGGCTACTTGTGCTGGGATCCATCCACATATACGTTTTTGGGCCGCTTTTTGCACACATGTACGGATACACAAATAATTCCACAGCAGATGATGCTGAAGAAACACCATGAAACTGTCATCCAAACAAGCCTCTGATCAGCACCATGACTGTCTGCCAGAGCAGCACATTTATCTTTCCTGAAGCATACATACCCACACATTATTGGCCAGATCCACAAAGAATGGATTGGGTGCACTAAAAACCCTGAGCACAAATTTGCTTCTGCAGCCCAGTTTTGGCACCTTACCCTCAAAAGAATTTGCACTAATTATGTGTGCCCACAATGTTTGGCATGTTTAGTGCTCTTTGTGCCTGTATTGCCACTAGCTAAGTGGCAAATCAGGCTATGTGCTGAGATCACAGTAGACACAACAAGGCAGAGTCAGACAAGAAAACTACAGCTTCAGACCAATACCTATGAGTCTTTACAGGTGAGACAGAGAAAGAAGAAATCTAACACTGATAAAGAGGAGCAATAGATGGGAACACAGGCGATGATTTACAGTATGTTATGCTAGCTCTCTCTTCATATTCAGTTAAAGCAGCAAACTGTATGCATTTTGGCCCCTTAAAAAACAGCTATTGTCGACATGAATGCACACAGACACACACACAGACACACACATGGAGAGTAACAATCAGTGCCACCAAATCTATGCCAAAGACCCTTATGAAGCAAAAAGGTAGATGAAATCTAAAATCTGAGACCATAAATATTGATTAATTCTAAGCTGTAGAATTGCCTCTTGTCAGAGACTGTATCCATGGAGCTGTCTGTGGTGCTGAAATTTAGTGAATCATGATGCACTTTTCAGTACTTGCTTTATTCATTCAGGAGTCACAACTTGGTATTAAATCTACTGTCAATTTCACCTACAAGCATTTTAGATATTACAGAGCTCAGCAAAGGTTCAAGCAGGAAGGCTGTTTCTGCTCATTCAATAGCTGATAATGAGTATTCATTCTCATAAGTATTCAGCTAATCACATCCTGCCACAACCTCATTTGACCAATCATGATGCCCCTGTCATATTTCAAATCTGTCATTCTCTTTCACAGTCAGTCTGTCACTCTCATGTGGACTCTGCAACCCTCCTACACCCCAGCCACCTCCATTCAGTTAACCAACATCTCGTCTAGCTCCTTATACTGTCGGTCTTCTGCTCATCTCATCCAAGCCAACTGGTTCCAGGTTCAGTTTTTCAGAAGTCTGCTATTCATCTAGACATGTCTAGACGCCTGCCATCTGCCTAACCATCCCTCCAAGTACATGAAGTCATCACGAAGGAGTCTAACCAAACCAAACACTTTGCACATTTCTCTTTCATTAAATAAAAAAATAAATATTCTTAAATTGGTATTTGGTATATATATCTCCCTGACTAAAAAAAAAATGTTGTAAATATGGATCACTGAATGCAGTAAGAAAATTAAAAAGACAAAAACACTCTGACCACTTCTTTTGTTACAACATCACAGAAAACACATTATTATCAGAGAGACTAATGTCTAAACAACAGTTGTTGGGGAGTCAGAGCTGAAAGAAGATAGTCTATGATGTTACAAATTTTGGATGAGCAAATCAATATTTTCCAATTAACTATTTGGATGTTCAGGATTATTCTTATTATGAGAGTTGAAAGTAGTTTCAACTGCAACAGACAACAAACTTTCCATCCTGACATCAAACCAACATGGTCTATAATTATAGTTTATAAAGAACAGAGCAGTGAGGATACATAGCATGCATTTTTCTGACCCTATTGCACTTAAGTGTTGTTTAAATGGGACAGTACCAGTCTGTTTTCAAAGACTACCGTCTACAGTGTTCTTCAAACACTGAATTGCATCAGGAACAATGACATTTTCCTTTTCACACCACTACTGTGTTTAGGCCAGCCCACAGAAATGGCTAGGCCCCTGAAAGGCCAAAAAAGGGCCCTCCAGATACCAACGTACTGATCAGTGATGTTAGCACAAGCCGTCTGGCTGACACTCACTTCGTTAGCCAGGCTCAGCTCAGCTTTGAAGGTGACATTCTCCTTTTCTAGCATCCCAACTTTTGTTCAGGACCTGGCATGGTTATACAAAGTGCAAATTTACCGGCCTCACAGTTAAGCTCCAGGCTTCAGTCCATGATGTTAACATTAGACAAAAAGGATAAATTATGAAATAAATGAGTGGAAGTTGATATTGTTTGCACACCTCCCCCTGAGCTTTGCCTTATTGTCTTTATATGCTCCCTGAGAATAATAGAATATAAATAACAATTCTTCATATGCTGCCCTATCTGGATAATCAGATGCCTTTGATAAATTTTGTGCTGAAAATCAAAAGATCATAACATGTCAGAACATCTCAATGTGCTCTGCAACCATAAAAAACTCACTGTGAGTTCCTACATGGTCTCAGCAATTTACAGACAACTATCAACAGTAAATATACAAGTTATTATATGTACTAACCTGCTCTGAAAAAAGGGAAAAAACATACTTTTTAAATGTTTATGAGGCTATTATCTTGATTGTGCCAGGTACTGGGGCCCTGCTGCACCTGTGATTTCATACTGTTAAACGTTAATTGAATTTTCAATCTCACCACTACTCCTCTGTTTCCAGTCAGGTGCGGAGTGAACAGTACCTTTTCCAAACTTTTATTGGCATAGTTCTGAAAAACTCTCAGTGGGTGTTAGAAAATTCTGTTTACTTCACATTGCAAAAGTAGTCAATACATTTTTAGACAACAGGATTGATTGCTTCTCAATAGGAGATAATAGGCACACACGGCAGCAGAGTATGATACAGTATGTTTTCCCCCAGCCCTACCTGTTCTGCTGTCCATATTTGACAGAGAGAGAGAGAGAGAGAGAGAGAGAGAGAGAGCTCACTGGTTCAAAAAACAGAAAAAGTTGTCATTTTGTGAATCAGACCATATGGATGACAGCATCCGATTCATATAAGGAGACTTAATCATTTATCATTATTGGCATACTGACAAAGTTTGATGAGAGGTGGCAGTAATACTCCCATGAATTTAAATTCTATCTTCATGACAAAAACGTTTCTATGGCCACCAATTAGACATTCATTCTGTGGGCCTTATGCTTCCTACAGTCCGTAGCAACACTGTTTCAATCAAATTCCCTGACTCTGCTTTCCTCTATTGACAGAAGAGCCAGTCTGCTGAGTCAAATGTAGTCTTGTATTATTTCAATAAGCACCAATAAAAATGGAAAAAAAAGAAAACTGAATAAAAAGTGTCAGTGTTCTGTACAGTTTGGGAGATAAGTAATAAATACCAGTCACACACAGCGGGTGATACCGGCGGGAGCATGACTTTTTATTTACTGACGGTTTCTATGTTACACAGTGCTGACCAGCACTTGCTTACCATCAAGATTAATACCACATCAGCTGAGAGATGTTATGAGTCCCACACAGAGCAAAGGTCCAGGTGCATTGTGCAAAATGTAGGACAACTAGTAGTTATGCCATTACAGCGATATACAAACTGGCACATGTAAGCCAATAAAGATCTATCATGATAAACTGAAGTAAACAAAGCCGTCTAATATGGTAAAATACTGTACAAAATTAATGTGTTTATTTACTACAACATGTTGTCTATTCCTCCTTTAATCACACATCATACTTTTCCTTCTTTTATGCCGGTCCAACAGTATCCGACTGTTATTTTCTTTTATCCAGTTATCTGCTTCTTCTGGCCCATTAAATCCTGTTCACTGTGAGAACTGATGAAGTAGAGGCACAGTCAGTGAAATTGGCGGATTTTTTTTCTGTTAAATGTTGATTTGTGCTACCAGTGATTCTATAACTGCATTGATTCGATAATCAAGTGCTTGCTCTGTTGCCTAGAAAGGCATGTGGTGGGTAAGGTCTGCTTGTAAAACCTATTTTTAGTTTGGCTATTTAAGGTTAGTTTTAGGATATTTGTATTTAATCCCAAAATTTGTTTTTTTATTCAGTTTTTTTAGCTACTAGGTTAAAGTCTTGGTTTAATTGAACACTCAGACCAGAACTGCAATCAAACCAAGTTTTATATTTCTATACATTTCTTCATAATTCTATATATTTTCTATTGCATATGTTTTTCTCTACATTTTTATAATATTTTTATTGCTATTTTTATAACTGACTACTCTATTTACTTTATTTTTGTATCAGATTGGTAAATGGTATATGGACTTGAGCTTGTATAACTTTTTTCTTGTTGTCTGACTACTCAAAGCACTTTTACACTGTAGATCACACCAACCCATTCACACCCTTTCACTCTATATTTACACACTGATGGCAGAGGTTCCTTTGGAGAATAGCTAATCCCAAACCACATCCGTACCCATTTGCACACCAATGACGAACTAGTGGGAGCAAATTGGGGTTAAATGTCTTGCCCAAGGACACATTGACATGTGACTGCAGGAGCTGGGGCTCTAACCCACAACTTTCCAGTTGTGAGATGACTATCATAGTCATAGTTTGTATGTCTTTTTAAAAGTTCTATATAAACTCTTTAAAATGGAGCCTACCTGCTACTGTTTTGTTAAATGCTTGTACCTATGAGTGACAATGAGCATCTCCTGAGACACGAGCTTTCATTTGTTATGTATGGCGCCCTGGTTATTTGCATCAGTAAGACAATTAATTTAGATGCTTTCTGTCACTTTAAACAGGATAAACTCACCTGCTTAAGCCTAATGTACGTTCTGGGCGACATTCGTTTTGGCCATTGTTTTGTTAACAACTTAGGCTGCTTTCCTGGCTTGCTAAGAAGGAATCTCAGTTGTGTTGCATTAGACAATCTGTAAAGAAGCACGCTGGTTCTCAAACAAGACTGTCTTTCTGTCATGTTTGCAGGTAAGAGAGAAGTGCACAAGCACTATACACATTTAGATTAAGTTTATCTATATGTGGGAAGTAAGTTTACAAGGTGGAACTGTTGTTTTTGTCATAAAACAAGGATGCAAACTAGCGCTAGCATCCGAAGCTAATGTCAGCATGCGTAGCTTGCTAGCTGTGTTTAGCATTTGTTAACCAACACATCTGTTAAGGTTGTTAAAATGTACAATGTTTGCAAGATGTCACATGAATTACTGGTTAACAGAAACTTATTTTGTCAAGAATAAGCTGTACATTTTATGTCCTGTATTTGCACTTTGTTCAGTTTGGATATATTTAGTCAAGGTATATTGTTATCTGAGTTACATGTAACTGTAAAGTTAGGGTTTAGCAGGAAAGAAACTCAGCTGTATTGCATTAGAAAGACTCTAAAGAAGCACTTAACATAGGTTCTCAAACAAGACTGTTATCTTTCTGTTATGTTTGACCAAGGCTGTAAATAAAGACTACCTTTTCTTATGGAACCACATTGCCACCATTCAGTGTGTGTAACATATGCATTGTTCACGTTTCTTATTCATTTAAAATAAGTGGGACCTGACAACTCATTTTTTTTTCCCCAACAACAGGTGGTTTTCAAAAAATTGATGTCCTTATAAGGAGTGTGGGTCTGTTTGACTGTTTCACAGTAGAGACACCACTGTGTAACACAAAGCTGGCATATCTACCAAATTGGTGCAAAAAAAAAAAATTTTAAAAATTAAAAAAAATCCCAAAAGAAAAAGTATTATTCCCTGATTTTTTAGCCCTGCATATTTTAAACCCTTAAGGTTCAGATTTTAACATGCTTTTTTTTTTGTTGTTGTTTTTTTTTCTAAGATTTATTTTTGGGCATTTTTGTGCCTTTATAAGATAGAGGAGGACAGTGGACAGAGCCAGAAACAGGGTCAAGAGTGGGGGAGAGACATGCGGCAAAGGGCCCCAGGCCGGATTCAAACCCGCCCGAGCACATGGGGAGCACCTTTAACCAACAGGCCACCTGCTCCCCAGATTTTAGCATGCTTTTACCTCAAATCTGGTTTTGTGATTTCACAGTTTCCTAATACTTTTTTGTCTTTCAAATTTGTCAATACCAAAACAAAGTTTTATGAGAAAAAACTTTGTCTTAAAAAGTGTTTTAGACTCTGTTTTAATCTAAACACAGAGTATATGGAGCGTTATTCAGTTAATGCCAAATTTTTATTGAAAAGCTTTTTAGCATTTTTTTTAAGCGTTCTCTATTTGTAATCTATTTTTGGTGAAAGGCATACAATTTATTTGAATTGATTTCAGAGTTAAGCTTTTGTTCGTTTTAGTCCACATTTAATTACACAACAGCAAAACATCACAATTATTGGATCAATCTCTTAACCTTTTTGAACAAAATGCTGTGTTGTGGTATTGACAGCACTGTTTCAGTTCTGACAGCAGTGTTATGGTTAAAAACCTATAAAATAAATGTTTTTCCTCACTAAAAGATACATATTTACTTAAGTTGTATTTTTGAAAAATGCAAGGTAAAATTAGCAAAAATTGTGGCAGTATTATTCTCATGAACTGAAAGTTAGAGGTTTAGGTTCGGGACATACACCTCACAATACAGAGTACCCTAAAAACTGAACATAGCTTATGTCCCAAAGTCCTCCTACGAGGACTTCCTATTTAGTGGTGTTGTAGCTTGCTACTATTTATAAAACATGTCAAGTTCGCAGCCATATCAAACTAAAAATGTTATCAAGCATAAATAAAAACGTTTCAATCATAAAATTAGAAACTATGCTGGGGTGTAGGAAGTAAAATCTTCACTCTTGTACAGCATGAGGGCAACAATATAAAGCTGTTTTGTCATTTTCTTCTGCCTCTAATAACTACAGCTCCTATGGTGAGATAGCTGTAGGAACATCTGAGGAAATGGAAATAGCTGCATTTAAATAATTTTGCTTTATGGTGAATATATTAATGTGGAACATTGTTCGAGTGGCCTTGATCCTTCACACACCATCTTTTTTGTGGACACTTAAGTGCAGGGATATCCGTGGCCAACGTCACGGACGCTGATTTGGATCTTGGTATCCAGAGCTTTAACAAGTCATTTTTATGTAATATGGAAGCAGTGCATTTAAATGTCAAAGGGGCCACTAGGAAGGATTAGGTCACAGTTGAGATATGGAAAGGATCTGGGGGTCAATCCAACTGGATCCAATTAGCTGCCTCTGACAGGAGGCCATGACAAGCCCAACGCCACGGCAATATCTTATTCCGTGAGCCGGGGTCCGCACTTGCCTCGGGTTGGAGGGATAGAAGACTTAAGGAATAATAGAAGAACAAACAAGTCACGACTCCAGGAGAAAACCCACCAGATACTCATTAGAAGAGAATCTCTGCCTCTCTCCTCCCCCTCTCCCTCTGCTTCCCCTCCCCTTCCCCAGCCTCCCCACCACTGAGTGTGTGTGCTCTTTAGATTGGATGAGATGAGAGGAATCTTTTTTTTTCTGGGCTCTTGGACACGGACAGCATTTTTTTCTACTTTGCAGAATCTACAGTGAGCAGTATTGACAGCACTTTTGATAGCATTCAATTAAAGTTTTTTGAATTCTGCCCGAGGTGACAGCATTTCCCATTTCAAAGGAGAGCTGGGAGACTGTTTTGTTCTGTAGAAAAATCACTTCCATAGATTTTTTTTTTCACTTTACTTCTGTTTTTTTTTTTTTTTTTTTTTTTTTCAAAGTGATGTCAATTATTCATACTTAAACTGTAAAAATTGTCTTTTTGATGTGGGCCATTAAAAAGGAAAACAGTATGCATGTTTAATGAGTGGTGTCACTGTTGCCACAGAGCTGAGGAGATTACTAAACTCAGTGAGAGAGACACTTGATTTAAACAATCTCACCTCCATATTAGCAAACTTTGGGTTATTTTTTTGCATCATGACTTTTCAGAATAGATCATCAAACATTTATACATATAAAACAGCTGCTTAATGAAATGTTGTTCACCCAAAATTGCAGATAGTGATCTAGCAGCCCCTTAAGACCTAAATGGCTCATTTCGAATGCATGAATTTAAACCTCAGAGAAAACTAAGGTGATCAAAATGCAATCTTTTCAATATGGTATGTTCATTATTGAGTGAGAAAAAAAGTTAGAACCCATTTTCAACAGATAAAAGTAATTACTCAGAGAGAACACCGCTCCCAGGGACTAAACTCTTTTTAGTTGTCAAGACAGTAAACAAGCAGTGGAAATGGGGCTGAGGGGATCAGTGCTCCTTTGAAGTGCTCTCTCCTTGTTTAAAATAAGCACAGTAGCTTGTCTATTCCCCTGCACAGCCAAGGAGAGACGCAGTGGCTCAGACAGGAAGCTCTGTGGCCTTGGCACCCCATTTCAGGGACGCTGGACAACAGCCTTGAAGCAGGAAGCACGGGGTGACGGACTAATCGTATTCAGGTCCCCGAACAAGTGCCTTCTAGGCCGAGTCCTGCACAGCTGTGTGTGCATCTGAACCATCACCAGCTGGGCTGGACAGGCTGTCCAGCCAAGGTTATACAAAGGGCAGGAGAGGAGCAGTGATGATCGGAGTCCAGATCATAAGTATTTCTTCATCATTAATGTGAACAACAATCAAATTGTAAATGAAGGATGGTTTATGATAGAATGAGCCTCAATGCATTCATGGTCAAAAAAAGCAGCGACATGCATCACGCACTCATTGTGCCTTTGTTTATTTGTCCTGAAGGCCATGCAAAATGAGACTGCATCTGATTCCCTTTGAAACATAAGCCTCCCCCACATACGAGATCCTGTATATGAAAGGTCACATACAGTGGTTGCTAATAGGGATTTGCCATTGAGAGAGACTGCCAGCCGTGGGAAGATTAGTCTTAAAGCAGAGGCACATCATTAGTGCTTGAATTCGAAAGGGGGCTTTGCTAGTGAGTGCTGATTTGTGACATTGCTGCATTTAAAAGGGAATTCTCAGGAAATGAGACAAAATATATTGTGCTTTTAAAGTGAGCAGCTGAAGCATTCCTGCACTCTTGGAAAGTGATGCAGTAAAAATGCAGCTGCATGGGGCAGAAACATGGATCATTATTTGTACTGTCCACAAACACTGTAAGCAAAGATAGATGCCTGTATTATCTTCAGATACCTCGGTCTCCTCTTACAAGGTTTTTAGCTCCAACAAGCCCACTGAATAATGGACTAAGACCCATTAGAAGATACATGAAAATGAACTCAGACACACAAAGTTTTCCATTTGATATGTTCTAAGGTATCAAATTAATCAAGTATTTTTTTTATATATATATTGTATACATTTCCAAATGGGGCAGACCATGCTGTTACTTCACTGGAGCATAACCCCACTGTCACAATCAGGACTGTGTTTGGACTGTGGGAGGAATACCGCACAGAAAGACTGTCTGACCCGGGTTTGAACCTTCTTGCTGTTAACCTTAACACTGCATTGAGTATGTCTCACATCCATCTGGGCAACTGAACATAGTCTGTGGTTTGGGAAGGGCAGAATCTTTGAGAAAGCAATTTTACTCAATTTTTCTTCGCAAAACTGCTCAAGCTCTGTCAGGTTGCACTGGGATCGGGTGTGAACAGCCCTTTTCAAGTCCAGCCACAAATTCTCTGTTGGATTGAGGTCTGGGCTTTGACCCGAACACTCAAGAACCTTCACCTTGTTGTCTTTAAACCATTTCTGTATAGCTTTCACTGTATGCTTCAGGGTCACTGTCTTGCTGGAAAATAAATCTTCTCCCAAGCTGTAGTTCTCTTGCTGACTGAATAAGGTTGTACTCTAGGATTTCCCATATTCATTTTACCCTCTACCTTAGCAAGCCTTCCAGGACCGGCTGCTGAGGAGCATCCCCCCAGCATGATGCTGCCATCACGGTGCTTTATAGTGGGTATGGTGTATTTGTGGTGATGTGCATTGTTCAGCGTCCATCAAACATAGTGTCTTGTCTGATGTCCAAAAAGCAGTGTTTTGCTCTCATCAGACCAAAGGACTTTCTTCCACTCAACCATGGAGTGAATATTTATGCAGTCACTTATTTTACCTCATATGTTTTTCTTTTCAACTGACATTACTTTGTAGAAATATGTTTTCACTTTAACATTAAAAAAGCCAAATTATATTGATCATGATCTATTTATAGAATCAATAAATGGGTAAAACATCCATGGGTGGAAAATACCTTTTACAGGGACTGTAGCTACACCTCATTCTCCTCAAATGATGCTGATTGGTCCAGTCTGTTTTCAGACTGAGCAAATTGTTTCAAAGTGAAGCTTTGCAAGGTTATCTTACTGTAAGGCCACAGCTCTAACTACTGTGCCACCCTGCAGTGAGATGTTGTATTTTAGTGATTTGTGTAATACATACATAATGATGCCAGTGTTTTATAGCCACAAAAAGAGTGTAACGTAGAACTATCTTGCATAAACAACCCATATAAAAATGTACAATTTTGGACATGAAAAAGATATTTTTATTTCCTAGGTAGAGGCTGTAGGTGGGTAAATCATGGAAGAGTTATCCACATATTGAAAGTACATGCCTACACCACAACTGCATTTTAGCATGATATTGTAACTTTAGGCCAAATTTGGTCAATGTTTGAAAGCTCATTCAAAGAATCTTCAGATTTTGCAGACTTTTTGAACCCTCTGTGGAAAACCAGCACTTTTTATCTCTTTTTTGATTGGGGCCATGTACATGTGAAATACAAGAAGTGTTTTCTGATTTTTAAATAGTCATCCTGCAGTCGTTTAATAAACATATCAAGCACTAAGAATCTTTGCAAATACAATGTACTGTAGATTATTTTGTCTAGGCATTAGGAATAGCCAGTCTCATTAATTATGGATTTGCTTTATTTTGAAGGTCACATAGACCCACCAGAATTCATTTCAGTCTGTTTAATAACCAACTAATGACTCCTTACTGCAGATTTGCATTTATGGTACCAAACAAGTAGAGGCATAACATGAAGTATTGAAACAGTGAGGCCAATTCCTTTATTTTTGCTGTAGACTGAAAACATTTGGGTTTAACATCAAAAGATGAATCTGTGACAAGAGATTAACATTTCAGCTTATTCAGCTTATTTCAAGATATTAACATCTTGATCTGATACACAATTTAGAAGACAGCACCTTTAGTTTGAACCAACTATTTTTCATGTGAGTAAAAGTATTAGAACATGTGACTGACAGGTGTGTTTTGTTGCCCAGGTGTGTCCTATTAGACTAATTAAAACCAGAGAGCTGTCTATGGGTGAAAAAGAAGCAATTGAGAAGCTGAGAGAAGATGGAAAATCAATCAGAGTCATTGCACAAACATTGTCATAGTACAACCTAGGAATGTCCTGAAGAAGAAAGAAACCACTGGTGTACTAACTTACAGATGTTGAATGGGTAGACCAAGGAAAACAGCGGCAGTTGACAAAAAACATTGTGAGAGCTGTAAAAAAAAGACCCTAAAACAACTGTTAGTGACATCAGCAACAACCTCCAGAGGGCAGGAGTGAAGGTATCACCATTGACTGTTCACAGAAGACTTCATGAACTAAAGTACAGAGGCTACACCAGAAGATGCAAACCACTCATTAGCAAGAAGAACAGGAAGGCCAGGCTGGAATTTGCCAAAAAGTACAGAGAAAAGCCTAAAAAATTTTGGGACAAAGTTTTATGGACTGATGAGACAAAGCTTAACCCTAAAGTTTGACGAAAGAAAGGGTCCGCTCATGATCCCTGTGAAACACAGTGGAGGTAATGTCATGGCTTGGGCTTGCATGGCTTCTTCTGGGATGGGCTCATTAATCTTCAATGATGATGTAACACATGATGGCAGCATCAAAATGAACTCAGAAGTCTAAAGAAACACTTTGTCTGCCAATTTAAAGAAAGATGCAACCAAAATGATTGGGAGATCCTTCATCATGCAGCAAGATAATGGCCCGAAGCACACTTGCAAAACAACAGAGGAGTTCATCAGGGGCTCACAGGCTTGATGCAGGTATTACAAGGAAAGAATTAGCAACTAAATCTTAAGTCTTCACTACAATCTATTTTAAGTCTATTAGTCCCAATAGTTTTGCACTCCTAAAAATGTGTTCTGTTACACATAATGCTATCTTCTAAGTTGTGATCAGATCTAGATGTAAATACCCACAAAATAAAAGCTGAAATGTTGGTCTCTTCACATTTTTTTATGTCAAACCCAAATGATTTCAGTCTACAGAAAAAAAAAAAAAAGAAAAAAAGAAAAAGAAATTGGCCTCACTTCTTCAATACTTTTGGATAGGAGTGTATATGCAGGGCCCTGGTGGGTCCTTCCCCTTGCTCCAAACAGATGAGCACACTTGTTTGCACAAGCATGCACAGACACAGGCAACCATTCCAAACAACTCCCAACAGATAATTTATGTGCTGGAAAACTCCATGAAATGGTCATCCAATCCCCAGCCTCTGATCAGCACTAGGTGTTTGGCAGCATGTGCACAATCAGTGTAGAAACAGAATAAAGGAAGACCAAATTAAAACTGATAGTGTTTTAGACATATAAGGAGATTACCAGTCATACACATTGCATAACATAAGCAGGAGCACGATAGATTTGTTAACCGACAGTTACTACTTCACACTGCACTGACAGGCGCTAGCATACATCACTCATAATATCATATCAACTGACAGTAGCTGTGAGCCCCTGGATCCTTACACCAGTTGCTCCATTGGTAGTCCAGCCACTGGTACCACTTTTGCAGACAAACACACCAAATAAGATGTGAAACAAGAGGAGTCTGTACCTGGAACCAATTCATTTTCCATAATTACTCCTTTAATGAGAGGAACTGCAGAAAACCAGACAGGAACTGTGATTCTTACATGAAAAGGAATGAGAGGGAGAGCTCTGAGAATCTGAAGTGAGTTATAACCCGCTTAGCTACCACTGACAGCAGAGCTCCTCCACAGAACAAGACCAGGGCTTGTTATGCTAATTGTCGTGCATATATCCAAGTGAGAAACCAAGAGCTAAAGTCAAAGCTGGAGTGTGTCTGTACAAAGTAGATTTAAATCGTCATTATAGTCTTTGTCATATTTATTGAGTTACAGTGCTCCATTGTACTTCGTAACAGGAACATGATATGTTCAGAAAGTGCGTAGATCCGGGCATCCAACCATACAAAAGCTTTTAAACTAAAAAAAAACTTAATTTAACATAGTAGACGCAGAGAGGAATAGTCATGTCTGATGGATATTTCTGTGTCCATGGTGAGGATTGCAGAGTCTGCCAGGGAGGAGGAGATTGGAACAGTGTTCTCATCATCCCTGAGCCAGTGGGTCATGGTTTAAACACTAATCCTGAAGGATGAGCGAGGTGGAAACATCCAACACAGCATGCTCCAAAGATTGCACCCCTTCTGTCTGATTGCATCCTCCCTGACAAAAAAAAAAAAAGAGAAAAGCACTCATGGTTGGGAAAAGGGCAGCTGCAGCTGTCAGGCACATCGCTTGGCCACTCTCAGTGGGGGGGCAGTTTATCCAACTGCCCTGACAAATAAATGACAGAGGTTGTAGGTGAATGTTGTTTAAAAGCTTGTATGGGCGGGTTATGGTTTAGTCTGACATGAAGTTATGGACCAAAACAGATTTTTCCCATGATGCTCCATCACTGCAATCAATAACACACTTGTAGACTAACCATGGGCGTAGGCTTGACATTCACCGTACACTAAGAAATGAAACCCAACAGGTGTAGCTGTCAATAGGAAGTGAAAAGGCATTACAAGAACTGCTACAGCAAGATCTGCCCGCCTGGAGGCTTGACTGCCAGTTTAATTATTGTTTTCCTGTCACAGAGATAATTCATTGAAATTACAGCGCTGCTATGAAACATTCACAGGCCTGCCAGCTTGTCTTACCGGGCAGTACAAACAAGCACAGTGCTGCTTTGATTAAAGAAAGTGCACCTTGTTGTTGGCTGTGCTTTTACTTTTTTTATTGAAGCCGCCATTATCACTAGACCGAGATGTACTTAAAGGTTCAATTACAGAACAACCGCTGTCTTTGTGTTTAATTGCAGAGGAATCAATTAAGGTCAGTTTCTTTCCTACAAAAAGAAAGAGAACACTGATAAAAATGGGGCCAATCGGGGGTTTAGTTACCGGCGTATTGAGCTATCATTGGCCATTAAACCTCAAGGCATGAGCGCATCCTAAAAGAGCATTTCGACCATTAAAAAAAAAAAAAAAAAAAAAAAACCTTAGTGGAGCAATTACAGAGGCAAACCAAGGAGCAGGACAAACTCAATATCTTCTTCTCAACTGATCAGATAACCAAATCTGTTTAAAGTGTGCTGGAACTGTATTGAATTTAAAGGGTTTTTTGTATATTTTGCAACAGATGACATGTTAAAACATCCGTAGGGACTCATGATTAAGAGGGGTTTTTTTTTGTTTACTCTTTAAGTGTGCCTTACTGCTGAGATCTAAGGGTATACAGTCCAAAAGAGAGAGCATAGGACTGGAATTGATCTTTACTGCTCCGCTGCTTCTTAGGGAAAAAAAGACAGTTACATCACACAGCTGTGGGCACAACATCGCTGGTGCATTGTGGGAGAAATTCCCAGCCCTGATGCACCTTGGACCTGTGAGAGAGCTGTGAGTCACTTACAACTGGGCCCACTGCTGTCGCCTTTTCCCTGGAGGACCAATTACTCTGTATGTTTGGCCTGAAGTCTCACCATTAAAACACATAGAATGTTTGAATAAAATATCAGGTGAAGCAGAAACAATGGTCACGCTATTGATGGCTTCACAGTTGCATCAGCCTGCAGGGTGACTAGCAGTGCAACAATGGTATTTGTTTTGTGGGCAGGACACCCTTTGAAGAATGTAAATGGATATAACACTGTCACATGAAATACTTCGGCTAGGCATGCTTATGCCTATCACCAACAGAGCATTTTAAAAGACTCAAACTAATACGGATTCACATGTACACAAAACTTTATATGGTAAGTAGCATCTGCGAATGCAAATGACTACACCCTGGAAAAATATCCACATGAAGTCAGGATGAAGCGATGTGGGATCACATCAGAAAATTTAAACGATTCTCTGAAAATAATAATAATAACAATAAAAAAAATGATAAATAATAATAATAATAATTTAAAGTTCAAAGTTCAAAATATGCTTTAATGGCATGAATGGTTAAAATCTTTGTTGCCAAAGCAGAGAACATAAACAAAACAAAACAAATAATAACAATGACAATCACTATAACACAACTGATAACAGTAAAATATTTACAAAAAACAAAACAAAACACAAAGTTATTGACTATTATAAAACTTATTACTGTCTCTAATCTGGTGACATTCAAAAACAACACATGCAGCTAGGTGTATATGTTGAGGTTCTTCAGCTAGACACAGTCTCATTATTTCTTCATGTGATCCAGCTGCTGTAACTTGGCTCAAAAAGTTCTTTCTTACAGCTTCATACAGTGGGCAGATGAGGAGAAAGTGGGTTTCATCTTCAGTTTTTACCAAATCCCAATGTTTACAAATTCTTTGGTCTCTAGGTTTCCAGCTTTTATGACGACCTGTTTCAATTTCTAATTTATGGTCGCTGAATCTGTACATTGTTAAAATTTTCTTTGTCTGAGGTTTCTCACATGCACACGATTATCAGCTTAAGAGTACTCTCTTCTCAGTAGACAATAACATTCTAATTTATTGTAGGATTTTATTTCATTTTGCCAATATTTAATGTATTTAGATTTGTTTTCTTTGTCAATCATTTTAATTTGTGTTTTGGAGAGATTTTGTAGCTCTTGGTTTTTTAGCTGATAATTTTCTTTAATATTTTTAAGGGGGTCAGTCTTTGGGCAGAGGCTGTTGCTCAGAAAGGCCAGGTGATGGTATGATTCAGGATCAGCTTGTGCTAGGTGAACCTGGAACTTAATAGTTCTTTTAAACATGTGTAGAGGAAGAGGGAATTCCCCCAGTTCTGCTCTACATGCCAGGTTTGGACGGTGTCTGTGGACCTTTAGGGTCTCTTTACAGATAATAATAATAATAATAATAATAATAATAACAACAACAATAATAATAATAATAATAATAACAATAATAATAACAATAATAATAATAATAATAATAATAATAATAATAATAATAATAACAATAACAATAACAATAACAATAATAATAATAATATAATAATGATAATAATCATAATCATAATAACAACAACAACAACAACAGTAATACTACTATTACTACTACTACTAATAATAATAATAATAATACGAATAACAACCACAACAAAAATAGTGATAATAATAATAATAATAATAATAATAATAAGAATAACAACAACAACAGTAAAAATAATAATAATAATAATACTTATAACAACAACAACAACAATAGTAATTTTAATGATAATAATAGATATAAAAGCAAAAAGAAATTAAATGCTGTGGCCATCCTCTAAGAGTCGAAGCTGTCTGGCCCTTGGCAACCTCACAGCCTTGAAGGTCAGCTTCTCAAAGGCAACTGATACCCCTGACTGCAGCTGTTTTTGCTCATCATCCATTTTGGCAAATGGCAAGACCAGGCTGATCAATCAAGTGCCGTCAAAAGGCCAAATAGAAAAAAAAAGGCCAAACAGCAGCTCTGATCCTCTGTATCGACTGCTTGGATTACTGAGGATAACCCTCAAAGCCCTCCTCATGATTTAGCCATAACTCCATTTATTTATGGTGATAACTGCTAATTTCAAAAGTATCCAATCTTAAAATATAACTATCTGAATGAAATAATTAGCCTTCTCTTTATATATATATACTACAGTTTATGCTTTTTAAGTTAACAGAATTTTTTTTAACATCAGAGACAAAGTTAAAGAACTTTCCTTGATGGACAGAGCTGGAGCAGAATTCTTAAGTATAAATAAAGTCCAATCTGTTCCTGCTGAGTTTGGAGATCAAAAAGTGTACATCTCTCCTCTGGATAAATGCACAAATACAGACTTTCAAAGATGTTTGTACGTGGTAAACATAATCTTGGAACTTTAAGTGTAAAAACATTCTTTGAGCGTAGAGATTATCACCATGAGTCAGGGGTTGTTATGACAGAAGCTGAGATCAACAGGTCTGCAAATCACTTTATCTTTCAACTACTCATATGAAACCATTTTACTTTTCAAAGGTAACCTGTGGGAATTTATACACATGTGGTTTTAAGGACCTATGAATCTGTTCAAAACTCATTTGAAATTATTAACATAGCAGATATCAAATATCTCCCTGCTAAATATGCTGCTGAGTGATGGCCCTTTAAGAAAAACAAAGGGAAGTCAACCTCCCTGTGGGTTTGTTGTTCTTAGATTTGCATTTACACTGATGTGACAGTGCTTCCTTCAGCTTGTTTATGTTTTGTTCAAAGGCTCAAATATATTTAGTATGTGGATTTTGTCTGTTTATTTAGTAGATTTATTGTGTCTGGCAACCATGCCACCATGTGGGGGAAGAGAGTGCTTCTGGCCACTGCATGTAGAGGAACACGTGATAGAGAAACAACAGATTTTCCAAATCAAAGGAAACCCATTTTTTGTCTGAAGAACTTCAAAAATTAAAGAAAAAGAAAATCATTTTTGGCCAAAGAAAGCTTTGTTTTGGTTTAGTGCTAAAGTGCCACCTCTAATGGATATCTACTATATCATTATACCTTTAGAGCTAAGGTTTAACTGTGTAAGGAACTACCCTTTTTGTTTTCATTTTAATGTTTTAACATGTTTTGACCAATGACCTTCTGCTCTGGGGAATGGATTTGGTAACTTTATCAACTGTGCTGCTGCCTGTCTTGGCCAAGACACTTTTCTAGATTTGTAATCTCATTGAGGTTTTCCTGGTTTATAAATTTAATAAATACAATACTGTAGTGAACTTTTGGGCATGTTTGAGCCAAAAATTGAGGCTGAAGTAAGGTGTGGCAAGAGAGCTGCCTGAGGGCACCACTGGGCAGGAAGGAGGATTGACACAACCCCTGTTGTGCTCTGGATGTCCTTACTAGGGTCATAGGAAAATATCTGTTAAAGTCCACGTCTTATGGCAGAGTGCAGGGTGGATGTGCTGAGCAAGCACAGCCTGAGGTACTGTCCAGGTTGATGGGATGGTTGCTAGGGGCCCCTGGTAGTATTCTGGTAGATCCCAAAGGCCTGAAGACCAACGGCAATTTCAAAGGCCCAGACGATAGAGAAGTTGTCGAGCTTGGCTGCTGTAAGTTAACCGTGTGTTTTCGAACTCAATTTAAATATTTTTTTACTGCTGAAATTTAGCATGGTTCATAACACGGTGGCCTGTCATACAACAAACCTTAGAATACTGATCTTTTTATCACTTTGTAGGGACTTTAATACAATATTTGATGGTGATTTGAGGATTAGGAGACTACTGGATTGTTCCCTAAAGAGACAGTAAAGTGTCTAACAACACTAATCTGCCATTTGTTCCTCTCTGGGATTTCTTTGTCTGAAGGGGTTATGTAAAACAGAACAACAGAACTTCTTATCATGCACAGCAGTAGGAAACCCTTTATGCCTGCCAGGGGGCTGCTCCAAGTGTGACATCATGTGAAAGCTATGAATACGGACATCAGTCACATACTTATGTGGAACAAGGCGCTGAAAGTATATCAGTGATGGAACATGTTCCTTTTTTATTTAGAATGCAGCTGTCAAATTCATTCAAGCCATAAAACATATCAGAAAGTAACTACATCACATCTGTCTATGTTGTTATTACACTCATTATACAGCTGGCAGTAAACCCACAAGTTCATTAAAGGAATCATGAGCATATAAAAGAGGAGATAAGAAATTATTTGAAGGGGCACTGGTAGCATTGTGATCATGTCTGCGTACCCACACTGAGGGTGTCCTCGATGTGGTCACCCCAGGATCAAATCCAGCCTGTTGCTCCTTTTCTCAACATCATTCCTTACTCTGTCTCTCTCCCAGCTCTCCAGATCTATGCACAACCTGAAAAAGACCATAAAAACCTCAAAATAAGTTTAAAAAGGAACTGATCTGAGAAAGATATTGACCAGTTTCAAGGACTAGATATTATCTGTGTTTTTAATTCAATGAGTTTAATTGATTTGAAAATATGAGTAACAATGCTCCATTTCAGAACATTGCCCTTTTATTCCCCCAAGCTCTCATTTTCTTTCCTTGTTGGCTCAAGTTTGACTTTGGTGTCCCTGAAAGAAACTGTCATGAGAGATTACAATAGATTGCCAGCTACTTGTCAGAGGGGGAGGCAATTTCATCATAATCTTCAATATGAATGCAGGGAGTGTTGAAGATAAATGCATGGAGGATTTATGCAGTAGATAACACTGTAGTCAGACATTTTGGAAATCTTCAAGATCAAACGTTGTGCTAACTCTTCAGAGTGTCAGGCCTCTCTGGATCTTTCAGCCGTGTCGTGTAAGAGCTTTGTGATCAATACAGCCAAAAATTCTCCTTGAAACTGAAAATTCTGTTTTAGTGAATACTGTAGATGTTTCACAACATTACATCATGGATCTGACTATACACGGAGAGAAACATGTCAAATTCCTTCAGTAAATCCCTGCATTCATTCAGAGGCATTTAATGCAGCCCATGCTTTTTCCAATTACACCTCAGTGTCAGGCCACTGAATGGTAAACACACAGTTAGCAGGCATACTTTTTTTTCCCTTCATGGTTTAATGAAGTAGTGAATCAACATATGACTTCATTATTTCTCTGCCTACAGTAAATCCACAGATACTGGTGAAGGTTAAATTATTGAAGCCCAAATGATTTGATTCCATCACAGATGCTCTTAGGGCTTCAATGATATGTGACATTCATTAAAAAGAGTAAACATGACAGAAATATTTATAGACTCATGTAGAATAGTTGGCAACCTGAGGTTTATTGCTGGGCGATTGAAAAATGAACTGTAAGAAGGTAACAGTAGCCAGGAATTTACTTTTAATTTAATGAGATGTGTTTTTCATTAAAATGAAAAGCATATTGTTAAGGAATGCCTCAGAAGGCTTTGTGTACATGTGAAATTCATTAAAAGAATCAATATGACAGAAATACTGATTGACAGTGATGAAAAATGATTGCCTAAGCAGAGATTTATGTCTGCCTGAGTGCATGTTTCAGCCGAAACATTACCAAATGGCTTCATACCTGCAATTCTTATTAAAACATAACAGAGATATTTGAAATGAATCGGTCATACTGGGAATTATTTAGGCTGAGTGAAGGATTGAAGCAATAACTTTTCTACCTTAAACAGTAGTTTCAAAGTTGATCTAAACGTAAAGTAACTTTCAACAGGGAGAATAAAGTCCTTCCTATTTCCACAGAGCACCCTTGTCCTCTGCTTTCAGCACAGTATGACTTTTGCAGCTGGCCAGAGTTCTTTAGGAGAGTGCTTTCAGCTTTGTGACATGATACTGTAAGACCATACTGGAGAAGATGATTAAAAAATTGAGCTGTTTTAACTTAAAAATTCCAAAATAGCTATTTCAGATCTATTTTTCTGAGTTCACTTGAAGTCTTTTTTGTAATTGCACTCAAATTTTTGACAATCATTCCTTAATCTGAGTTTTCTCAGAATGTCTTTGGGTATTAGACACTTTTGCACCATGAGTGAAGATTCTGACTCAGTTAGAGACGTCCCACCAGGGGAGCAACCATTTTCAGTAAACTGAACTGAACTTGAACTCTTATAGTCTCTTAAATTGAGCCTTCTTTTAATGGAGTAAATATTCAAGATAAAGAATATCTCAGAAATAAGTGAAAATTGCAGTAGATTAAAAACATGTAGCTACAGAAGAGGATTGGGGCCTCTAAAAAAATTCGAGACAATTTTTTTTATAACTTTTGAGAAAAAAATGACAGAATTCTGAGATTAAAGTCAGAATTCTTACTTTAATCTCAGAATTCTGAGAAAAAGGTAAGAGTTCTGACATAAATCTCACAAAAAAAAAATTGCGTCTCAATTTTTTTTTTTTTTCCAGTGGCCCTTATCCTTTTCCGCATATAGCTTTATGAAAGGTACTTAAAACTTCTGTTTAAATACAACTTTAAAACAGGTTTATGTGTAGGAAAGTTGCCACAGTGTAGGTTTACTTAAAAAAGTTAACTGGTTAACTGGAGAGTAAATTGTTTATTTCAGTTGAGTCTATTAAAAAATGTATTTCCACTAATTTAAAACTTCAACATAATCAGTTTCAATGAATATTTTAAGTGTGTTTAACTTGTTTGGTTTTACAGTGTAGTTACACACCAGACATCAGGAAAAAAAGTCGGTTTGCCTGAATCAGTGCTATTGATACAATGGCTGAGGGTGAAAAGGGGAATGAGACGGTGACAGATGAAGTGAGCAAAGGAAAACAGAAAGTGAGCAAGCCTGAAGCCAGGCTAGAGTAAATGTTGGACAGGTTTTTACATATTGGCCAGAGCTTTATGGAACAGGCTGCAAGTCTGACACCAAGCTGGACGTGAGAAATATGCATTTACTTCATATGCAAACAATGGACTACTGCATTTTCAACCTCTACATCTGTTTTTTTTTTTTTTTTTTCTGTCTTTCTTCCTTTTTTGAGGGGATACATTTCCCTCAATCCTGACCTGAAACTACAACACAAAATTGTGTTTTGCTACCTCTCTCTCCTAATTTGGTGTTGATAAAATGGCCTGCTTGTTCTCTGACTGCCCTTAGGATTCACTCAGCTCTGAACTCACTTCATCAATATTTTAGAGGATCATGTTTTAAGAAATCACAACTACCTTTAGATATTGAGGCAGAGAACTTAACCAGCTGAATTAGGGATACTAAACATCATTTTCATGTGAATAATTATGTATAACTTAGCCTATTAACAAGTTTAAAAGCAAAGCATGCTCTATAGTGTCTAGTAAGTTCAGCCACACATGGTTGCTACCTGTCACTGGAATGTCTGAGTCAGTATCTGCTTCTGTGAGCTCAGCTGGTGACAAAATGTTGGGATCAAATCAACTACAGTAACCAGTAATTTTATTTAAAAATAATCAAAAGCTATGTGAAATTCATTATGTGTGAAATGTGACAATAACAAAAATAATCTCAATCTATAAAATCAGTTTTATTATTTATTTGAATAAACTGTATTATGTAACCAGTATGTTACAGGATGAGTCTTCCTGCAGAGAGCTTTGTGGTTTAGGCTTGCAGTCTCTTTGGGAAACTTAAAGCCTGCATGAAATATTAAGTGTTGTACCCAGACATGTAAAGTACAAGAACTGCCTAAATGTGCTTCCATGCATGCATGTATTGATGGGAACATAAGAGCAACATTTATATAATATGCATGATGCCAAAAAGGCTGCAGCTGCACTACAAGTACTCTAAGCATATGTTAAGCTGTGCTCGTTGCCACATTAAACTGAGAGTTTCCCTAAAAAGCCAGAGGCTTATCATGTTTGGAAACACACGTAATTACAGTGGAGCACAGTGTGGATACAGTTTGGCTCATTTAGAGAAAATGCAGTCAACTTTGCTTTATATATGATGGTGTAAATTCCTTGGAAACAAGCTGAAGTTCTAAAAAGAGGGATATTTCCTCTGAATGAGGCTGTGTTTCAGCATTGATCCAGCTGTGGGTCTACTACTATTTGAGTAATGAAGAACCACTTCTGCACAATTCCAAGGCCTATAATCACAACTCCATTCACGGACATGCCATTTCCCTCCATCAACTACACAATGCTCAAATGCACAGATATCCTCACACAGCGCAGCTTTGAGATTTCATGGCATTTGAAAGCTTCAGCTCCATCCTCGTCTCAGCAAATGCACAATCAATTTTTACCTTCTTGTCTCCTGTTTCTAATCCCACAACTGTGTTTGCTCCTTGCTCGATACAGTTCAGGTTGGGTACACTCAACTCTGCTCGATGGGTTGCTGCCCTATCAGGTGCGCTGGGGATCGAATGTCAGCACTGTCAGGCAGCTCGTCTCCGAGCCTGGAGATGAATACCAGACAGTTCTTCCTGCTCTTCAGCCTGTCTCTTATTATCCCTCACCTTGTCTTGCATCAATGATTGGCTCCTTACCTTTATGCTGTGCACTGAAATGAACCCAAATCACCGCTATTTTACACAAAATTCACTTCCAAAGACTTAATCATGCATAAAAGCTCTTATTACAGTATTTTTAAACCTATTATATGTTGAATACAAAGGCACATTAGAGGTCTGAGACATTTTATGATTAATCAAAAGCACTTAAGGCTGGAAGCTTTACATCTGATAGCTTTCAGCAAATGTGCCTAATTTCACACAGATTAGAGTCATTAATTCTGATGGCTACAGTAGAATATCTCACTCATTCGCATCTTAAATTTCTGTCTTTCCTGCACAGCTTTCTGCTTAAACATCAGATATGAGTCTCATCTAGCTTTGATGAAGACAGCGTGGAAGGATCTGGGAAATCTCACTGTACAGTCCAGATAAATAACGTCTCGTCAATCATTGCCTGTAGCTGGCATGTTGTAAAAAGCCTCATTAATGGCTTAATGAATCACAATATAAAGCTGTTGCCACCTCTCCTGCCGCCTGGCTATAGCTATGTCACTTTTATTGATCAGGCCTGTGTCTGTTGATATATAGTCTCAATCTAATTGCACTCAGTGAAGGTTTTTATGGCTGCTTGCTGGGAAGGACGTTTATAGAGGGAGGTGTTACTTGAGCTCACCTCTATTCATGTGATGGTGTCATCAGGTTTCCTGGGACAACACTGCACCTGTGTCATTAAAAATAATCACAGGTTAGGAAGACAGCTGGAGAAAATGAAAGGGCAGTGTATGTTTTATTAATAAATCCTGCAACAATCAGCTCGCTGCTGCAAGAGGTAACAGAGAGAACTGCTTTGGAGTTTGAATACTGATGAGACAATTAAGGAGTTTGTGCTGATGGTCTCAAGCAAAATTACTATTATTATAAGCATGAGATAAATTCTCTGCTGCTAAAATGGCTAACCCCCCTTCACCACACTACTCCTTTGAGTTTATCTCATGTGAGTTTGCTGCAAGGTATAAAAGATCAATATTTCATCCCATGGGGAAAATAATAAGAAAATTGATGTTACATTGAACTCCATGTGAAACTGCCTTCTGGGGCAAACAGCCAGGCTAAAATACAAGCCCTGGAGAGATGTTGCCAAACATTAACCTCTCAAGGTCATCCATACAAAAACAGGATACTGTCAACAAGGCCACAAAGGAGTTATCAGGAGAGTCAAGGCTCAATCACCTGCCTCATTGGTATAGCCATTACTCTCCTGTCTGTCAGCCTTAACCAGGCCCAAGGGGGCATGATAGGGTTTAGCCCCCTCAATTTAAGCCATACCACACCCTAAAAAAATATCAGAATCAAGATCTTGCTGATTTCAAACACTGCTTTCAGTACTGAAAATTTGTCACCCAAAACTGTTTTAGAACATCTCTGAGCCTCTGGTTGAGTGCCAAAGCTCCAGCACCAGTAATGATATTGCTGAACTTTCACATGATAATGGTATTTAATGAAGCAATTTCAGGTGCAAGAGTGTAAGGAGCACTTACAAGGTTGCAACTTTTCTGCAATGTCAGACAGCGTTTAGCCACATTATTTTACTTACAGTTTAGCATGTTGGATGGGTGGGGGGTAGCGTGAGCACGAAAGACACATTTACTAGAAAATTTGGGGAGTTATTTTTCTAGAGTTACAAACATATTCCTCTAAAATTGTCAAATGTGCTCTTTTTGAGTGCATTTATTACCAGCCACCACCAGAGTTGAAACAAAAGCACAAATGAAATTCTGCAGGTTAAGTACTTTAACCATACCCACTTCTTACGTTCCGATTCAGCCTCCATTACACAACTTTGTGAGGAACTTTTAATAATCTAATTTGGAATAAATGTTGCTGTAGTTCACAATATAATGCTTGCATGAGTGTTTAGTTTAAATCAAGCCAGAGCTAAAGGCTTTCTATTGAATTTATTTCACAGCACCATGTCCTTTTGCTTATGTAATTCTCTGTGTTTGTATTGTTGTTTTTGCGTTGGAGAGTTGTCTCTCTTTTACTGCAGGCTGTTTGTTGAGGACAGGAGCACAGCACAATCACAGTTGCAGCTCATTAGGCATCGCAGCTACAGCTAATCCTTGGAAATCAAGATCTCCTTTTAATCCCCTATTGTTGAACCTATGCCAGAACAAACAATATCTTCTAATGTGGTAACCCAGCTGAATCAAGTCATTTGTACTAGCGATTTGTCAGTGATTTTTTGCCTTGTCTAACACCTTTTTGCCCTTTTCTTTTGCAGTGCTTCTATCGCTCTGCCAGTGCTTTTGCCAACCACCAGCTGGTACACTCACCATCATTTACACCATCGTTCCTCATCATATGTTTGACACAGCTGTTTCTTTATTATTAGAACACTTTCAATATCGTTGTTGTAGCTCTGTTTGGGCAGTTAATTCTGCACTAAGAACTGTCTTTAAAAACACTGTGGTTGTTTACAGTCACATGATTTCTATGATGCCAAAATGTCAGATAGTTGGCAGGAAGTATAAAACACAGGTTAGGAAGGAGTTGGAACATGGTAAAGTCAATACATTAAAGCTCAAATTGGACATGCACAAGGCAGTTATTATCAGAAAATGTCACACATTGAATAACATCCATACACTTCACAAAAAGAGATATTTTTCCCCATGGGTTAACTGGTTTATCTGGTAGGCGATCAGTATAATTTGTTACTTAATCCTGCAGATCTCCTTCTACACGTCTCTCCATTAAAGGGAAGCAAGAGTCTTGAGGAGTCTTGTACTGAGGTAAGAGTCTAGCTGCCTCTTTAAGTGCTTTTTCTCCCTTTTTTTAAGATTTATTCTGGGCATTTGTGCCTTCATTTGATAGATGAGGACGGTGGATAGAGTCAGAAACAGGAATGAGAGCGGGGGGAGAGACATGCATTAAAGGGCCCCAGGCTGGATTCAAACCCAGGCCATCTGGGTAAATGGGGCGCGCCTTAAACCACTAGGCCACCTGTGCCCCTTTCTCCCTCTTTTTGTCATAAAAATTCTTTTAATGGGTAGAATATATACTAACCAAACAGACCTTGAGTGGTAAATGTACAAGTCAAGATGTGCCATTCAAGAACAAGCCTGTCCCATGAAACAACTCTTTCATGTGAACCAAGGTAGCTATCTTTAGTTTCTGTAGTAGTTTCCTTTCTTCCGTTTTTGTTATTATTTGACACAAATCAAAAAATCCACAATGGTACCAAAAAAGGAAAGATTTTGGAGCCAATAAACCAGCTGTTATGACCGAGCTGAGCCAAATTATTCAGATCCCTAAAAAGCAATGGATTTCCTGTCACAACAAGCAAGGCTATAGACATGGGCTTAGGAAAGAAAAAGATCAGAGCTTACCGCGACAAACCATACTGAACCCCTGCTTGGTGAAGATGGATTGTAAACTATTTTTCCTGAATGTGTCACAACTTTAGGGACACAAAAGTGATTCAACCCTGTTTTTTTACTGCCCAATGTACACAGTTGCACAGTTATAAACAGCACACAACATTGGCATTTGATAACCCTTCCTTTTTCAGAAATCACTATCTGGCCCTCATCTGTTCTGCAAACAACCCTTTAGCCTATTTGTCACCCATAAGATGGAAAAAAACAGTGCAGAAATAGGCGAGGTGAAATGCTAGCCTGCTTTACTGCAAAGGGTTTAGCCCCCTCACTGTGTTCTCCTGCCCCCTCTGGCACATCGTCTTCATGCCAAACCCAGGTAAAAACTGCCAGAAGTAAAAGTAACCTTTATATATGACATTATCATCATGTTATATCATCATTTAATACTTGGGAACATTTATCTGTCAAGAGCACGATTGCTAAAATGTAATTTTAATTGTGCTTATGTTAAAGTGACAGGTTAATTACGTACTAAAGTGCGTGAAGTTATGGCAAGGTTTTTCCAAACGATATAAAGGCAATGGGCTTTAATTCAACAAAAAATAATTATTATCGGCTTTTAATTAGCCCATTAAACTTAATGGACAATTTACCCTTTTCATAGCTTGGTAATAAGTCAGGGGGATTCAGTTTTTATGCATAAGTTATAAGGGTCTAGGTGACAGCTCTATTCATGCTCTGGTTTTGATTTAAAGGAAAAGAAAAGCTTATGAACTAAATGAATCAAACGGAAGGATATATCAGACTTTTTTTTTTAGGGTTGAGGGGGATTTTTGAAACATTTTGATCTCATCATAAGAAGGTTAAAGGTGTTTTCATGGATTTTGGTTTAGAGTACTGTGCAATAAACCCAAATAATGATTTCTGATCTTTTACGCTACACTGTATCAAAGAATCCAACGTCACTTATTGGTAAGTGAAAAAAAAAATTCTCGGTCTTCTTCCTTTTGAACCCAATTCTTTTTTATTTATCAGAGGATATTAGAAAGACTCTTTTCAAAACCTATTTTATGCCGTCCCATTTCTGCACCTTGACCTAGCTCCATCTCACTTACTGTGAGGCTCCTTACAGGTTTCAATATCATTTGATACTGACGACTTTACATCGATCCAGCCATGTTTTTGCAGGGGTTACCAGGCAGGTCAGGAAGACATAATGGTAGCAGCACAAAACTGTTAAAATCACTCGTCTAAATGGAGAAGAAACACACAAACTAGCACACAGAAACAGGCACACTTTCAAAATGAGAAGAGTTCAGACTTTTGCAGGGTAAAATTTCATCCCAAGACATAAAACAAGCATTGACAGCCGGAAGTGAAAACATTTTTTGATCACACTACTTTATTTTCTCTGGCCATATACCAAATACAAAGAATTATAAAACATGCCTTTAATTTTGCATCTGGTAATAACTACTGGCCTGCTGAATATGAACAAATACAATGCATTCAGGCTGCAGTTGCTTTTTTTTTTTTTTTTTTTTTTGCCTTTTCCAAAAGGACAGCAGAGAGAGACAGGAAATATGAGGAGAGTAGCACTGTCATGCAGTGAAGAGCCAAGGGTCAGAGTCAAACTGAGGCTGCTGCTGTGAGAACATCACTTTTAGACATGGGTTGTGTGTTCTATCAGCTGAGCCTATGCTTCTGTGACTGTAAAGTATGATACAATTTTCAACAAAAAATTCAGTGTCATGACAAAATACAGCAGGAAAAGACTTGGGGTTGTGAACTTGAGGGACATTGGGGAAAATACCAATGAGGACAAAAGTCTGCAAATGGTCTGGTTGCCAAAGAGTAGGCAGCCAGTGCCTGATACATGGGTATACTAGGGGAGCCCAGAAGTGTAATACAAAATTACAAAGTCTGAAACACTTTTACAAAGCTTGGGAAAAAAAATTACTTGACCAAAACATTTTTTTTTATTTCTTACAACAAATAGGAAAAACTGTTTAACAAATGACAAAACAATTACGTTTTACAAAACAAACTAACGGAGAGACCAAAACAAAATTAAAAAGTCTCAAACACTTGCAAAACTTGAAAAATATTTTACAAAGCTCGAAAACCGATTAACAAAGTTTGAAACAAATTTTAGCATTCAAAACAAAATCAAAACATCTGATTTAAAAAAAAAAAAAGACAAATGGGAAAGACTTACAAAAATTGAACCAACTGTTAAAATGATAAAAAATACAAATGTGAAACTTTTGACATTTTTTTTATATTTCATGAAACTAATTTAAAATCTAAAAGGGATATTAAGGATGCATCAGATTTACATTTCTCACACAAATTCACCAACCACAAAGCACATTTACATCTGCTGAAACACATTTCGACAACTGTACCTTACTGAAAGACAATGTACCTATGATTGAATGTTTGAAATAGTTGGAAAGTGTTTCAGACTTTGTAATGTTGTATTTGACTTGATAAATTTGGTCTAAGTTAAAAAAAAAAATGTTTCAGAGTTTGTAATTTTGTATTGTTTTTCATGTAAATTTGTTTTCTCATTTGTAAAATATTTTACTTATGTAAATTTGTTTGAAATGTAATGCAATGAAATGTAAAAATGTTTTGGTTAATGTAAATTTATTTTTAGCCTTGTAAAAGTCTTTCAGACTTTGTTATCTTGTATAGCTGTTTAGGCCACCATGGTATACTCTGTCTTTGTGCTCCATATTGATTTGTGAGAAATCCATCAAAAGATCAGCAGCATGTGTTACAGCCTGCTCTTGCAGATTTGGTTCACATTTAAAAAAAAAAAAAAAAAAAAAAACCTGTGTGTACTTAAACACTGACACTTCACATTTGTTGCTTGACTTCAGCTAGTAAGGAAATGTTTTAATGACACTTTTTCATGTAGTTATGTCCCATTTTATAAACAGCTATTTTAGAATCTTTATCTTTTTGATATTGTTATATCATAGTTTTATAAGCTTTTTATGCTATCTCTTTTTTATTAGTCCCTATAGTGGCCACATTTATCCAACACAGTGCCTTCAACTAGACAACCATTAACGACTGTTGTCCGAACTGATGTCCGACCGGTGGGTTTCTGTTTGGGGAAGTCACCATACTGAGTTTGTAGACTTCTTAGCCTGGGCTTGTCTCTGTTCAAAGGTCATGTGAAAAGACATGATTCAGCCATTTTAAGACCATCAGCCATCTTTTTTTTCTATGTCTCTGACACCTTCACTATGCTTTGCTTGTAAATAGTTTGCTGTAGTTTAGTAGTTATTATAATCTGTTTAAGTAAGTCATTGATAATTGATGCTGCTTTGTTAAAAAAAATGATCTTGTAGATTTATAGAAACATTGCTCTTTTTTGGAAGTTGATCCCTTGTCAGGTTACTAACTTGACTGCAGCAATAGAAACAAATACAGAGGGAAGTTTTGCTTGGAGTCCCTGGCCTTACCAGAGGCTTCAAAAAGTTGGCTATTGCTCCCTCAGGTTTTATTATCTTTAGGGAATAGCCAGTAGGTTCCCACAATGGGAGCTGTTAAAACCTTTATCAATCAGAGAAATGAATCTTAAACACTGTTTACAATGCCAGTCTTATGCTTCCCTTGTAGGTGTTAGGATTGCCACAGAAGTATCATAAATAAAACTTATGTACTCATTTTTATTGCAGTGGCTTACACACTGTGTTTTCATGCTACAGCTGGGTGCAGATCTGGTAAGTGGTCAATATATCAGTGAGTCATTCAATAAGTCTGACTTTCACAGGAAATGTGTAAGAAATCACACCATAAATGGGTTTCCTCCGATACTGTACATCCAGTCATGGTAGGAGGATATACAGTATGCTTTAAATAGATCAAGATATCATACCCCTGTTTCAGGCATCCTCTCCCTGTCTCTGCCCATCTCTGGATTCTCCAGGGATAAGTAGGAGGAAGCCTCTGCCCTATACTGAGCCAACACATAATGTACTGTTGTAAATGTTGTTCCATCATTTCATAACATGTTGTGGATGCAAGGGATGATAGTTGCTTACAGGCGGATGCATCAAAAGCGTGAAAGGGGCTCATGATGTTCTTTGTGTCTAGTCAGGTGCTGCATAATGTTAGCTTTGTGTTGCACGTTTTTATATTGTTGCTTGGGGCTTATGATGTTAACTAATCCTTGTCATTTTAAAGTAAGAGATTAATGCTAAAACACTGTTCAAAAAAATGTCCCTGATAAGCAGATGACATTGTCTTAGCTACCTTCAAATCAAAACTTGTTCTATTAATTTATTTGTGGACAACTCTAAGTTATTAAACAAATAGAGCCTTACACATTTAAATCAAATACTCCTCCTACCACCTCAAAATATCCGAATCCTGATCTACAAATGTAACCACCCAAACACTTCTTTGATTCATTGTTTTAATAAGAAGACATGTAGCTTATCTGACTACTTTGATGTTGATTTTCAGCTAATTCAATAATTATGTAACAGCCAACTAGATAATTCAAAACAAAGGTGCAGTACTGTTTGATGGAATCTATGCAACAAAGTAACAACAGGTGCCACTGTGCAGAGGAGAATAGTTGACACCTCAGGAGTTGCTGTATGTTTTTTTGTTGTTTATTTTTGGCATTGCTTACAGTGGTCTATAGGCAGGACACAGATATCTGAACTGTTCACTGACCAGTGGAGCTTCCTGATTGGCCTGTCCACACCCATTTTGTTCAGGTTCTCAAATTTTTGTAGCCCTATACATCTCTCTTTAACTGTTACATGTAACGGTATACTTATCATTAATAATGAGGTGCCTTGGATGCTGCCATTGGATCTGTGTCTGTGAATGGTGAGAGTGTGGAAGTTGAAGAGCAGTTCACCTTCCTCGGCAGCCAAATCTATCAATCTACTGACTGCGAGATTAAGATTAACTGCAGACTTTGACTAGCACATGGGGTGATTGGTTTGCTGAGCAAGAACGTGTGGCATTCCTGGTTTCTGAGCATGCAGATGAAAGTAAAAGTCTTTGGGTCCTTGGGTCGCTCTGGTGTTACAATACTCTTCTGAGGCCTAGCTGTTGACTGATGGCTAGGACGCTGACTGGAATCCTTTGTGACAACTTCTCTTCCGTACATCTTTTGATGATGGTGGGAAGGGTCAGCTTCCTGATACAGGCAGGTTAGCTGTGCTTTTACTGGCACCTGGCAACTTCCCCGTGTCTGATTAAGCTCACTACCCACTGGGTGCCCAGGACCCAGAGGGACTGCTTGTGTTGTGGCGGGGACAGCTGGGAGGATACCTGGAGAGATTAGGCATGGCCTGGTGCAGGCCTGGAGGATTATTAGGAGGCCAGAACAGTAAAGGTTAATGCTGAGAAGTGCCAAATTAGCATATGCTCCCACACCAAGCCTGACCTGAATATATCATGGTTTTACTGTATATGGCTTCATACTATGGTGGCATGTGCCGTCATCAGCAGCAGCTGACAGTCATAGTTGGTGGTATACATTTCCATGGGCACAGTAGGCCCAACCAATCAGAGACATTGCTGTGACACCTTGGATTGTGGACCTGTATTGTTAGGGTACTGCAGGAGGCTATCTCTGGTTGAGTATCTAAGAATAAAGGAGAATGGCAAGGCTTTGGAAGTTCCCCCAAAGACCTTTTTTTTTTTATTGTCTTCTAGCAGGTTAGCTTTAGCTCGCTAGCTTGTTTTACAACATGGAGATGGTTGTACATTAATAATATCCACATCAATGTTTGAATTGTTATTAGTTGACTTGGAAAGTGTGGAATTTTCTATAACTGGATAAAAATTCAGTTTTGTCCAAGTATTATATTACCTCCGCCAAGGAGGTTATGTGATCGGGAGGGTTTGTTTGTTAGTTAGTTTCAGTGGCGTGCACAGACTTTTTCAAGGGCAGAGGCAAAAAGAAAAAAAAGGGCACATACAGCATGTTCTCACCACCAAAGAGGGAACTAAATTTTGCATGTTTTCGAGGGCAGTTTAGTATATGTTATACAAATGGCACATTATATAGCCTTAAAACAGACTAACTAGACTAACTACTCAAGTTAGTTTGCAGTTAGGATCAGCATCCACAAGAACTGTGTAGATTCAGCGTTGGACTGTGAATAACACACAGAAATAAATAAATAAAGCCCTAGAGGGTCTGGGGGTCTTCCCCCAGAACATTTTCAATTAAGTAGATGCCATTTCATGTATTCTAGTGCATTTTAGCACCAGATAATCCCAACTGGTTCTGTGAGATATAGTTCTGGCTCAATATAGATCAAAAAAGGGCCCAACATAAAAGTCATTGCAACAGTAATGTTTCAGAGTATTTCTTGATCCTAATGGTCTTCTGGAGTTTAGTGTTTTCTTCACCCAAGAGGGCAGTTTATCATGTTTTAACCAGACAAGAGGGCAATTAAGTTTTTTTTTTTTTTTTTTTCACCCAAGAGAGCAGTTTAGCGTGTTTTGCCAATAAGGAGATACTTAAACATGCATTTTTGCCACCCAAGTGGGCGGTTTATCATGTTTTAACCAGCCAAAGGGGCAGTTTAGTGTGTTTTTTCCACCCAAGAGGGCACTTTAGCGTGTGTTTTGGCTCCATAGAGGGCACTTTAGCGTGTGTTTTGGCTCCATAGAGGGCACTTTAGCAAGCGTTTTGGCTCTCGAGGGCACTTTCGCACGTGTTTTGCCTCCCAAGAGGGCACTTTTACACACATCTTGTCTCCCAAGAGGGCACTTTAGCACACGTTTTTCAACACCCCCCCCGCACACCACTGGTTAGTTTGGTAGTTAGTTTGATTGTTAGCAACATAACTCAGAGAGTTGTGGGCGGATTTTGATGAAATTTTCAGGAAATGTCACAAATGGCATAAGGAAGAACTGATTAGATTTTGGGAGTGATCCAGATCACTGTCTGGATCCAGGAATTTTTTTTGAAGGATTCTTCACTATTGGGAGATAGGGCTAATGGTGGAGGTCTGCGCTCTCCGAGTGCTTTTCTAGTTTCATCCTGTTATCTAGCCTTTTTCTGAATAAAACATGTGAAATACTTGCTGGTTTCCTGTAAAAGGCTGATTTTCTTCTTAATTCATGACCATTTATAAAGACTCTTCTGGCTTTGAAAATTATGATTTGTTTTTGTTTACTATTTAAAGACTTAAATAATTGATTTATTGTGATAATTGTAGAGTTAAGTAATGGTCAAAACAACGATTAGTTCCAGCTTGATTTAAACATACCATCCTCATCACATTGCACATGCTCTATGATTAGTACTGCAGCTTGGTAACAGCTGCAGGTCTGGCATGTATTTTCCTCGCTCATTTGATGAAAAATTACTAGGAAATGAGGATCCACTGCAGCAGACACTTCACTTGGAAAAGGTATCCAGCTCAATTTAGACTGCTTCCAATCACTGGCACTCACTGTGGTAATTATGACAAGTGGGCATGAACGCCATGAGAGTGCTAACAAGGTACTGGAGATGTTCTTTTTGTCATTTAAATGTGCTGGTGTTGACATTTGATTAACTGGCTGTACTGTTTGGAGGATTCAATGTCACCTCAGAGGACACAGCATCAGTCCACCTCAGATACAGCTTTTGAAGCCTGGATTTAAGTAAAGAGCAAAGTCTTTGCACTGCATGTTTCATGCATGTTTCGAAATTTTGGCTTAACAAACAGGATTTATGCATCAGCAGATGCCTATTCAAATCACTCAGCTGCTTTGTGAAAAGAGCTTTTAGGCAGGTTTGAATATTCTGACAGAAATTTCAAAAGAAAATGTGTTGGAGTTGAGCTGAAACAGAACACTTCTCAGAATTCATATCTCTGGGACGAGTTAGGGGAATTATGTGTTTGAGTTTTGCTGTCACACGTTTGTGTCACTTCATAGGAAGTGCTGAAAATGTCACAACATGACTTCACAATCCCTGGGAGCATAATGTAGAAACCCTAATGGCAATTTTTACAAAATAGCATGAAAGTAAACATCTTCTCAACTGACTAAATGATGATAAACCTGCATGGTAAATTGTAATAAAGCCAGTAAAGTCTACCTAATAATAGTAACTATCCAAATAATACCAGAGGGTCACAAGGTCACAGTAATTGGTCTCTCCAGGCTGTGCATGATGACATTTATACAGAAAATAACCATGGCAACAGCCATTAAGATGTAACCTGTTTGCAAAATGGGGACAAACTGTATGAAGTTAAAATATGATTATAATCTAACACACATCAGAAAAAAACTACCAGCATGCACAGCAAAATCATCAGTGTTAGTTCAACTCCCATAGTATCAAATGTAGCACTCTTCTGAGTTTATATATTTTTATGGGTTCATGAATGTGCTCTTAATTGAACTCTCTATTAGTGCAATTTCTTTAGCACTCACAGTGTTGTTATTTTCTAACACATTCAAGGGTACTTTCAACACAAATTTGTATTATTTCCTTTCACTTTCTGGGGAAAATTTTAAGTATCAGCAGTTTTAATTAGTGACATGAAACAATGCACTTTTCATATTTAATTAATACTGCAACTTGTATGACACACCCATGGCACAGAGACAGGGTTAAAACCAGAACATAACTCTTCACTGTATGCCATCGCTGTCACAAAAGAGAAATCATTAACTCAGTGGATAATGTTAATCATGGTACAGAAGTGTCTAACATCAGTATAACAATAATCCACAATTATACGTCTAAAAACATCAAAAACAATAGACTCTTTACAGAGCTGGGCTAACACTGAATGGATCAACACAGTAAATTAACTCCAACACAGGAAGCCATTCAACTCAGAATGGAGTTAAAATTACTCGTTGAGAGATAAAGTCAATGTAATGTAATGTATGTAATGTTTAACATTGAGATTTTCACATTCCAGTTTTTGTGCTTTGATGGGACAAATTATTTTCATACAGGTTTTTTTGCTGGGACTGAAATCATACTCCCTTAAAAAATGTCCCTCTTCAGGACACTTGTTACTTTCCTGTGCCGTCAGAATTCTGAGCGAACGTTATCATAGCCCAGTGATGTTTGACTCATAAATGATAGCCTGATGAGAGGGTTGCACCCAGAATGAACAGAAACAACTGAAACAGAACTGTAATTATTCCATGGCAAACCATAAGGTTGTGTTATAAAGAGAAAAGGATTTCTGATGGATTCATTTAAATGCTTGTGTTTGTGATGATAGCATGGTATTCTATATGATTTTTAGGAAAAGTAGTTCAGAATAATATCTTATCACTGGATGCCACCACTATTTACCCCTCCAGACCTCCAGATGACTATTTATTTGATCCCCAGCAATATATTCCGTCATGCATTGCGGTTCCAGGCTTTCACCAGTGGACAGTGGTGTATGACTGCTCTGAGACATGGCAGAAGGATGAGAAGAATTCAACGTGAATATAGAACAAAGACTAGTTTCTGGAACAGTGACAGAAGTTTACTGTACTTAAATGACTTTCACAGTCACTGGATCTCAATCTACTAGATCACCTTTGGGAAGTGGTGAAATGTGAGATTCACACTATGGAAATGCAGCCATCAAATCAACTGTGTGATCCTATCATGTCAAGATGAACCAAACGCTGTGATATATCCCCAGCACCTTGTTGAATCTATACCATGAAGAATTAATGAACTTATAAAGGCAAAAGAGGGTACTAGAAGGGTGGAAAATCAGTTTTTATTAGTTGTATTGATGAATGTACTTCTTGAGGGTAAATCTCATTTTTACCCCTTCACCCTTAGGGGAAAGGTTAAGGGGTAGAAATAAGATTGGCTCTTAATTAATTCCTTGTCTCAAAATATGATGGCAACTATTTTTCAAGTGGTTTACAAGTTGCAACTAAACTGAAAGAAACATATTTTTAGTACACTAGAAGTGTTCAGGCCAGAAAAAGCTCTCCAGTGACACAACAGTTGTATGTGTTAGTTTGATCACAACTGTTGGGAAGAGAAAGCACAGTGGAGACACACTTTTACAGCAGTCCTTTACTGTCTTTACTTCATCAGTGTCAAATAAACACTACCTTGTTCCTTGAAGCATATGGCTAAACTAATCAATTACTGAAAGAATTGGTCAGAGCTGAGATGGAAACCAAAGATAAGAATTTTAAACATCAGTGATGCAATTCTAAACCTTCTAAATCTTCAAAGACAAAATTATGAGTTCAATATATATTATGAATTACTTTAATGTACCAAAGTATTCAAATTAACCCCATTTCAACACATTCAGTCAGGATGCCAAAGTTTGGCCGAGCACAAAATTAAAGAAAGTTTGTGTTTGGTGGATTATTTCTCTGTTGTAACAATACTTCTTGGTGATAAATCTTACACTGTTGAAAAACCTGTTTATTTCCCTTTTAAATGGTGCCCCATTTGTAAGGAACATGAATTTGTGGGATGAGCAGCAGAGCTGAGTATGTGGGTTGAGCCCATTAAAAAATGTTGCCAAATCTTTGCCTCTTGTTTGATGTTGTTTGGCGGATTGCATGATTGAGGTCTGAAGAAACAAGACGTATGGGCATTTTCACAATTTGTTCATTTAGCAAACAGGAGCCTTGGTAGTGTGTGGAAGAACCATACACAGCCAAAAACAGCCTGGCACCTCCTCCTCATACTGGTCACCAGCCTGGTCACACACTGCTGTGGGATGGCATCCCATTCTTCAACCAGCATTTGTCACTAGTCAGCCAATATGGTTTTGTTGGTCACTCTTGCACAAACAACACACCCAAGCTGAACCCACAAGTGTTCAATAGGATTGAGGTCAGGACTGCAGTAGGCCATTCCATCCTCTCCACTCCCAAATGCAAGCGTTGTCATCTTGGAGGACAGAGTTTGTTCCCAGGCTGCAGAGATACGGGATTGCCACTGGTTGCAGAATCTCATCTCAATATCTCCCTGCATTGAGTGTACCTCCAATAAGGACAAGCCTTGTTTTTCCGTTCTCCACACCCTGACCCCATCCACCTGATGTAGGAGGAATCTGGACTCATTGGTCAACATAACATTCCTCCACATGTTCAGGTTCCAGTACACATATGGCCAACACCAGCACAAATGGGCAGGCATTGAAGGCCTCCTGGCAGCTTTATGAGACCAGAGATTGGCTGCTTGCCGTCTGTTCCAGATTGTCTTTGCAGAGAGGCGTCGGCCATATCGTCCTGCAAACCTGACTGCAAATTTGTAGTAGACAGCCTATGGTTCCTAACAGGTGAGGAAACCGTCTTCTTGGGGCATCATCTTCTTGGAATGCCCACTTCACGGCCTGTCCCTGACACCGTCTGTTATTTAAAACTTGGCCTACAGTTTGGAGTCCCCACAAGGGCTCACTCCAAATAATGTTGCAACTTAGTTTTGCAGAACACCAGCTTGAAGTTGCTCTATTGCAAGGGCCCTATCCAGATCAGTCAAACGTGGCATGCCAATTCTTGGAGCAGACACCTACTAACCACTGTAGCAGGGCCCATGCTCACAGGTGTTGACAGAACCTCAAAATAAGAGTCAGTAGCAATGGCAAACTAGGCCTTTTGGAATTGGCAGAGAATATTTGGCAAATCTTGAATGGGTAAAACACACAAACAGATGTTCCTTACAAATGTGGCACTATTTAAAAGAGGAGTAAACAGGCTTTATGGCCAAGAAGCATTTTTACAACAATGAAAAAATCTACCAAAGACAAATTTCTTTACCTGCTTTGTTTATTTGATATATTTTTTGTGACTAACTAGTCACAATTAAGTACCCAAATAAAAATAACCTGAACCTTGAAGATATTTTGATAGCTGCACTGTAAATACAATGCTCGGCACAGTGGTTGTTAAATTATGCACTGGATTTTATTTTCTGCAGGGTTTTTGAAAGAAAACAGGTGATGTATAATTATGGAAAGAAATTCAGTACATTTCAGGAGCATAATTTGCAGCAGTCTGCCAAAGCACCTGTGGCTTGCAGAGGTTTAACAGGCACATGTGGATCATGCCTTTAAAACCACTTAAAATGTTTGAAAAGACCATAAGAGAGGGCCTCTGTACAATTCAAGTTTGAGCTGTTTAACAAAGACTTAAAAATATTTTTATTTTGAGCAGAGATGCCTCTCATTTACAAAAGTACATACTTTGATCCCTTTTCATATTTCATAAAATAGTTTCATGTTAATCAGTGTCAGGGGGAGTAATTGCACCTGCACCATGTTAGTTTTGATACGTATGAATGCCAATAAAAAGTAGTCACCCCCTTGGATGTTTTACTTTTCTATTGATTTTAGAAAATCAACCATGATCTATATGATTTGGCTTTGTTGACAAAAAAAGGACAACAAACCCATTTAATGTCAAAGTGAAAACAGATGTCTACATAATAATGTCAATTAAATAAAAATATGTAATGTAGGTTCACTCAGTTTGTGAGGACGGCCTGGTGAAGGCATATACACACATTTCATATTCCTTCAATTTTTTAATGATGATTTCGTTTAGTGCCTTGGAAGTTTTTTGTATGCATCGCCTGACTTGAGTTCCTGGGAGTGTTCTTTTGTCTTTATGGTGTAATGGTAGCCAGAAATACTGATTAATCAGTGTCTGGACCTTACAGACTTTATTCTACAACCACTTGAGACACATTCACTGCACTTATGTGATCCGAATTCCACTAATTGTGAGAGTAGAGCACCAAATGGCTGAACCTCTGTTTTCACTTTAAAGGGGGTGAGAATGTATGCAGTCACTTTTTTCTACACAACATATTTTTGTTTAATTGACATTTCTTTGCAAAAATCAGTTTTCAGCTTGACTTTAAAGTTGTTGTTGTTGGGGGGGTATATTGAGCATAATTGATTTAGGAAATTTAAAAAAAAAAGGGATAAACAACCAAGGGGTGAAGATTTTTTACATGAAATATATAAGACCAGGCAAGCCGATTCTGACCCAAATTTTAAGTCATGAATTTAACCCTTAGATGCATAAGTGGGGTCAAAAATGACCCCAGCGGTTGTTTTTGTGATATCTTTGTAATTTTAATTATTTAACGTTTAATCTTCCATGTATTCCTCAAATAGGTTGTCTTTGACATGAGGCCATTTGGATTTGTATCTAATTGTTATATGTTTTAAGTAATTGCATTTTTGTATCAGTACCACACTTTTCCATACGTGGGGTCAAAAATGACCCCAAGCATTTTCTATAGAATTTCAAAGGTTAACCCAAGGAACCTTTGATTTTTATCAACTGTGACTGTCGGGTATACATTTACTGTCTATCCACACATCTAATTCCATAAAACCATGATTTTCAAAGGTAAAATAAAATTCAAAGTCAAGGTTTATAATGGTCAAAATATTAGATTAAATTTGAAATCATGAGTTTAAAAATGTAAGATAAAATTTTAAATTGTGAGTCTAATAGGTAAGACATAGGATTAAAAGTGAAATTAAGGTTTTAAAGGTCAAAAATGACTTAATATTTAAAACTGAGACTCTATAAGCTCAAAATACGACATAAAAACGTACAATTATGAGTTAAACAAGTCCAAATTTGAGATAAAATTCAAAATCATGAATTGAAAAGGTCAAAATATGACTTAATATTTAAAGTTGTGAAATTTAAAGGTCAGTATATGAAATAAAAAGCCAAAATCATGGATTTATGCCCTGAACATGATTTATTTTTTCCACATTCCTGACTTTTTATCTAATCATTTTTACTTTCTCTATATTTTATGACAAGGATATTTTAAATAATCAAGGCTAAGTTTACATTTTTATACTGGAGGAAATCTGCAGACCGCTGGGCCAGGTATAACTGTACCAGGCCTTGAGTTTGACAACTCTGTTCTAGAGTGTCAGCCTCTTGTTAATGACATTTATGGACCTTGTTCTGATCAGTGAAAAAAGATTTAGTTATCAATAACATGCATCAGTGGTGGTTAAACAGTTTAAAATACCTCTTAACATCAAGTGCTTTCATCACATCTCTCCATTTCCTATGAAAATGATTAAATAATGAAGTATCAAACCATATCTTTGTAAAAGGCAGACTTATTATTATTACTAATCATGCTCGTGTTGGGATCATTTTTGGATGTTTACCTTTTTTTTCCCCTTTCTCAAAGCTGTTTTGTGATAAAATGTTAATAAAAGTGATAAATGAACATGTCAAACATGAAATAATTCTTTTGTGGACCAAAGTATAATAAATAAAAAAAAAAAAATCTTTAACCAAAATGAAAGAAACATCTTAAGTTTACAGCATAAAACGCATTCATTCTAACTTGGGTCATTTTTGACCCCACTCATGAAAGAGTGTAGGTATTGGTAGGTCATGCATCTAAGGGTCAACAAGTCTTACAGGTTTAAAGTTGGGCCAAATTTCTGCCCAATCATGCATCATTTTGGGATTATGACTATTTTTTCCCTGATTGTGCCTGCACCAACAGTTAGATTACATGAGAGAGCACCATGGCAACAGCAGGTATGTCTGTTTGACGTTGCTTTCTCCTCCTCTTAAAATTGATATGAATGAGCAGGAAATATATGCAGACCTCAAGATGACAGGGAATATTTGTCATTAAATAGCTCATTAGTTGTGTTTGTTGGTGATGCTGTATGTGTGGATGCTTGTGAGATAGCTAGTGTTTTGTGTTGGAGTCATATATAAAGGACAATGAAAATCATATAGACACATATATAGACGTGATTTTACCCTGTTGGAGGAAAATGAAATTTGTCATGGTCCATCCTTATGTATCTCATTCAGTGAGCATAAGCACCCAAGTTATGCCTGACTACTATTTGAGCATATTAATTGGTCACATGGTCATATATTGTAAACCTTCAGTTGCACAATGTGAGCAGACATTCCACCATGACTTTTATCCATTTGGCTTGAAGTTGCACACTGTAAACACTGCCTAAGAAATTGTACTGTTATTCCAGTACAATATTGTGTCATGTCTATTATAACTTAATCATTTGAAACCACCAAAACTCACAAATTCATTTCCTATTATGTTCAGCTTTCCACATGAATACTTCGTACTGTTGTAGCCTATTATCCATTTTAACTGGTTCTTTCCAACTCTCACTGATAATGCTGTACCTGCACCGCTTACATGACAGTGACTCTCACTGAGGCTCAGAGTGTCTTAACATTACATTAATGTTGCACTGAACATGATCCTGCATCTTCATTCACAACTGTAAAGTTCTCATTTGCTTCTATTGTGCACATGTTTTATATTACTTTATATATTTAATATCTAACTGTTCATTTTACCTTGAAGTCCCCTGTCAGCAGAGGGCTGCTTTTCTAACTTTCTACTTTAATAGTCCTATGTTCTTTGGTTTATGCGCCAAGATAAAAAAAAAAAAAACGTACATTTCTTGCATGTGCTAAGGCATTTGGCATTTTGAATGTATATGTCCTGCAAGAAAACCACTAATTAATCAGTAAATCCAAACATTGTCTTCTTAATGGGCTTCAAACATTTGCATTCCAATCATTTGGAGTTAAAGTTATTTATAGGCATGCAAAATGTGAGTCATAATCTTACATTGGCAGAGACTGAGTCCAAGACAGTGACTGGTTCCAAGAACTAAATGACAACCCTGCTGCTGAGTATAATGATGTTTATTTTACCTAACAACTGCTGCAGCCAAAAAGAGTTCATTTGAACCAACTGTGTGAAAAACATTACTTATTTTCAGCTGAGGCTAAAACTTCTTCAGATCGATGTATGACAGGACGTATACAGTAAATAGAAATAAAGTGGAAAAACCAACCAGTTAATTTAATAGCCAATCAGTGGTACAGAAGCCTGTTTCTGAGAGCAGCTTAAGTGCAAACCCTCAGCTTTAAAACCGAAATTGTGGAAACTTTGAGTTTTCCTCATAGAGAGAAAGGTTACTTTAACTATAAGACAGTTACAGTGACAGAGTCTAGAACAGGGTTTTCTAAGTGAACCCCAAGTTTTTCCCAGAGTCATACCTCTTACCCACGATTTCTACAGGGTCCATGAAAACAACCATCCATTTGTGCCACAGTTTTGTTCTGACAGATTGCACTCTCTCCCACTGGGCCCATCTCTGAAGATGAGTGCAGCCCAGCCCACACCTGGCTAGAGCAGCTGGATGATAAGATCACACGTTAAGGTAAGAATAAAGAGAACAACAGATAAGGTTCGACTTTGCTTGTCCAATGCTGATTTGCTTTTCTTTTGCTTCCTGATTTAATGTAATGTTGATACAGGGATGACCATAAATGATTAGCAGCCTGGTCTGGTTTATTTTTAAAATTAAATGGATGCTCTTTGCGTTCCTAGGTCATTTTCATTTGTCCAGCTTATGCTGGCAACAGCTCTGTTAAAAACGGACTTAGCATGTATCTCTAGCAGAGCGGAGCAGAGCAGAGTGGGATGTTGTGTTTGGCCAAGCTGGCATAGCTGGAGTCACATTTTAACAGCTTTTCTCCTTCAGTAGGGCATGATCCTACATTAAAGAAAATAGTGGTATACATGGGTCACTCCATTTTGCACCGCTAGCAAAGCATGGCAAATTTTGTAAGCGAACTTTAAAGAAAACATAAAGCTAACAATGAATGTAAAGAAGTTAAATCTACTAAAACAAAGACAAAAAGAATATTTTAAGTCGTCCCTCACCCTCGTCTGCACCTGTATAATGATGAGCAATGAAGAAAGCTATACACTCCTGTCTTCTGCCACAGTCTGTGAGAAAGGATTTTTTTTTTTTTTTTTTTTTTTTTGCAGTTGCTTCAATCAAGACAAAATACAGATAAAAGCTGGACTTTGACGATGAACTCAGAGTGGCAGTCTCACAGCTGTGCTCCATTCTGAGGAGAGCTGTAGCTCAAACAAGCCCAAACTAGTCACTGAAATTACTGCAGGACTGGAGGTATAAATCTTTAAAGAAGATTTTCATCATTAAAGCAATGAATGTTGTTACATCTCCAACATTTTAAAGGTTGGTGTTGCAAGCATCGCTTTGATTGCTTCCTCTTCCCTTTTTTTTAGTTAGTTAGTTGCCACACACTGAAGCTGTGATTCTGTCCTTTCTGTTCACAATGTTTGAAAAATTCTAAAGGAGTAGGAATTTGTGAGCAAATGGTATGAATGACTGTGTTTTAGTATGACTGTTTCAGTTTCAGTTACCATTTTGTCTTCTTAAAATCATGAAAACAAGATAATCAAGATTAAATGATTAGTGTGCCATATGCCACATTGTGCTCCTTTCTGTTTATTTGTTTTTTATTGGCACATTAGGCAGAAAATTCTATTTAAAAAAACTGTTATTTATTTTAGAGAAAAACTAAATGAGGAATTATCTTAATTTTTTTTTATTTGTGTTCTCATCTGAATTATAAAAGAATAAATGATACAGGGATTAACACTCACTAGTTTTAATGCCTGAGTTCCATGCAGATGCTCGTCAAAGAAAATTAGATGATGGATCATTTTCTATTTCTTGTTTTTTCTTAACAAACTCCACTTTTGGGGATTCTTTTTTATTCTTAAATGAAAATTGGTAAATAGCTAGTTTTTAAATGTTTTTTTCTAAATTTGAAAAGGAAACTAAAAAAGTAGCACCACTGAACAACAATACATTGACTCAACCACTTCAGTTTTAATGAGTTGGAAACCATGAAAAAGAACTTGGAGAATTCGTTACACAGTTGTGGCTGCCCCTCAAGGGCAGGGCCTTTAAAAAAAACTTGGGACATGACTGGATGAACACTGTCACATTAATCATAGGCCAATCAGAGCAATACAACATATGATATTAAAAGAGAATAAACTGCATAACATGAGATCAACAGAAAGCAACTATTATTGGTCACTACCAGTGGAGCCAGTTGGTTCTTTTAATGAAGAAATGTCCAGTTCTAATAAAACTACCGCTATAGCTACATCCAAGCTATTTGCTTCACTTGTTGCCATTGTTTACCGGCTTGCAGCAAAATCAAACCCTACCCATAGCTACTGCTTTGTCCTCCTCAAATGATGCTGATTGGTCCGTATGCTCTTAAATCTATCAAACGTTTCAGCATGAAGTTTCACAAGATGGATGACAGGCATGAAATCTGGCCAGTTGATAGGCTTTGCAATGCTAGTGTTTAGTTTATATTGATATATGAACATGTGTCTGTGTGTATGAGGGATGAGGAGGCCTAAAAATATTTTCAAGTTCCAGACTTTGAAAACAAAATGGCAACAGAACAACTGCACCTAACCCTAACTGCATGTTGCTGACTTTGTTTAATGCAATGAAGATCATAATTCTGTATGACAGTCCCACCAAAAAACAAATGTGTCTTGTATACCTGTGCAACTTACACTCACATGCCACTTTATTAGGTACACCTTGCTAGATCAGGTTAGACCCCTTTTTTTCCTTCAGAACTGCCTTAATTCTTCGTGTCATAGTTTCAACAAGGTGTTAGAAACATTCCTCAGAGATTTTGGTCCATATTGACATGATAGTATTATGCAGTTGCTGCAGATTTGTTTGCTGCACACCCATGATGCGAATCTCCTATTCCACCACATCCTAAAGGTGCTCTATTGGATTGAGATCTGGTGACTATGGAGGCCTTTGGAGTACAAGTCTTTGTCATGTTCAAGAAACTAGTTTGAGATGGTGTGAGCTTTGTAACATGGTGCATTATCCTGCTGGAAGTAGCAATCAGAAGAGGGGTACAATGTAGTCATAAAGGGGTGGACATGGTCAGCAACAGTGCTCTGGTTGGCTGTGGCATTCAAACAATACTCAGTTTGCACTAAAGGGCCTAAAGTGTGCCAAGAAATAGCCCCCACACCATTACACTAGCACCACCAGCCTGAATTGTTGATACAAGGCAGGATAGATCCATGCTTCACGTTGTTCATGCCAAATTCTGACCATCTGAATGTCGCAGCTGAAATCAAGATTGATCAGACCAGGCAACGTTTTTACATTCTTCTATTGTCCAATTTTGGTGGGCCTGTGTAATGCAGCCTTGTTTTCCTGTTCTTAGTTGACAGGAGTGGCACCCGGTGTGGTGAAGTAAGTTTAAGTAAAATAAACTCTGATCTGCAGTGAATAGTTGTACAGATAAACACTGTAAGTGCTTAACATGTGGTCAGTAAAGTAGCATCATGCAAGTACAACAACCTCGTTCTCTGAGGGGACAAATTGTCATCCGTAAACCTCTTGTTCGCCTCGGTCCTTTGCTGTGAGACCTTTCTGCTGTGCTTCTCATTGCACTTTCCCTCCTTGTAGTACATTGGATTAAGGACTGCTTCCCAAATGCTGAGAGGCTCCCATTAATATAATGTCAAATTGATCTGTCAGCCAGAGGCCCTCTGAATCTGGGACACTCGCCCCATCCCAAAGGCACGATTAGTGATTAAAATGCTGCGCCTCAGCCATGGAGCAACTGGTGCTGTTGGATCCTTTAAAAGAAGCAACATTAGGCCTTCTCTGGTCAATGTTTGTCAGTGCTCCTGCATTGCCCTAGTTTGTTCGAAAACAATCAAACTGGATAACTTCTCTGCACCTCCTTGAACTCAGTGTGAACTTGTTCATCTGCAAGGCAGCAGATGAGCTGTAAACATCATCTTTAATTTGCAGGATAAGTGCCGCCTTGCCCTTAAAATGTACAACTCTGGCAACACCTATGAATTCTAAATCTTTTCTCCCTCCGGCTATAACAGCGCTGCATTTATCTTGTATGAATGTTACCAACAGATGAAACGTGTTTATCATTTTGATGCAGTTACTTGACAGAGGAAGGTTTTCGTGGTCTAAAGAGTATGGCAGAAATGTGACATGAATCCCCCTCCAGCAGCTGAAATGACTGTCAGAGGTAACATAATAATGTTTGTAGCTTTGACAAAGAAGTGTATCAACTAATGCCTTTGACTGCATCCCCTGAGCTTTCTCATACTCTGTGTTACGGTGTGGATTTCCAGTCACATAGGCCAGAGGGGGGAAGGAGAACTTCACAGCACAGAGAGGTGATCATTGGGAACATGGAGAGTGATGGAGGCAAAGACATGCTTTGGCACATTTATGCGCTCAGGGAGAGTCGGCTAATGATGTGTGGCATATGGACAATTTTTCTTATGGCATTGATCATTTGCTAATCAGAAAAGTGCCCCTTAAGGCATCAGTGCTGGATGGGGATCAAACCGCCTACAGAGATGTCGTCAGTGAATGATGCTCATGCGCAAATAAACCCCCAAGATTAAGACTGGAATACAGAGCCTCCCATGGCTTTAGATTGTCTGTTGTTGCAGTTTTTTAAATGAATGCAGAGTAGAATTAAATTCAAAGGATGTCAAATAATCAAGTGTATTTAATTTGCACTAGTTTTCACAATCCAGGCACTGGAGATTTAACACTCCTTTACCTTACAGTCATCAGTGATTCTCTCTTAGATGCTCAAACACAGACGTACCTCCTCATGAGGTCTCGCGTTGACATTCATGTAATACACTTTGATGCTCAAAGGACTATGGGTAAAAGTGATCAATTAAAAACAGACAAAACCATCATTTACCACAATTATTGTGGGAATTTGTCAGTTTCCCTTCAAGGCAAGACACTGCAGGATCATAAATCACAGGCATACAAAATATTCCCCTGAGAGAGTCACACTCATAGCACGGAAAACGGCTCTTCAGTGATATAAAGACTTGCCTCCAGGAAGAAAAACACACAGCTACTGTACACCTTTCCAAGACTGGAAAATGTAAATGTATATAACATTTATGTGAGTTTAAACAGATGCATAAAGATGATTTATAGTTTTAAAGAGCTTTCTGTCATGAGGGATGCTTGTTTATCAGTGGAGCAGCCTATTGTAAAGTGCAGAACAGGGCTACCTTTGGCTTGTTTTTTTCTGTAAAATGAAAAGGTGTCTAATGTTAAACAGCACCTAAGGCTGACAACACTTTTGACAATTTTCAAATCATATGGTCAGTTTCAACCAATTTTAAAGGCAGCACAATTCTTCTAACAGAAGCTAGTGTAATTAAGCACAAGTTCAGAAGAAAAACAAAAATGGAGGACGTTGCATGTCTTCATCTGGCTGTCGGCCCTTTTGTAGAATGTCTTGCATGAGACATCAGAAAGCCTCGTGTTGTTGCCATATTTCCACAAGCTGGTCTTCTTTTAAAATAGACCACTTGGCTCAGGGCACAGATATGATTGTGTTTGCTGCCATCCTTGTGAGCTGTAAAAGTACGCACCATCTGGTTGGTGATGCTTCCCAAACTGTTCTCTCATTGGCTATTGCTGGTGTAGGATGCATCCTCTGAAAGATGCTATCCCCAAGCTGAGGCATAGCTCCAGTCTGAACAAAAATTTTCAGTCAGGCAGTTGTGATGAATATGATGTTTATGTGACTCATGCAGAGCTATTACAACAGCTTCCCACAGTGGAAATGTAAAACTTAAAGAAAGCCTTATACAGCCACGTTGACATGTAGATTAGGTCAACTATACAGTTCAAAACACATCAGTATATTACTGTTTTAAAAAATCATGTTCCAGATGCCTGTTTTCAATTTTTGATGACATTTTTTGTATATTTTTACATAGTAGGCCAGATTTTTGATTTCAGGGTCTAAAGAGCCCAGCTAAGACATACTATAGCATTAAGCTCAGTGTAATTTCTACATGCAATAGTACAACATATACTTGAAGGGTGGCCATACTTGAAAGAAAAAAAAAAAAAAAAAAAACAGCCAATATTTACCTATTTTAAATTGTCCATGTCCCCATTTTAACCAAACCCAAAACAATGTATCATGCTTAAAACTGTTGATCTCTATTCACTTTATGGACAAAAGTATTTGGTCTTGTCTTTCAATCAGACCCATTGCCACAGGTGTTTAAAATCAAGCACCTAGCCATGCAGTCTCTTTTTGCAACATTTGTGATACAAAATAGGTTACTCTGAAGAGCTCAGTGACTTCAAGCATGGTACTGTGATGGATGCCAATTTTACATTAAGGTGTTTTTTCTTCCTGTTGGATATTCCCCAATCATTTGTCAGTGATGTTGTCATGATCCAGGTTCTGAGTTGTTATGTTAATTCGTTTTCTAGTGTGTTTCCTGTGTTTATTCAGTGTATTTCATGTTTCTAGTATTAAGTTATTCCTTGTTTCATGTTTAGTTACTCCCTGTGCTTCATATTTAGTTTTACTCCTTGTGTTTCATGTCTAGTTAATTCCTTGTTCCATGTTTTGGTTATTCTCTGTGTTTCACGTTTAGTTATTCCCTGTATTTCATGTCTAGTTTTACTCCTTGTGTTTCTTGTTTAGTAATTCGGTGCTTCTTGTTTAGTTATTCCATGTTTAGATTTACTCCATGTGTTTCATGTTCAGTTTTTCTCCCTGTGTTTGAGTTTCCCTCATTTTGTTTGGTTCTTTGTATCCTCCTGTGTTTCCTTTGTTCAGCTTCTAGTGCATAGTTTTGTCTTTCAGTCCTCGTGTGCTTCTTGTGAAATGTTCCATGTTTCCTGTTTTATTTTGTAGTTGCCTTCCCTTGTGTGTGATTCCAGTTTTGCTTCCTGCCTCAGTTTCCCTCCACTGTTATTACCCTCACCAGTTTTACCTGTGTCTGATTGTCCACACCTGTCTTCCATTGTTCATCACTCTCTGTGTGTTTCAGCTCTGTGTTTCTCCCTGTCCTTTATCGGTTCGTCAGATGTCTTCCCCGTTGGTACTCCCCGTTGTTACCTCTCGTGATCATTCCTAGTGCCTCCTTTGGATTTTGTTTTGTTTCTTTGATTTTGATTCCAGTGTTTTAGTTTCAGTAAGTTCTTTCGTTTAATTAAATCAGTCATTTGTTTTCATCTGCATTTTGGGTCCTTCGCCCTTTGTTTTTTGGATTTTCCCTGAACTGTGACAGTGGTCCTCCATTTTGAGTTTTTCCTCCAGTCTGACAGATGTTTTTTAAAGGCGAAGCATTTAGGAACAACAGCAACACACTGACACTGGACTGCTGAGCAGTGGAAACGTGCTGTGTGGAGTGATTAATCGTGCTTCTCTGTCTTTGTTTGGAGGATGACAGCAGAACGTTACTTGTCTGACTGCACTGTGCCAACTGTGAAGTTTGGAGGAGGAGGGATTAAGGTATGATTTCAGGGTTTGGCCCCTTATCTCTGGTGAATTGCAATCTTAATGCATTTTTGACTTTTTTTTTCATGTTTTACCCAATAAAACCTCCTGTGTGTGCACTTATTTTTATGTATTTTTGGGACTAAATGAAGTTGCTAGTTTTAATTGTTGGTCCCCTACCTTCACTGATACCAAGATTAACAGGATTTTATTAATTTTCAAACCACTATTTGACAGAGAAGCTGGGCAGCATACACCATAAGTTAGATTTTCTACAGTGTTTTCCTCACATTGAATGGGTTGTTCCTGTTATTGTTTATTATTGTGTATCTGTGAGACGTAACTTTTTTGAATCTCAAGATTATCTTCTAGCAGTATTTAAGATGAGCAAGTTTACTTCATATTTTTCACTTTTAACAAGTGTGTAAAGCCCTTAACAATCCAGAGTACCAGCTGGTGGAGGAGAACAAGTCATAGTAACTGTCTTCTTGAGGACCCTTAGTAATCCGGGGCCCCACTGTAAAAAAAAAAAAAAAAAAAAAAGTATCCAACTTGATTATGTTGAGTGGACATATTATGAAGTGTTGGGTGTACTTCTGATTACTTAACTGGTTGATGCAACATATTATATTGAGTTTCTAAAACTGTGTAAGGTGTTTGCAAGCTGAACACTAAGATGTAAGTTGAACCAACATTTTCTGGGGGCTTTTGAACTTAAGTAGCTTCCCAAACTATTTTTAGTTGAGCCAACTGATGATGTGTATTTCTATTGGAAAAAAAACTTCCAGTTCAACATTTTAGCTATGGGCATGCTATGTCAGCTAAGTATTAAGTTTGGCCCCTCAAAAAAGCTGTAAAACTTGTTCTTAACTATTTTTACACTGGGCCCTCATATTTGTTTTTTTACAGTGTACATTTGGCTAAAGGGACAGTCCCCCTCATGGTTTCAGGTGACAGTAGCTTTCGTAGGTGGACTGAGTACACCTGGGCTAAGTGTTCCTCTTCATTAGAGGAGGGGTCAATTTAAAAAACCCTCTTTTGGAAGGGAAGGTTTCCTAACTGAGCAAAATAACCCAGAAATATATGAGTGTTGTCCATAAAAAGAGCTGTTCAAAACATTTAAAAGATAAGGAAGGGAGCCTATTGCTTCCATTATTAACACCTTTATCATCACTTTTAGCACAGGATACACCTGGCAGTCCTTTACGAAAGAAGAGAAGAATAGATGAAGAATAGATGACCCAGAATTCTTTGCATCAGCTTAATTTAAAAACAAGTGATCAACATGACTGTAATGACACTTTCACTGAATTTAAACAATCATTTTCATTCAGCCAAACTTTTGATTCATATGGATAAGTGGGAGGAAAGGAGGACGAGCAGAGAAATAGTCTAAAAAAATCATCTCAGAATGGGCTATTCCAGTCTTAATTTTATTTTCCAAATAGCCAGTCAATAGATCTGTCAATGATTCAAACTACAATGTTTGCTCATTTGACAATTTAGATTTAAATGTGAATAAATTCAATTTATTATTTATTATTATTTATTTAGTAATTCCATGTTTCCTCCCATTATTTGCCATTATCTTTGAGATGACTGTCATGTGTACATGTATTTATACCGCAGCATTTAGAGATTTGAAAATATGGCCACCCTACTGTACGTAAATAGTGACCCTTAAGCAAATCATTCCCCTGTGTTCCTGAAATGTCTGCTGTTCCCACAATATCAAATGGTAACTTTCCAAATCCCACAAAGAAGCTGGATTAAACGCAGCGCACACAGGCCGTCTTAGCTGAGGGTGACTGCACTCTTGCGCTGAATCACTTCATTAGCTGGTAGTAAATAAAGGAAAACAAAGTCTTGCCATCAGGTTGAGCTCGGCTCTTTTGCTGATGAGGTAAGCAGCTTATCTGCCTTATAATTAAAGGGATTTTCTTTTTCATGGGCCACATAATTTAACAGAGCTAATAAGCAAGTTTGGAGCGCCATCGAAGGAGTGATTTGGATTAATAGAAACTGATGAATAGACCTTTCTATTATGATTGCAATGCAGAAATTGCCGAAAAGGTGCAGATAATTTAGTGGGATCTGACTTTCAAAGGTCTGTTTGAAGTACTTTAGTGGTTTGAATCAACCCCATCTCCTGCTCCCAAACCTCACCACCCGCCCTGAATCGATATCAGTCTCATTCAACAAGTTAAAGGCCCCTGTTAAAGGATTTAGCGGGTAATGGGACTGGTAACTCCTGACAGCTCCTCCTGTGTGTTGGCTTGCAGCATAATGAATCCAGGGAATACAGCAGAAGGGCAAGGTATTTACCCCGGCTGCAAGGCAACCAGCGTCCATCCTGCAAACAGCTCTGCTACCACACTGAAGCGCCAGTAATGAGCTGACAGGTGCAATGTTTACGCTCGCATTGCCACTCAAGTTTGAGAGGCTGACTCCCGCTTTAGTGTCTTTTGACGTTAATGATGCAAGCCAAAATGGCTCACCTTTTCATTTGATTGTCACCGACTCAAAAGGATTCTCTGCGTTCTTTTGCAAATTATTTCCTTTTCATTCAGATGCACAAAACCCCAATCATGCTGCATGTTTTTCAGTGTTTGTGGAGAACTTTTCAAACACCCCACTGGATAAATTCATGTTGAAATACATCTGCAAGAAAGCAAACTATCCTATTCCCTTTCACTAGACCGTGTTGATTTGCACTATTTATTTTCCTGTTGGGTATGTTCCCTTCCAAACCCACAGAAAATGACACTAAAACTTTAAAGCGTTGTTCAAAACCATCCCCTAACAGCTGCATGTAAGGATCATTTCTTTCCTTTAATCTCGTCTTTTTGGCACAAAGTTAAACAGCAGAACTGGGTCGGTGTGCAGCTCCATGGCTGTTATTTCAAGACATCTGCATATAAAACCTAATTGTGCAGAGCTTACTTTTGGCATTCTGACATCTTAGCAGTCTTCCTTAAGTGCAGTGATCTCTTTTAAAAGTAGGACACTTACATTGTGAAAAGACTTCGACTGAATATTCAAATATCACTTCCATTGTGCTCAAAATGTACCTTAAGCAGAGCTGACTTTCTGCTGAGGTGCACTAACAGCTTTTAGAACCCGTCATTATCCCTTTTCTTACCTCTTCTGAGGTCTGCTCAGGCTACAGGAAGAAACCCCCCTAAAGCTCGCATCATAAAGGCCCCTCAGCTCTGCCCACCTCCACTCGCTTCTGTCCCACAAAATGGTTGTCTGCTCCTCTGTGGCTGGTGAGTGGGCTAATGCTCCTCATTAGAGAGGTGACCTTTCTGGAAATTGCCATTGTGCACTCCCCACCACCTTCTGATTAGCCAGTTACTGTGGCTAAAATCAAATACCCCGGTCACTCTCACAAGTCAGAGAAAACACATCTCATTGATGCTTTTCTTGCTTCTGGATAACTGTTTGGAGGGAGTGGAGGAATGTGCTGGACATGTGCGTCCAGTACTTTTAAAGGAGACTGGTAATAGTGGTGCGTGGTACAGTATCTGTGTGAATGCAGGGCTGTTAGCAGAGTCCTGTGTTTCCCCTCGCAGTGACAGAAAATAATAGCTCAGCCCAGTGGTTTTCAAACATATGTGTGCTGTTAAAAACGACCGAAGGGACCTTTTTTCCACAGTTCATTTTGGCAGCTATTTTAGTTTTACACCTGTGTCTGACTTGGGGTGCGTTTTGCTGCCGAGTGTGTCAGCTCCAGCTGCACGTCACAGCTTCCATACGTGTATGCTGCGTGGTGACTGTGTCTTCCTGCTGTTACAGCCTTTATCATAAGTTGTACCTCAATAATGTCCCTTCAAGTGACTTCATTCACTGCATAGCCAATCAGACCCGAGAAAAATTCAGAGCAAAAGCATCCTGTATCAACAACGTCATTCTCCAAAGCAATACTGAAATGTGCAGTTGTTTTGAAAAGCACAGACCTTCACTGTACTTGTACTGTGTACAACAACAGATAGTTTATGTTTAACCCTCTGAGACCAGCGTTGTCCAATACAACAAGTAAAGACACAGGTTATAAAAAGTGAAATAACTTTTGAATCATAATTTGTAACTACTTACCAGATCATGCAGGAGACGGCCTGAATAGCTCAGAATTGAGAAAAAGAGAGTCAGAGAGCCTGTGATGTGGCCCTCTGTGTCACTGACAGGAACTGCTCTGAATAATGGCTCAAAACAAGACAATACAAAAAGTACAAAGGGCTTTTTTGTAAATATGCCAAAATTTTGAAGGCTTTTTATCACAGTATAATTTTTTTTCACTTTTTGAGCCCAATACATGAGAAAACAAGCGATTAATAATACTTTTTAATGAGTGTAATAACTTCAAGTCTTTGAAATTTAATTTCCGTACGTTTTTACTTTTGTCTTTATAGACCCATAATTTTTTTGAAAATTCTAATTCAATTGACATTACAGCACACATATTCGTAAAGCCCAGGTTGTCAAAAAAAAGGCTGTTCACAGCTAGACTGTAAACCACTGAGTACAGCAACATATCTGCTATCTGTTTAACTAAGAAGGTAAACCACAGACCTACATCTGAGGATAAGTTCAGATATGTTTCACATTTTTTCGTTTAAAGATTAAATGTTTTTTTTTTTCTTTAATCTTGAGACCAGAGTGGGAAATAAGCCACCACCAGCCAAATGCAGGAATTTTAGAGCAGTGTCTGATGAATTTTCTCAACCTACCGGCCACAGGGGCAGGTAAATAAAGGTAATACTACAGACTGATTTTGTATCAGTAAACACTACAAGTTGAATCCCAGTTTTTGTTTATTTATTTATTTATTTATTTATTTATTTATTTTTATAAACTTCATGATTAGAACCCAGCAGACCTAATCAATAACTGACCAAAAAAAACCACCTCCTTTCCCCCTGTAAGAGCTGCTGATAGATGTATTGGAATGATTTCATACAGTATCATATAAGTTTTATGAGTTGGTCTGCCAATTAAGATCCTTTGAACTGATGTTTCACATATCTTAAGTCAAATATATTTATAATAAAGGTCTGAATTCTGGTGTGAGGTTGCAGGAATCGTTGACAAAATATTTAATAATGAACCTAAATGGTTGTCATAACTCTCCTAATATGATTTCATAACAACAAACTAATTATATTCCTTGTCAGTTAAGGCTTAATTGCAGTTAAATCTGAATTTTATGACTTGGCTGCAAGTCTCAAACTAGCCTCCAAATAACATAAACAAGACAGAGCACATGCCAATGTCTTCTTAAATAGTTGGAACATTTCACTTTATTGTCTATACCTGTTATACTATTATTCTTGACTTTTACATTACATCTTATGTCATTACAATGCTTGTTAAAATAAAGTGGCTGGTAAAAAATGGCTGGAAGATTTTTGAATCCACAAGTCAAATTGGCAGGTAGGTGAAAAGGTAATTTCCAACCTTGCTTGAGATCCCATGTGACCCGTTATTGGCCTCTGACCGTCCCTTGAGACTACACTATGAGAACTGCTCCAAGAGGAAAAAAAAAATTGCTAACAATAGTTAATAATAGTTGGATTTTTGTAAAACTGATCAAACATTGAACCTATCTTTAAAAAATATGTTCCAATCCCACCTATTTTTGGAGTTACTCAAATATCTGTAGGGATCATAAAAGGAAAAATAAATAAATACATTAATATATTTTTTTCCTCAGCACTTTTTCTTAATGTAATCCACCTTCTGGGGGCTGGGTGGGGCCTGATGTGGCCCCCAGGCCTCCAGTAGTGCCCTAAAGTATGAGAAATATCTGCATTCTTGTTGTGCTTTCTTTTCAGTGACACAGATCATGATCTGGTGTAAACATTTCTGCAACATTTTCATCCTTTTTGCATATATTTTTTCTACATTTTTGATAGTCTGAATCTAAAATTCTGTCAGAAAACTCACATTTGAAATGTTAATCACGGAAGCAAACATACTTAGTTTGGCAGTCGAGCTCCAACCTCATCACTAACATTGAGAACATGTCTGATTTTATTTTCACTAAAGAGGATCAGATTTGCTTAGGTTTCACCCACAGTGAATGCTGATGTTCACAGCTGCTTTTTAACAAACACACACAAACATCTGGAAACTTTTTGATGTGCTCACAGAAACGTAGATACGTTTGTAGATTCTCTCACCTCTGACAAACTTTTTCTCTGGAAAGAAATCTGAAGGCTGCATCCCGTCTGTGACTAAACGTAAAGACTAAGTGAAGTGGAACAAACAGGCACTATCTTTGCTTGGACAGAGTGCTGCAGGATTTTAGTTCACAGCTTTTGAAGAGCGGGTAAAGAGCAGAGTTTATCCTGCTTCCTAAGAGAGAGAACCTTCAAATATCAGGTTATTTTTTCCTCCTCCACAGATTTAGGGAAGGTCATCCGTGCCCATATCTGATCTCTTTGCATTTTGCCGTATCTCAATACTCTTCTTGGAATCAAGCAACTTCTCAGCTGCAGAATGTGAGTCTCTGCTATCTTTAACCAAAAACAGGCTCTTCGGCATGACTTCCCAATTTCATGATTCTCTGTGATTATCCCGTCCCTTAACCCACACACGCACACACTAAAATACCTTTAATTTGTGCTTAGATTTCCTCTGCTTTATGTTTCAATTTATATACCCTCACAGTGTTGCTTGTGCTCATTTCTCCCTGATGTTTCTCTCCCTCTGTCACTCAGGCTGATTGTGCCCATTGTCAAACATCTGCTCCCACATTTTTCCTCTGCCTTCTGATTTCTTGTGCAACAACCCTGTAAAAATCCATGCAAAGAATGCAAGAAAAGAACATGCAATAACTCCGTAGAGCATGGAGCTAAAGGGACTGTTGCAAGGAGAGGATGAAAGAAAAGCAGCTGCAATAAAGCTGAGGTAATTTCATCAGTAAACAGCACATCTGGCACAGCTAGATGGGAGTTATTAAAATTGGGACTTTCAGAGAAAACAGCCAGTAATCAAGTAAAGGGCCTGAGGTAGGGGTGAATCCCAGGGATGGCCAGGCAGCATGGCAGTGGTCACCCTTGAACTCTGATAGGCTACCCAGAAATCCTTAACAATGACAATAACATAGTGATGCCATAAAAAAACAACGTATATGACCTCTACTCACCTAAAGTAAAGCAAAAAAAACATGAACAAAATGCACATTTTGTCAATTTCTTCAATGTTTGACACAGCTGCCAACAAGTTTGCAGGTTTCTTTTCTTTTTTTTTTTTTTAATTTAGATTAATACCTACTGGCTACTGTACTCAAGTAAAAAATACGGTCACTTTTCTAAAAAATTACAAAAAAGTTAAAGTACTGGTCTATAAATCTACTCAAGTAAAAGTAAAAAGTATTTAAATTAAAGTTTACTTGAAGTACTGAGTATCTACTGACGAGTTGTTCAGTAAAATATGATCTTTCCTTATTGGCAAGGACAACAAGAGAATAGATCTCCAACCAGGTTGTTCAGGTAAAGTCACACTCCTATAACACAACTAAATACAAAAAAAAAATTGACAGTGTTAGACTCATATAGAGGCACATTTAATACTTAACTTTATGAAGTTAAACTACACCTGTTAAGTGATTAATATTTTATAGTATGACAGAGCTGCAGTAAGTCTGCGGTAAGGTGGGTCTTCTCTAGCAAGAACAAACCAGACTCAACCTTATGGCAAGGTAAAGCATACTGATGAAAAATATGATCTATGTTTCCTTTAGAAAAACCTGAGGTCACAGGTGGGAACTCTTACTTAGTGGATAACTTCCCTCATGGTGCAAATGCATCTCACATCAAAAACAACAGCAATCCACCAGAAAAATGAACAAAAGTACCCCAGCAGCAATCACTTTACAAAAGGCAACATCCACGGGCAGAACTCCACCCACACATCCCCCCATATCTAACATCACAGTAGGTGGAAATTGGATCAGTTCACTCTATACAGAGCTGAACTAACACTGATGGATAAAAACTGTCAGAAAAACTTCAAAACTGAAGGCCATTTCACTCAGAATTGAGTTAAAATTACACTTTTGGAGTTAAAATCAACTCTGAGATGTTTAACACAGATTTTAGTTTTGCTCTTTTATGACGTGATGTGGAATCATTCTTTTGTACTACTGTGAAGTCAACAGAAGTGGAAAAAGTACGAATATTGTACTCAAGTAGAAGTACAGTTATTTTCGTTAAAACTTACTTAAATAGAAGTAAAAGTACTGACTTCAAAATGCACTATTAAAATAACTGCTTAATTATGTATTTTAACATAACTATCTATCTAACTATGTATTTTAGTACATTTAATTAGTTACTTTCCAACCCTGGTTTTGCCTTTATTAGACAGGAATGTATAATGAGACATGAATTATGGGGAGAGAGAGGAGAAAGACATGCACCAAACAGTGATAAGATTGGGATTCAGCCTGTTACCAGTTTGTAGAGGACCTAAGCCATAGGCAGTTTTACCATTAGGCAGAGGTAGGCAATGCCTGACGCCTCATGTATCAGGGGTCCATTAAGGTGTTTAAAATGTAAGGCATACACAAAACATCTGCATCTACCTCCTGGCTGAAGCTGATAAGAATCATACTTACTGAAGCAACAATGTGAGTGCAGAACAATGGAAATTATACAAGTCACAGGCATTACAGTGCAAAGACACTGTTTTGAGGGAAAGTCTTACAGAATGTGAATATGAATTCAGTAATGCTCTGGAAGTAATAGGGGATGAAACTTTTGATAAGTTATGAATCCCCCACCACTGTATTTTTCAACTTAGATAAGATGCTTGATTGTAGACAGGGATAGTGAGATGGAAAGTGCTAGCAGCAGCCTGCAAGGGAAGGGAATTTAAGGGAAAGTGTCATAAAATCCAAACTTGAAATCAATAAATAATGCTTTTACAGTGAAATAAAAAACACATAATTGAAGAGACAGAAAAGAAAGCCAATAACAGTGATCCAAAATTATGATATTTAAAAAATGAGAGGTAGGTCATCCTCTGAACTACAACCTCATTAACAGAATGGTTAATCAAGTTTTTTTCAGATTCTTTCTGATTTCATGCATTCTGAACAAACTGAATCTCAGCTTTTGCATTGTGTTATCTTAGGCATTTCATTTTGTCAATCATATCAAAATGCAAATAAATGTGTGAAAACTTTGTTTGAATGCAGAGGGAATGCAGAGGGACTCTGTGCTGCAGGACAGGCTGGAGAGACATCTTTTGAAAGTAGAATAAATTGAGGTTTCATAACAATATGCAGAGGGAGAAGGTAGCTGCAGTGCTGGGCAGCTTTCATTGCTTTCTCCATAATCACACATTCTCCCTGTTCCAAGTGGCATTCCTGGCATCATGAATCCCTTGATGAGCCAAAACAGAACGATGTTAAACACGGAGCTAGTCTGCACTAAGAATGCCTTTTTTACCTCACTGACAACCCACCTTCTGAGTCAGCACATAACAAAGGGAAGCATAAAGTTTTGTCTTTAAGTGAAGTTCCTGTGCGGTGCGTTTTTACCTGTGCTGAGATCACTATCCTGCTTTTATATTTCTAGAGAAAACTTTCATCAGACTCCTCCAGGAAGTACTTTGCAGGCTTCAAAATGCAGCCTCTCCAACTCAGAAATCAGGATACATTTTAAATGCTGAATGATCTAAAAAAAATGAAGATTGCTTGAAGAAGTAACAACAGTCTGGCACCACGGCGGATGCTAAAAGCAGCTGTAATGAATATAGTGCTAGAGGAAACCCAACCTCAATCTGTTATCCTTTCATGATGTGATGATGCTTCTGTAAAGGTACTGAGCTCGACTGAATATTTCTTTTTTCTGTCCTGCCTTTGTGAAATTCAAGGCTTTGATTAAAAAGCACAGCTGGTTGAATGTGAACTGTTTTTCTTCCTCTACTGTTGATGCATTTTTTGGAAACTGGGGATTGCTCCGATACAGTATATAAACCACTGATGCTATTCTTGATCATACCCTTTGTGTTACCCTATTTTTGCATGCCATCAAAGTTTTATGTAGCTTCAGGAGCCATGGTCATAGAAAGTTATTGCTTTAGCATTTAGTGAAAGAAAGAATTCATTGCATTATTCAAGGAAAAAAACATAGCTAGTTGGTAGATATTAACCTGTACACATGCTTGAAGAAGCAGTGACACATGTTACATGCACCCTTATGTATGGCCCATATGTCCAGGCAATAATTAGCATTCATAATTTCATCAGGATAAACGGAACGTGCAAAGAATATAAACAGCAAAACAACATCAGACAGTTATATGATACTGACAGACCTTTAAGCTGCACTGATCAATATTCAACATGGGAAAATAAATGGATTTCTCAAGTGAAAAGAACAAAAAGGAGGGGTGAATATTTAACTCACATTCTTCTCAGGTGAAAAAATACCCCCAGTACTAACAAAAGGGATGTCTTTATTCTGGGTTCAGCATGCAGGTGGATCCAAATGGTTGCCAAGGGTGGTTATGCAACCCCTGAAATGGTACTCAGTTGCCAGCTAAAACTCTTTCAGACATGAAAAGCAACATTCAGAAAAATAACACAGCAAAAAACAAATATCCCCAATGTGTGTAGTAAATACTTTCTACAAAGAGAGAAAAGTCAAATATTTGTTAAAAGTACAATTCAATTTGATAAAATCATCGTGTGAATTTTGGAGATGATTGCATCTTAATTTGTTTTTCTTCAGCCCCAACCCCACTCCTGTCTGCCTCATTGTGGGTATAGTCGTAATCCCACAACTGTGAGGTTGTTGGTTCAATTCCAAGCTCCTGCCGTTACATGTTGATGTGTCCTTGGGCAAGACAACCCCACTGCTTCAACAGTAGCATGTAAATGGGAACCCCTCTGCCCATAGGCGTCAGTTTAGGGGGGGACAGGGGGGATGTGTCCCCCCCCCCACTTTTTGCCATGGGTCATTTTGTCCCCACCACACACATCCTTTATGTGTAAGCCATTGTAACCCCGGTTATTTTTGGTAGTATATAAAATTATGACACTCCTGAACGAACCATCTGCATGCTACTGCCGGGAACTTAGCCGGTGTTGTGTTATTTTTTGCTACCCATCAAAAATTGCTACTTTGTGGTTCTGTGCATGCGCCCTACACCAAATCTGACAAGGAAGCAAAATCTGACAGAACACCTGCATTTGCCAGTCATTGGCCAGTAAAAAGGGTGGAAGTTGGGCAGATAAAAATATAACCGGTCAAAATGTCCAGCAGAAAACATGCCAATGACCAGATAAGTAAATACTGAATACTTGCATATTATATTTTGTGTAACCTAGCAGATATGTTGCGAGAATGCTTTAATATAAACTAAAAGTAGCCTAATCTTACTACACCTACTGTCCTGCGGTGCTGAGGTTTTTTTTCTCCTCAAACGGCAAGCACATAGCTCATTATGTTGCGTATGTATGCACAATGATGTCAAACCAAGCCTATCTCTCTGAGCGTGCTCAGTACTTCTGGAGACTATGCAGGGAAAGATGACCAGAACTTTCTTGTTAAGCAGAATTTTAATCTAAGTGAGGTTTTCCTGGTTAACAAAGGCTTAATATCATCAGTGGTATGGAGGGATTTTGTGTTAGTCACTGCTGCAAGTAATGAAGAGGCTGAAACAAAGGGAACTGTATAGCTGTGCGGCTGAAAGACCGAGCAGCAGCAGAGAGAGATAGGCCTATGCCTTATAGTGGACTTCAATAAACTACCTATGACCAACCCTCAGATAAAGTTGGATTGTAGTCAACACAGAATCACATCGTGCAGAACGGCATGGACCACTTGGAGCTGATAATGAGGGCTCCGTCTCTCTTCCTTGTAGAACATGAAACAAGCCTACGTCAAAGATGCGTTTGATAGTAGCCATTCAAAGTAAAACCAATTATAGTCATTGTCCCCAGCACTTCTCAAAAGTCACTTATGCTAATAGTTATTGTCCCCCCCACTTTTCAAAGCAAACTGACGCCCTTGCCTCTGCCATCAGTGTATGAAGCTGGAGAGAATGGAGTGAAAGGGTGTGAATGGGAGGCTGACATTTTTTTAGGATTCCTGTGGGATAGGAAAGGAAAAAATTAAGCAGGAGTGAGAACCAACATAAAAATGCATGCATAAGTTCGAACGTAGAGCATAAATGAACATTAAGAGAAGGTGTTCGTGTTAAAATCAACTTTTTGGGCCATGGTGCAACAGGCTGAAGTGGCTGTCTTTGCATATCGGTATGGCATATCTCCTGTTTGTATTTTGAATTGTCACTCTGGACATACATCTCGTTTTAAGGGTCCCTGAAGAAGTAAGCTAAGAAGATATCAGCTAAAAGTTGCCACTCTCTGATTTGTTAGAAAGTAAGGAAAAAAACAAAAAACAAATAAGCATCTTTTAGGTACTATTTAAAAAAATTGAAGTAACTGATTAACAAAATCATAATTCAGTCAGAGACACTCTCATCATACAATTAACCAATTAACCATTTCATTGCATAACGGATATTCGGTTTTACCTGTTGGAGAGGGCTTTGTTAAAAAGATAGATAAGTTAATGACAATGCAAACTGCATACAATCAAATTAGTTCAGAGCAATTAATCCATAGTATCATGAATCCAAATATGAGGGTGCAAAAAGCTTTATGATATAAAGGAGGAGGCTGGGGTGGAGGAGGTTAAACTTTGACAGTAGCAGCAACATTAATGTAAACAGGGATTGGTGAGAAGTACATCAAAATACACCACTGTGTTGAGAGAAAGAGCTGTGATTGGCTGTAGGAGCTAGGAGGCAATAATTAGGATCACATGGCTGTCAGCTGATCATGGCTGGGAATATGACTACCATTTCCTGCATGAACTAACGCTGAGCTTCACAGTAGGCACTAGGGCTGAACGATTCTGGAAAATAATGTGATTGTGATTTTTTTTCCCCAATATTGCAAATGCAATTCCATATGTGATTATTCCTTAACTTTCTTTTATTCCTAAACAAGGGTTGAGCAATTCTTTAAAGGTATCTAATTCTGATGATGTTGACTCATATTGCAAATTTGATATGAATCATTGCATTGCATGTTTTTTGTCAAATTTTATATTTAATAAGAAAAAGTACAAAAGTACAAAAATGAAGAAGGTAGGACTTTTTTGTAGAGTATTCTTAAAAAAGACACCTGAATGATTGCATGATATGTCATGCAATCATCATAACATTTCTGCTGCAAAAAAAGCTTAAAACTGGTAATTTGACAAAAGTTTCAGGTCAAAGAAATATTGCACCTTTTGGGATTTGAAAATTGCAACAGCCGATGTTGCGATTTAATCTAATTTTCAATTAATTGCCCAGCCCTAGTAGGCACACCAATATTATGGCACTCCTGCATACATTATGAAGATGACACCCAAGTCAAAGACTTGCCCTGTTTAGTTCCTGTACCAAACAAGTCTTTTTTCTTCTGTTTATAAATTTTAGTGATATAAATTACTGTATGCATGCTTAATATTCTAATCTGGATAACTTTTGTCTTTTCTTTCAATTAAATATTGAATTTTAATGATACGCCTCTTCCCAGTGAAATAAAACATAGGTACAAGTTAATTATTCATTCATATTAATAATACACAAGCATTCATATGTAATTCAAATACATGAGGGTTTGACATTACAGTGTTGACTGTCTTACAGAAGAAGGCTTGAAGGTATGCTTGTTACTGCATTAGAAGATGATTTCTGTCATGGCTGGATAACACAGTGACCGATCACGATTTGTGCTGACACGCGATGATATTTCAGCCTCCAGTATAAAAACAGCAGCCCCACTCCCCGAGCCGAGGCTCATCCCTCTTTAATGTGTTCTATTCCAAGACTGAACGCTTCTTTGGCGACCTTCCCCTGCTGATAAATTTCTCCACGAAAACACCCTGTGGTATTGTGACAGCTCTTGGAAAAGTCATATTAAAAAGTCTGTTCTGTCAGGTGCAAGTGAAGCTGTTATCCATTAGGTTTTTATAAATATGCTTTCTCTCTCTTTGGGTCTCATAGAAACCAAAGCACATCAGTAGAACCTTTTCTTCTCTAAGAGATAATTGATTACTGTTCAATATGAGCGGTATGGGCACAAATGATAACACTGCATTATATGCAAAGAGGTAACCCCAGTGGTTAACAGTCTACAAAGCTCTGTTTCAAAGATATGAGATGTAGCAAGCACATAACAGATTTCTTATAGCAGATAAGGAGTTGCAAGCTTACTCAGAAGCTTCTGATATAGAATTATACTGAGTCTGACACTCTCTGCTGGAACCTTCCGCAGGTATATGTAACAGTAAATCATTCATGCAGAAAACTGAGCCAATCTGATAAAGCATGCATGGCATTGACGTGGCGGGGGCATCCAAATGGTTTGTTATCAGCTCGCCGAGCCGGCAGATCGAGCTTGGCAGAGTGTAATGGAACTCCCACTGTACCCCCCATCCCAGGGGTTGAGATCTGTCTGATACTATTAATAATGACATTCTGCTCTCAAGGCAATTAATCAACTGCTGCAACAGAAAATAGATGTACTTCACTGAAACATGGGAGGAGGTGAGGAGTTGCTTATGTTGCACATTGCGCTCGCACATTCAATACAGAGCTGGCCGATCAGATGAAGGGAGACAAGTGGAGGCTGCACACTCCCACAGTGCTGTTGTGGAAAAGTTATATCCAGACAAGAGGGAGTAGAAAGGAGCCATTCTGTGTTTCTGTGTCCTATATTCTTTTGCCTCTCGTCTGTCATTTAGCAGTCAAACATCTCTTTATGCTTGTTTAATCTCTGAACTCTGATGCATGATGGTAAATATTACTGGGCCAGTGGCCATCAGTTGTTTACAACTTTTCACACTGCACTGTTGGATAGTAGGAGTGTGCTATATACGGTATAATAATGCTCACCTCTACAAAATGGCTTATTCGCTGTAAAGTGCCCTTGTGAGGAAGATCAGCCTGGTAACTCACTGAGTGTGAGTCAATCAGTGCAGTGCCAGGTGTGTGTCAATCAGGGCAGGGCCAGGTGTGTGTGTGGCTGATTGCCACTGATTGGGGCCAGGTGTGGCAAACGTATATATACTCTCAGGCTGCAGCACTTTGTGCTGACTCATTATCTCACTGTCAGAGGTTTTGAGAGCATCTCCTAGTGTTACTTCTTGTGAGTTTAAAAGTTTCTGGTCACATAAGCATTGTCAATAAAATTCCTTGGTTATATTTTATGAGAATAACCAGTTGCCTCTCGGTTAAAAATTAGTTGGTGCTGGAAACCGTTAACCAGTGTTTTTGTTTCTCTTTTTCACACCAGATTGGTGATCTTTGTTTTTTCATCTGAAGATAGATTTCTCTGTCTCCCTAAAAGTTTGAGTTCATTTCAGCTGCACGGCAGCAGTGCTTTAGTTTCCCCTTTTCTTAGTATTGTCAAGAGCGGGAGTTTTTGGTTTTAGGCTAGTTTTCTTGGGCTTTTCTTTCCCCCCTTTTCCCATTAATCGCTTGCGATTTTAGTGGTTATCCTTCTAGGATAACTTTTTGAAACCTATTGTCTGCAGTTGTGTCCCAATGCCCTGCCTACCTGACAGCCCTATATAGTAGGGGTATAGGGGTACACATTTCATAACGTACTGATATGTTATAGGCCTCTCAGTATGATACAGATGTGTAATGAATGAGATCATGTGGAACTAAGCTCATACAGACAGCAGGAGTGCAACTCACACCATCCTGAAAACCATTCAACCACAGTAAATGATAGCAACAGCCTAATATTCCTGACAGGATAGACATTATTAAGCACACTTAACTAATGGTTATATAATGATGTGTTCAAGGTCAGCTGGGAAATTTGAAATTTTGAGAAAAGAGTATCAATATGTCAATGTATCAATGAAAAAGATACCCTTTTATTTGTAAAATGTATTTTGTGTTTTTATTTATTAAAGACCTTTTGGGAGAATGTTGCAGCATTGGTTTTAATTTAAATGTAATGTATCTGGTCTACTTAATTTATTTTCCTTTTTTTTTTTTTTTTTTTTTTAGGTTATAACTTAATAGGCCTGAGAGCCTGAACTGGCAATGATGCAATTTAGATAATGTGAACAGGATTTTGGAGTTTTCTAGTTCCCACTAAAGAACAAAAACTGTGCTAAGGTTGCTTTGGTACCATACCAAAAACATGACAAACTTCAAAATCAAGGGACATACTGAGCCGTAACTTGCATCTCTACTACATAGTAAATAGGGAGTCATTTCAGACACAGCCCTTGTTCACCAGCTGTCTTCCAGCTGTCTTTTTATTTTATTTTATTCATAAATCCATGCTATCGGTCACCCTTTACATTTTTCCATTGTTTTTTTTTTCCCTCAAATTTAAAGCATAACAAGGGTGCAAAAGATGTTGTCTATAAACATTCAGTGTTACATTTATTGAAAAATAAAACATTTGTTTTTCATTCCCTGAACAGCGGGGATTTTGGAGATAGAAGGTTTTTGCCAGATGTCAGTGATAACCAACATCTCATAATTTAAGCCGTGTTGTGTGCTGTGACTGTAAATCCTCTATAAGCTACAGGTGTTTCCAACAAACCCCTGCCTAATTGATTTTTACTCAACACATGTTTATGAGAGCTTTATCTGGTCATGATGATTGCTTACTTAAGTGAAACAAATCTGAATTTACTTCTGTGACTGAAGCAGATAAATAAAAAAAAATATTTTTATAGGTTATTCATGTGTCATCTAATTCCATCAAACATTTAGGCTAGGCAGACAGGAAAGAACAGATTAATCTATCTTATGGAGCTCATCAAAAGTTCAAGCAGGGAGACTCCTTGTTTTTCTCTTCTTGCTCTGGTGATCAACTGACTTTGGTGTTCACTCTCTCAAGTACTAGGCAAATCAGATTCTGCCACAGCCTCGTTTGATCAGTTGTCATGCACTCCTCATATAATCTGTTCTCTTTTTCACATTCAGCCTGCTGTTTCAGTGTGGATGCTGCAACCCTCCTCCACCCCAGCCACGTCCATCCAGTTAATCAGCATCTAATCTAGATTCTCTACTTGTCTCATCCTGCATCCTTCAACAACACTATCACCAGTGTCAAGACTCCATAGAGGGGTATCCTATTCCTACCGTTTGCCTCACTAACCCTTCAAGTACATGAAGTCACCATGATGGAGTCTAATCCTCCAAGACTTTGCACATTTCTCTTTTTTTAAAACTCTAAAATAAATAGTTGTAAAACTCGTATCAAGTATTTCCTGATTGAAATATTTTCTTGGTTATAATGTTGAATCATTTATGCTTGTGTTTGTTGAAAATGAGGAACTTAAAAATAATGTTAAATTCCTCATCTACCCAAATTGTTAATCCCTGGTAGCTACGGGGAATTGTAAAGTAAAATCAGATTTTTCTTTATTGACAATAATGTGACAGCCTCCAGCCTCTAGGGCCTGCTTTTGTGTTTTGTATGTTGCCCCTGTACTGGAGTCTTGTCTGTCTTCCCATTCAGGTTGGTAGGTGGGGTTTGCCACACCTGGGTGGATCTGGCCATTCCACAAGGTGTATTAGGCTAGCAGTTAATCTTCACACTCTGTCTGCTCTACCCTGTGCTGCAGCTCTGCTACTCTGATCCCTGGTGCAGTGATTGCTCGGCGCACTATGCTTTGGTTTAGTTAACTCCTTTGTTAGTTTAGTTAATATTTAATCCAGTTGTTAATAATTTGTTTAATATTTTAATATAAAGTGATTTTGTTATTTTAGTAAAACCCGTACGTCTCCTTGTCTTTGTCAGGTCTTAGAGCCGGGTCATGCCAATAACAAGAGGATATAGCTCTCCAACCAGGCTGTTCAGATAAAGTCACAACTTTGTAATAAATTTTAATACAATGGTTGTTGTGGGATGTGATGTGGAATTATCCTCTACTGAATAGTCAACAGAGACGGAAAGAGTAAAAGAGTTTAGTACTCAAGTGAAAGTATAGTTACTCTGGTTCCTGAAGTAGAAGTAAAATCATGGATTTATGCAAGTGCCCAAAAAGCTACACAATAACAGAAACTTGAGTAAATCTAATTAGTTATTTTTCACCTGTGATGCCAAATTTAACCCTAAACTCATGTGAAAAATGTCGTTCTCTTTGCAAAACATTCCTGACACAAAGTTTCTTTCAACCAGTTTGTTATTGCTTAAAAGGTTTAAGATGCACTATTCTGTTTTTAAGAACATAGCAGTTAGAGATTCTTTAAGTAAAGCATTTTTATTTCTCCATGTCTAAAGTTCTGACATTATTATAGAGTATTAGAACTTCATTGTAGCTTAAGGCATAAGTCATATCAGCACTGAGTGATCTGTGACCTAATTTTTTGACCTTGTTGGCAAACAAGCAGAACTTTTTCCAACACATCTCATGTTCGCCCACATTAGTCCCTGTTACGGCCTCCTTCAACCAAGGCACATTCTTCACTCACCCCGTAATTGTCTTAAACATAATATGACTTTGTCACTATATAAGAATCTTATAAGAATTTAAATAGACGGAATACACTACTGTAACAGTGTGTCAAAGGATGAGGGTTTAAAATCCTTAAAGAGCAGCTTAAACTGCTGTGTAATGGAGAGTGGACAGTAGAAGTGCCTTACAGTCCCACTAGACTTATTATTCCTATTTTTGGAGGCCAGAAATCTCAGCACCTGGTGATCTGAGAGTCATTGGTATTGATCAACAACCCCATTAACGGTGTCCCCTTCAACATATATTACGGACATTTGGGTGCAATGGGGCAGTAAAAATCATACTTATTGCCTCTTAAAGGAGTTTCCACTCGTCTGAGAGGGGCTTTTAGCAGTGACAAAGTCTGCAAATTAAATAACCTTGCAGAGATTATGTTCTGTGTGAAATGAAGACCTCAAATTCAGGCTGAGTCTAAGTGGAAAGTTTGTGATCTAACTACATCGCGGGTACGTGATCTGCATAAATGTGATGATCCTGGGAGTGTTGCAAAATGTTGTGATTCCTGCCTGTCGTCATCATATGTGGTATTATTAGAGATCCTTTGTTTCCTCCTGAACTCTGAGGTCAAGCTTAAGGATGGAGATGACGATGGTTGTGATATTCTGAGTCTGTTCTTAATATTTTCAGCGTTTTGCTGTCAGCTATTGTCAGTAACATTTATGATGAAAAGGGAGCGTGACAGCTGTTCTTTTTGTTTTTGCCCCTGACGAACTATTCTGTCGTGCGTGTTGTTGAGCAGGACTCAAGACATTTAACATCACGTCTGTCATGTATCAAGGCCTCAGAGTTTTGTAAGAAGTGTCTCTCACTGTCTGCCTTACTTGCATAAAGAGAATCCACTGATCTCACCGTGTTTTTCTGCAGAATCCCTCCGATATGAGCCGGGCTTATATTCCCTTAGCTGTCTGTGTGTAATAGCTCAGGCTCAAATAGGGGTAATATATGCATGCCTCTGAAACAATCAGTCTTGTTTATCCGGAGCCCTTGAACCTCCAGGATCAGAAAGTTTGTGCAATGAATTCTGATTTACTAAATCCCTGCCCAATTTATTGCCTCAGCTCTACACAAACATCAAAACAAACTTTCTCCCTTTTTGTACCACCAGCTGTTAGATTTGGGCGAGAATAACAGAAAGAAAGGGAGGGATGATGGAGACGTAGAGGTTTCACAATTTGTTTATTAATGTCTCTTTCCTCCTCAGTCTATCTCTGCCTCCCCTCCCTCTCCCATTTCCTCTCTCCTGGAAGGAGAAATCTTTGCATCTGCACTGCAGGGCTTTGCTAACTGTGAGGAAACAGTAAAAATTTGATAGAGACCTTGAACGCAGCGCCTTAGCAGGTGGATTTGTTTGAAAGTTTCATTGGCTGAGTCTCCCGCCACACTCCAGAGTTATATTGGGTGTTAGGGAAATTCTGTAACCGGAATGTCTATGAAGTTGTTAAAAGGAGACGGAGCGGTGTGGGTTTCAAGCACGAATGCATAATTTGTGTCTCAGGTGTTTTTTGAAGTACACACTTATTGGCTGGAGCCTCCACTTTACCCGGGGTATAAAATCTCACTTTATGGTGCATCTGTAGTTGTACATCCTTGATGAAAGTGGATGAAAAAACAAGATTAAAAGAGTCTGATTAGTACTTGGAACGTGATTAATTGCAAAAAGCCTCAGATTCTGTTTGGACATCTGCTTCCTTGTTATTGTCTCTAATTAAAATCATAAACAACTTGTAATGCAAATCCGCATCCCTTTGGATTTTGGAGGGCATTGCAAAAATCTTTTGCTGGTCATGTAGCCTGATTGTGATCTGCATATAATGTTGAATACATGAATTATTCTGCACTCTGGAAATGTTCTTGTTTTTACAGCTGTTTGGTATAATCCATTTTTAATGATGTGACCCATATGAGCAATCAAGGCTAAGGATTTAAATCCATGTTGTGAAAGGCCATGTGACCTGCTGGTGATGCTGTGTGAAACATCAGTGTGCACTGTCATTAAAATAGTGAATGCATGCACAAAATGTTTGGCAGTCTATCTCAGAGTTGCTGAAATATTCACTTTTGGGTCTGAGTGGTGAATGAGCTGATATTGCCAGGTGAAACAAGACTTTCAGTCAAAGGACCTAAGGCTGGGATAAAGTCAGGGATTATACAGTGGGCAGGTTGTTAGAGCTGGAGGAAACCTTGACAGGTTTAAGTTAGTCTTGTCTCTCCCTATAAGTGTCTATTTCTGCTAAAAGCAACCTTCTAAGTATACATTTTCCTATACAAAACAGCTAACTATGGCAGGAAACAATAATCTGAGACATGATTTGAATTGTTAATGATTGCTTTGACTTTAAAATGCAACCCTTATTGCCATCAAGTTGGGGTGCTGTGTAAAATGTGAATGAAAAAAACAATACAATTATTAATTGCATTGCCGTTGCATTGTTCAGTAGAACAAAAGACATATCTGATTTTGAAACTAAGACCATCTCATAAAAAAATATTAGCTCATTTTAAACTGACAGCAGCAACACATCTTAAAAAAAAAGGAAGGACATGGCTATGTTTATTATTGTGTAGCATTGTCTCTTCTTTTGACAACAGTCTGTAAACATCTGGGAAGTGTGGGGACCAGTTACTGGAGTTTTGGGAGAGGAATGTTGTCCCTTTCTTTTCTGGTGACAGATTATAGTTGCTCAATGGACCTGATCGTTCTTTGCACTTGCTTGAATCGCTGATTGTTTTCTCTGTTTGTTTTTAATCTTTTGTAAAGCACATTGAGTTTACGCCTATATGAAATGTGCTATACAAATAAAGTTGAATTGAATTGAATTGCTGGATTTTGCATTTTATTTTGTGCCAAATGTTTTCTATTGGTGAAAGGTCTGGACTCTTACGGTAAAGTCATGCGGAAGTCAAGCGGTTAGGCATTGTCTTAATGAAATATATTTGTATTTGTATTTATTTTATTTGAAATGACAGGGTCATTACATATTATTAAACACTTACATGTAAATATGTAGGATTATAGCCAATGGCTAATTTCCATCCTTTGACCCTGGGCAGGTTGATGTTAACAATGTACAATCAATAAAACAGAGGTACAATAGCAATAAAAGGTAGAGAATAAAAGATGAAAAATAATAATAAAGAGTACAATAAACAACCTAGACAGCCGATAAACCCATGACAAATCAGGAGAAAAAGAAAAAGAAAACCTTGGGGATTTGGCTTGTTAAGTTAAAGTGCCTGTGTGCTAAAGTGCTTTATGTGCTAAAGTGCATGAGTGCTAGAATTTAAAGTGCTGTTGTATATTGCACATTGCCCAATTGCACCTAATTTGCACACACAGATGTGTGTGTGCAGGTGTTACTGCACTGGTTAGCATACATAGGTTTAATTATGTACGCACTATATCACAAAATATTTGCATACATACATTTATGTAAGCATATAAGGTTACTAGAACGGCTAGTCACAAACAAAATCCCCAAAAACCAATTACATAAAAAATAACACCAATTACATCCAGTACACTTGACAATACACATAATACAGTAAATCCATTCATTCATTGTGACTGCAGCTTTGATTCTCCAGTAACCACATTTTTAAATGCTTAGCAAAAGAGGTAAGTGTTGGTAAGTCATGTATGTTACTTGGTATTCGATTCCAAGATTGAGATGCTCGATAAGAGAAAAACTGACTGCCCAAAGACACCTTTTCTAAATGGAACCAGACAGTCTCCTCTAGACCCTGCTCTGGTTGACCTGTTTATGTTAATCTTTATGAATTATTTTAGCGGTGGTGGTGCTAGACCATGCATAATTTTGAAGACTAAAGTGGCATCTGCATATGTTATATTTTCCCAACTCAATAATTCACATTTCTTTAGGATGTTGCAATGATGGCACGAGTTGGGCTTTTTGTCCAAAACTTTTAAAGCCTGTTTATATGCAATTTCTATAGGTTTCAGTGTAGACTTGCACGCTAGTGCCCAGGTTGTTACACAGTAGGTCATAGGCGGCATTATCATCGCATTTAGGTATAATTTTGCAGAGTCAATAGTTAAGTTGTTTTGGATGTATCTAAAGTTTGACAGGTTGAATTTTAATCTATTCACAATTTATTTTGCTTGCTGTTTGAAGCAAAGCTGTGAATCAATAGTAATTCCTAAATACTTAAACTCCTGTACGACTTCAAGTTGTGTTTCATGTACAAGCAGGGTCAGCGGCTATATCAACATTTACCTTTTTAGAAAAGAACATGCAAACAGTTTTTGACACGTTAAGATGCAAATGGGAAAGTTTCAGCCAGTTGGACACCTTTGACATAGCTGCTGATAAGTCTTGTGCAGCTTGAGTTTTTGTTTTAGCATGCACATACACAACTGCATCATCAGCATACATCTGGAAAGCTACATTTGAAGGACAACAATCAGGCAAGTCGTTAATGTACAGACTAAACAAAAGTGGTCCCAGGACCGAGCCCTGAGGTACACCCAGATTATTGTCAGAGGTTGTAGATGTCGTATTGTGAATTCTAACACACTGTTTCCTCTGCCCAATATATGATTCTATCCACTGCAGTGCTTTTACAGAAAAGTTAAAATGTGACAACTTTGTTAGTAATATCTGGTGATTCACAGTGTCGAATGTCTTTCTTGAATCAAGAAAAATTGCTCCTATGATACCACCAGTATCAATTTTAGACTTAAAGTGTTCCAAAAAAAAAAGGCAAATGGCTGTCTCAGTAGAACGGTGTTTTCTGAAGCCAAACTGCATGGGATTCAAGTTGTAAGGACTGTCATTTAAATGTTTAATAAGCTGCTCTGCTACCAGTTTTTCCGCTACTTTGGAAACTGCAGGGAGAATGCTTATCGGCCTGTAATTACTGATTGTTGCAGAGTCTCCTGATTTAAAGATCGGTGTGATAACTGAAGATTTCCATGAGTTCAGAAATGTACCTTCAGTTATGGATTTATTAATGATGCTAGTCATTGGAGCAATGAGTGAACCTTCAACTTTGTCCCTTGATAAAAGATACTTCTCCAAATTCTCTGAATCTTTTGATGCTATTATGTGCTGTATGGTGGGCTATTCACAATCTTTGCAATTTTACATTGAGACATTTTTCTGAAATTGTTCCATCATTTTTAGATTGTTTTTTTTTTTTTTTTCAGATTGTTAAACCTCTGCTTATCTTTACTTGTGGGGCACTCTGATGCTCTAAAATGCTCCTAGTATACCCAGTCATGTTACTGACCTTTTTGAATTTGAAATTTGCAAACGAGCTACAAACCAGTTGTCACTCTGTCTCTACATTTTGAGATGTCTTGCAGCAATCAAATTCAAATGAGCTTATATTTTTCATGAAATGGTAAAATGCCTCGGTTTAAACACCTGATGTGTTATGTTCTATTGTGAATAAAATATGGATTTATGAGATTTGGAAATCATTGTGTGTATATTTACACAGCATCCTAACATTTGTGGAATTGAGGTGGTAGTGGACCTTCACCTATAACATTTGTAAATTCGGGAGTCTCCTTAAAATGTGTTCATCTTTCTATTTGGATTAAACTTATAGACCGTCTCATAGATAAACAATGTGACAAAGATTTGACCACAAAAATCTTTTTTTTTTTTTTGCCTCCTTACCACATTTTTGTTTCTATTATCAATCATAACATGTTGTTTTGCCTTTAGCACAAACTTCATACATCATATAAACGTCCTTGGACCAAACCTAGAGTCAGAAAGCCCTCTAATGGCTGCCTCTACTATTCTAAATAGTCAGATATAGCTTTAGCTAGGCCTCTGTTTCACCAGAACTGGGCCACATTTCTGTGTGACAAAGAATAAAAACAACCCTATGAGCTTCTCATGTTGGGAAAGATGTTTTCACTCCTCTGCTGACCTGCTTTGGCATGACTATGTGATTGTTGAGAGGGAAAAGGTAACTTCTTCTGTCAATGCTTGTGTGTACAACAGCTGCTCGATGAGTGATTAGCTCTAAGTCACAGCAGCACTTAGTCAAAATTGGACATTTCTTTATTAAAACAAGTGAAGACAGCAACACTAAAAGCTTTCTCTGACAGAAAGGGTGTTTTTGCTCTTCTGCAAACCCGCTTCAGCGTGAGTGCGTGACAGTTAAAGGGGGAAAGGGTTACTTGTTGTGTTTGCCGAACTTTGGCTCAGCCTGAGCCAGACCAACACATTTCTTCATACAGTTATCACTGAAAGCAACACGGAAAGCTTTCTGTGACAGAAAACGATGCTGTCACTTTTCTGCTGCCCCACTTTGGTATGATTATGTTATAGTTAGGAGTTGTTGTGTCCCAGCTAAGGACTAGCAGACCTGTTAGTCCTTAGGTTCTCCTATAGTCCCTTTCTCTTTGACCAGTCGTGCATCTTTTCTCTACTCTCACCCTCGTCTGCTTTCATGTTGCAGAGTGACACACACACTCATGCACACACCTACACTGAAACCCACACTAACATGTTGGTAGTGTAGACCTCAGGCTTCTATCTGTTGAGGGCAAAAGTTTCAGAATACTAGAGGATAAACAGCAGAACTTTCTCCTCTCAAAGCTCTTCTCTGAGCATGGAGGATCAACGCTGTGTGTTTGTGCGCTCCAGCTGTGTGTGTCTGTGTCCCTCACGTGAGCCAGGGGCGTGTGCAATGTTAAAAAATATTTGGTAAATATTCCCTTAATATTAGCCTATATGTTTATGGGGAACAAATAAATGTTAAAACCTCCGCATTTGTGTTAAGAAAACGCTACACATTTGACACGTCTTCATTTGCAGGGAATATGATAAATGTGCTGTTTACATAATTAACAGATATTAAAAAAAACAAAAAAAAAAACAATAGGAACACTAAAGTAGCAATTCAGCTTAATTTTACACATATAAAGATCCTTACACCCCTATCTGAGAAGAATTAGAAATTTTCATGAAACCTGCTGCAGTTTTTGTTTAATTTTAGAATAAACAGTTCATTAACAGTTAGTGTTTTATTAATATAAAATTACCACCATTAAAGACTTATATCTGACATAAAAACATTTAATCTCCAGTGACACTGTCTGTCTCTATCAGTGAAGTCTGACATGTCTCTGTAGAGTTTCATATGTACACAGAGAAGAGCTTTACTAAGAGGAGAGGCAGAGACACAGAGGACAGCATGTAACTATGTACATTTAAGTAGCCACAATAAATTTGGGTCATAAAAAAATAACATCACTCTGCCAGTCAGGCATTTCAACATTTTGTTGTGACCAAAAACTTACTGCATTAGTTTTACAATTTAAGTAATCCATTATTAGTTAGCTTTCCATAAAAGTAATCCTTTACTGGAAGAAAAATCCCCAAATTCCTTTTTTTTCTGTGGCCACAGAAAAGAGAAAAAAAAGGTCTGTAAGGCGTCTGCACTGTCATTCTTTTTTCTTTCCACGCTGGTGTGTAGCGGCATGCCAGCAGAAGGTAAACAAAGCTGTGCCAGTATGCGTACGTCACTAGCTTACTGAGCTAGTGAGATGGTGGAAAGAATGGCGTTACAATGTGGATATATACCCTTTATGTTGGATTTTTGGATGATAGGGACAAGACCAACATCGTGGTGAAACATAATTTGAAAAGCTCCTGTTCTATGAGCACATTTTAGAGCTGTAAAGGTTTTCACGTCTGTTAGTTACCAGGCTGCAGAGTAACAGATAATAGGTGGATGACAGTAGAGTCCACACATTGTTAGACAGATGTGCCATCATAATGTGTCTTTTTTATAACCGACAAGTGCAACGAGGAATTAAAGGGTTTGAATTTATGGTAACGCAAAAATACCCAGATTTGATCAGTTGGTAAAGCAGTAACGTAATAAATTACTTTACTCAGTATGCAACACAGTAATTTAACTAGAATGGCCGTCTGAGGCAGCAGACCCACGCCTAAGCAGCACCACCAAGGAACTTATGCTCCCATTGATAACTATGGTGTTCAAAATTTCGAAGTCCGAGAAAAACCGAACGGGTGCGCAGATCATCACCAAAATCTAATCGATTCTTTCCTGTCACTATCCCAATATTCCCTGAAAGTTTGATGAAGATCCAACTTTCCGTTCTCGAGTTATCTTGTACACATACAAACAAAGAAACAAACACACAAAGATACGGAACCCTTTACATAACCCTGCCAACTTCATCAGTGTGGGTAACAAGTTAGTTATTACTCCAAACTGTATATATTTGCCCATCAATCAATTCATCCATCTTCTTCCAGTTACCTGGGGTAGGGTTGAGATGGTAGCAGGCTAAGCAGGACATCCCTCTTCCCAGTAACACTTTCCAACTCCTTCTGGAGGATCCTGAGGCATTCCCAGACCAGCCAGGAAACATAAACCCATCCAGCCCAGGGAGGCACCCAGGAGGCATCCTGATCAGATGCCCGAACCACCTCAACTGGCTCTTTTCGATGTGAAGGAGCAGCGGCTCTACCCTAAGCTCTCCCTAGATCTCTGAATCCAGCCAGAGAAAACTCATTTCAGCCGCTTGTATCCACGATCCCATTCTTCAGTCATTACCCAGAGTTGTTGACCATATGTGAAGGTTGGGTGGTAGACAGACTGGTAAATGGAGAGCTTTGCCACCATTTTCGACCGGAGAACTATGACCTCATACTTTAAGGTGCTGACTCACCTTCTGACTGCTTCGCACTCAGATGCAAAGCACCCCAGTGCCTGCTGGAGGTCTCCAGCTGAGGAAGCCAACAGAACCACAACATCTGCAAAAAGCAAAGACGGAATTCTAAGGTCCCAGAACCGGAAACCCTCCTCCTGTATTTATTAATAATAGGTACATTTAATTTTTACTGTATTTAAATGTGACATAAGTAGCCATCATCCTTCTGTCTTTTCTCTGCTACTTTCCTTTTTTTCACACTAATTGCTCAAACCCACTTTTCCACAGTTGACAGAAGGAACTACAAACAAGAATACCAGACTAAGGAGTGCTGTAGTTGACCAATCAGGATCTTAGCTCAGCAAAGCTATAGAAAATGTTAATTTTTAACACAAAAGCTGCAAAATTCTTCCTTTTCATGTTTCAGTAACAGCCCAGTCCAGCAGGGGGTCTCTGACAAGCTTCGATCCTCTGTTTGGTGCTTGGTTTGATCTTTTGCCGGAGCGTGTCAGATGTTTTTGGATGGGTTTCAAAGTCTATTTGATCTGAAGAAGCTAATGGATGTGTATTTAAGCTAGAAAAAATCAGAGGAGAATGGGGTTTTTCCTTTTATATATAGCTGAATATCCAGTGGCAGTTTTACCTTTGATATATTTGAAATTTTTCTTTGTTTTTCTTCCACCTAGGTACAACATTTAACACCCTAGACTGGTAGCACTATTAAAAAACACAGCTAAGTGGAGAGACACTGGCTGTGAAGTGATAAACTGCATATCAGTCCATACAAACCTCTCCAATTACACTTTTTGATCACATATTCACACCAGTGGGGGCATGAAGCAGTGGATCTCATTGCAATGACGAAGCATTACATTAGGACTTGGGTTGCGTGATATACTCCAGCACTGCCACCCCCCCCGTGGTTGTCCAGAAGCCCGCTCTGCTGCTGATGCTGCCGAGTTTATCATAACAGCTTGAGAGTCGATGACCTGCCAGATGTTTGTAATCTCACACCGAGGAGCTTGTGACTGAGGTCGCAATCAGATAAGGGAACATTGGAAGGGATTATAAATGGTGACAGTGGGGGAAAAGGCTATAGATTCCATCGTAATCGCTGATAGATGCCAAATGTCCTCTTTCAACCCCATGACAGGCTACTCAGGGAGCTCACTTACCCAGCATCTGATACAAACAGCAGCTTGTTTTCCAGCACCTCTTAAGTGTGCATTTCCAGCTGTGGATAAAAGGAGTGAATTTAGTGCTCAAATCGCAGGCTCATTTCTTCTCGCTAGTTTGTAAGGCCCCATTGAGAGTGTATGGCTGTGTGGGCAGGTTAATGATATCAGCTTGAGAGTAGTTTTTAATCACGAACTGGCTAATGAGATAGGTTGGGCTGGGGTTACTCCAGTGATAAACAGCATCACGTATCTTTCCCTCCCTCTTTCCTTCCTCCTTTTTCATGTCTCTCTCTTTGTACTTTCTCCATGCTTTCTTCACTGTCAAAAACCAAGAATGAAGAGATTTAGGAGAACCTGAGCGACGAGCGAGAGCACAATGGCGCAGATTAAAAGGAATCAGTCATATTTACAGGAGCGAACAGCAGGATGGATTCAGCCTGTGGCGAGGCGCACGCCGGTTTATTGGCAGAGGAGGAGCAGAATTGAGAGGCAATGCTGGGGAAAATTAGGAAACAAGTCGAAACATTTACAGACTGATTTCTGACAGAATGGCATCTTTGTTTCTTTACAAATAAGTGGAAATAAATATATATGTTACTTTTTTCTTTTTTTTTTTTTTTTTTAACAGGAATTAGGACCAAAAAATTAGCAATTAGCTAATATGGCAAGTTTTTTTCCCCACACCACCAAAATAGTCCCATCAATAGATGGTTAATTTAATACACCACTTGCAATCTCTAAGCAAAAATAGCATCAAGTCTGACTTTAACACACAGAAACAGAAGAATCAAAATCATTGGTGGAAAGGCATCTGCCACACACCTCAGGTCATTTTTTCTAAGGATTATTTCCACCCATCAATGACTTACACTGATCTATTTGTGTTGAACAAAACTGTGATAGTGTATCAAACTGTAGCTTTAACCTGTATGGATTTATTGTTAAACAACAGAAAAAAAGGACGAACTTTTGTTTCAGCTAATTCACTTGAAGTGAAACAAATAGAACCATTTGTTGTTTTATTTTCCCTGTTTTGTGACTCTTCGGCCTGCACTGCTGCAGGGAACAGAAGCTTTTTCACTCAAACTCCGTAGTACTGAAACATGTTTCACTCCATTAGAGAGTGAAAATTGGAGCCATGGAAGTGTAAAGAATTGGACATCAGTCCCCCTAAGCCCCTGAGGTACATCAAGAAATGCTGGCTTGCCGAGCTCTTCCAGTTAAGAGCATGTTTCGCCCGCAAAGATGGCTCAGTGGCAGAGAGTACATTAATGCAACATGTGACTCCACACCGGCTCTGTCGGGTGTTATAGATTTCATCCTGTAACGTATGGCTTTGGATAGTGGATGGTCCTGATGAAAAGGCTCACACTTACCAATCTTATAGTCCTGTTTAAAGACATGATTTATTTATATGAAAATGTCATGGCTTCTCTTTTCACTCGCTACAGCATACAGATGAAGGCCTCTGTGATAGTTCCATTTCTTCATGCTGTATAGCTTTTTAACATCCATACATGGTATTCAAGAGGAGACTGTTTGACTTAAACAAATAGTTCAAGCCCATTCCTCCAGTTGTTGAAAAATATAAAATTATATATATATTTATATATACACACACAGTACTTAACAAATTTATTAGACCACCTAATGCGGACTCTTTCATTTTCAGTGAGCTCTCCATGCTTTACCATTTTGAAAAGGAATGAGGGATTTCAAACTGAATTCACCCAAATTTGAGCCGGCTCACTGGGCTTCTCTGAGAAGTCAGAAATTAATCAAGCATAACATTCAACCACTAAAACTCATTTTTCTGTTCAAGAATGCAAGTAAATAGCTATAATTTGACATATGAATCAAGAAATAATAATGTGCTTTACTATTTTTTTTTTCAGTTTTTTTGTAAATCAGTAAATTTGAAAATTCATGGACAATAATAATTATATTTTAGCATTAAAAATATCATTTGGGTTAAACATCTTTTTCATATTGGTGTATTAACCATTGCAGAAACATAAAAAATAATTTTGGTAATTACCAATGCTGTTAATTTAGGACAGCTGTGGCATAAACCTTACTTTAGTTAGGGTTAGGGTGGTCTAATAAATTTGTTAAGCATTGTATATGCAGGCTGTATGTTAACTTTTTTTTTGCCCATAGCACTGGTGCTACAGAGGTTGACAATCTTGTAGCACAGAACAACAACAAAAAAAAACAAAACAAACAAAAAAAAAAAAGTAGTACAATATACAAAATACTTTATACTTTACTCCAGACCTAAAGGTCCATATCAGTACATATAAAAACATGACTGTGGGAAAAAGAAAAGGCAAAGTAAACAAAAATGAAAAGAGGATAAAAGATGCACACTATGTCCGAAACCTTAAAACAGAACATCCAGTGGTTGAAGTGTATTTCAAATATGTATCTGTTAGAAAGTGGCTTTAGGAGTACACTAAACAATTCACACAATTTGAAAAACAATTGGATTCCTGTCGTATCTGTGTTAAGCACTTTGAGTTGAATCAATTGATATGAAGAAGCCCATCTTGCCTGTGGTCAGTGAGTATTTTGAGCACTTCAGCCCCCACTTTATAGTGAACAGAGCTTATCTGGAGCAGCCACAGAGTTGGACCTGAACAAATTTTTTCTCTTTACAAAAACAACACCAAAACCGAGCAGAGGAACTGGGTTATAGGCATGAGCGGAGCATGACAGTGCAGTTTATTTATTCCTTAATCGTTCCACAGATTAGGAGTAGAGCTCTTCTCCGAGTAGACCATGAAAAATATGCATGGAGACGAGTGAGTGCATAAGGATAACACGGCTCAGAGAAACAGTGTTTATGAAAACAATCAAATGGAGTTCCATGGCTATTTTCTGTCTTAATAAAAGAAGCTTGATTTGTTTACTTGCAGATGTTGAGAGCAAGTTATGACAGTTGTGACAGTCCAATCTAAAGTTTGGGGAAATCAACATATCCATCATGTGTAGAGAAGACACCCACAAGGCGCTGACAGTCTGTTTCTATCAATCAATTACACTCTATTTAAATGACTGGCTTCTTGTTTCTGTCACCTCAAAATGTCCTAGGCTTGAACACTCTATATTAGATTTCCTTAAGCTGTTTGGGTTGAAAATCTACATGTCTGAGTTTGCTGTGAAAAGAGGGATTCCCTTCATTAGTGCACTGTCTTCCTATCTGCTGTTGTCGATCTTTTCTTGATTTTCTGAGAAAGAATCTAACCCTAAAAATGCATTAAGAAAAAAGAATTCGATCAATAATCTCAATAGGATGCAGAGGCTTCAGGGATGTTTAAAGACTTTGGCTGCTGTCAGAAACACAATCACTGTTGCACCATCGCAGAATCATTTATTAAGCTTACTTTAATTCCCCTGAAGAAGAGAAAAGGAGCACCACTTTCCAGGAACTAATGCTGCATCAACAAACAATACCAAGAAATCCCCCTGAAGGAACAAGGTTAACATAAAAAACATGTTTTTGCGATGAAACCCTTTCAGATATAACCCTACACTACCAAAGAAATTGCGTAAGAAACAAAAGAATAAATAAGGACATATCAAATTAAAAAATAAAAAGAATGAATTTCAGATTACTACATCACATTCATCCCTGTTGGTTTGTTTGTGTTTATTACGTCACACTGGATTAGCAGCTCAGCTGGTGGGTGTTCTTTCAGAGGGTGTGGTGTGAGCCCTGCCCTCACACTGTGGACATTTGGTTGGGAGCAGATTATAGACCTCTGCGTGTGCTCCTGGCCTTACGGGGACAACCACATATCAGCGCAAATTGGCCGAACACAACAGCATAAAACTGGGTAATTTGGTGTGTGCGTGTGAGAGAACGAGAAGGTCTAGCAGGAAAAAATAGAGCAAGAGAGAGAGCATGCATATGGGCCGCTTTATTCTTTTTAATCATATTAAGTTGGATCATTAGATGGACCCATTTACACAGTGCTTTCATGAGGTGTGCACCACCAAATCCTATTGGACATCAGCCTAATCTACAGCAAAAGCCCTGCGGCTTCCACTGCTAGCTCTGGTGGGGACTGTCTGTCCCTCAACCCGAGCCTGGCTATGCACATACGTGCAGCATTAATTTGTCTGAATTAGGATTGAAAACAAATTGCCACTCTACATTCCCAAATCCAGGCATGATTGAGAAATAATGAGCAGCTCAGCCCACATAAATGGCTCACAAGATTATCCAGCTCTAAATTATGGCTCTCACCTCTTTTCTGGCCGAGAAGTCAAAGAGTTTTTGTCATGTAGAGACTAATCACAGACAGAAAAAGACCAGATAAAGACTCAGTGAGACAAACCAAGGTTCTCAGTGTTGATGTTAATCTAAGCGTAATTCCTCTGCTCTATAATTGATCTTTTTGATATTTGAATAAAGTTTTTTCCAACCTACGGCCTTTTCAAATATATTCCAATAACCCCGTAGACTTTGATCTCTCCTGTATTTCAGTCCACTCCCATTGAAAACACTCAAAGATTATCCCCCAGCTAGAATTTCATGCTATGATAGCACTAATGGCAGAAATAGAGTCATGATCCTCATCATTTTAAAGCGGATCAAGATGAAGGTCGCACCGATATGACCTTTGGAGTGGGCTCTGGGGGGCTGAAGCTGATATAGACACAATTCACAGTTAGCTCCAGAGACTGATGGCTGGTAGTGAGAGGAATTATGAGATTAAGGCATCTATGTTCACAATGTGAGTGACCCATTCATGATGCAGGAAATCATCTGTTCCACTGGGAAAGGTGCGATGTTGTTTGAAATCCCTGGATCATATGAAAGCACATTGCACTCAAGGAGAAAGATCAGTGTCAGTCAACATGTGGCACAATTAAAAATAACTTGTTTTAGCCAAACACTGCTAACTGAATGGTTAAAAGCTCACATTTTTAAGAATATCTGTCCAATTACCACTCATAAAAGATTCATTATTATTAGCTCTATATAACTGACAAGTCCAGGCAAACATTTCAAAATAAATTGCATAATAATACAAACAATGAGCCCTGATTTGCCAATAAGTAATAAAGAATACATTCACTAATGCAGTCAGAGAAATTTAAGTGATTTAAAATTATCATTATTTTTGTAGATAATATCTCAATTTAAGAATCTTTATGCTTGACACATATTTTTATCAGGCTTTATTGTGTATATCCATACCTTAAAGAAAGATGTTTACACAGACTTGTCATTTGTATGTGGCTTAAAATGAGCAGTAGAAAGTGATATTTCATGTGCTCACCTTATTCATGGTAATATTTTAGCCTCAATGTTAAAGCATGAAAGCTTCACAAAGATACATAAACACATTGTAACCATCATGAATCTAGGCCTATTACTGGTACACATTATAACAGGATCCTGCATCATGAATGGGCATAGCATAAAGTTGAAAGCTATCACAGCATGAACAGACTAACAACCAAATATCTACTCATATAAGCACCAAATGGTTAAAATACTGTACAGACCTCCATGTGTTCCTGCCAAATTCCTGCACATGAAGCCGCTAGTGATGGGTAATGCGCAAAAGCTGTGGCTTTGAGAGCCTAGCTTTGTATTGAATCAGAAGAGCCGGCTCGCATAGAGTAAGAGCCAGCTCCCAGTTTGTTTCCTTTCGCTGCTTAGCACTCACAGTGCGCACCCCCAGCTCTGGTTAGAACTTTTTTTCATTGGCCAGCATGTTGGCCATGCGGCCAATCACATGTGAGGATTAAGGATTATACCATTATGTGAAAACAGAGAGGGGGATGTGGCTACCCGATCCGTCCTGGAAACCCGATTTGCACTGCGCATGTGCAAACACACGTCTACATCCACTCGGCATTAATTCTAACCCTAACCAGTGGAATTTAAATGCTAAACCTAAGAATGGTTTTGCAACAGAATAAATGGACAAAATTAGGCAATTATAAGGCTTCTCATAAAAACACTGAATGCAAAAGGGTTTTCAACACACTAACCATTATTTTTTGCAAAGTTAAGGTAAAATATAGGGCTACAAAAGATCCTAAATAAAGAGCCGTTCGGGAGTCGAAAGAGCCGGCTCTTCTTAGGGAGCCGAGCCAAAAGGGCGGGCTCTCTGAAAAGAGCTAAACTTCCCATCACTAGAAGCCGCCCTCTCAACTTTACAGTCAGACCAATGAAATGTTCACATCAGAGCAACATGACAACTAAAATACACCAAAGAAAAGCAAAGCTAGTAAAGATATATGAAATTAATTATCCTCACCAGAGCTGCTCATCGTTTGAAGGTAAAGTCCACTCTGGATAGTTCAGTGCTGTCCTGTCTCACATTTTCTGCTGCTGCTACAGGCTGGACAAGCCAGAAGGCTCAGAGAGAGTGAGATGGTGCTCTCACCACCAACTCAACCGACCCAAGGCTTTCTGCATGTAGGTTGTGGGTTGTGTTGAATACAGTTCCACTTGATCTGAGAATTGGTCATAAGTAGATCTATCAGAGGACCACTACAACTCCCTGCTCGGCCCCTGTCCATCCTTTTCCCGGCTTCTACTTCTGGGTATGTCGCTTGGCTGTCTGCAGTTCCCTTTGTTTCAGCTTCCTTATTATCAGCATCATTATAAAATCAAAATCCTTCCTTTTCCTCCGCCGATTTGCATAGTTTTCAGAAGCTCAAAAGTCCCCACGAAGAAGGCTTTGTTTGACATTACTCATCACATGAATATTAACACTAAATCAGCCATGTGCTGTCTTAAATAGAGAAACAACCCCAGCACCAAACAGGAAGTAGGTCGTATTCAAATTACTTTGGACTTTATTTTAAAGGATTCTTGACAACATATCTTCTAGATAACACTAAATTATATGTAACTATTCACTATTTACTTGTTTGGTAACTGGAAAGTCTGCTTTTAGGCAAAATTATGAAAAATATTCTCTGTTGCTTCCTATTGGTTGGTTAAATTAGTTGACTTTCTCACACCATAAGCCAGCTAAAATTGTCCATAGCAACACTGCAGAGGTACCTTAGTGAGAATATTAATATCATGAAGGTTTTCCTGGACAAAAAGTTTAAATTTTATTCAGTTACTTAAAATTAAGCAGTACTATGCTTATGACAAGATCAGTCAGAAAAAGTCATCCCACAGGCATTGCAGAAATCTTAATAGCCTATATACAACAACGTTAAAACTTTTCCTCATGGGAGCTTTAAATTTGGTCATGCATTACTACCTCATAGCTTAGAAATTAAAACAGGTGGGTTTCCTTGCACTTCTTCATATTGTTTCAACTGACCATTAGAATGAAGGAAAAACACTTATTGTGCATTAGCGTGCAATAGCACCCTTATCTTTGTACATTTTAATACCAATATACAGCTGGAGTATATCTCTCAAGAACAAGAGCCATTTTTGGAATAATTTCACTTTTCCAAAATTGAATAAAGGACTCCATTTGCCTAAAAAACACATAACTTATGCATTCTAACTTTACTTCTCAAACTTTTTCAACCTTTTAGTTCATTTTCATGCGGTGTTTACAAAAGCTGCAAAGCTAAACAGCCTCACATCACATCAAACACTTGTTTGAGAGCTTTACCTTGTATATATTACCCAAAGAGATTTTCCCAAGCATGAATTATTTGTGCGCTGCTGGAGAGAGGGTGAGAAAGAGGAGGAGTGGTGTAGAGTGACAGAATAGACGGAGATAGAGAGGGAAATTGAAGTGAGGTTTGATAGTAAGAGAGCATGATAGCGTCAGAGCGTTTAGTATGCAGAACAGACGGCGAACACTTTTAGCCCCTGTGTCGAAAGTCTGGGACTCCTCTGCAGTGAGCGGTCTAAACTTTCTCATATAAGCCTTCGCCTCCAGCCATGAACTCAAATATTTCAGTCACATTTATTGAAGCTAAGGAAAAAAATGCCTTATTACTCATGATCAAAGGTTGGTGTTTTCTGGAGGAGACATGGAGCGTCTGCTAGAATTTGCATTAAGAGTTGAAGGCAGATCATTTTCAGTGAATAGAGAGAAATCCAGAAACAGGAGGGGATTCGTTGTTTTTTCTTCTTTTGGGTTAACTTCTTTTGAAGAAAGTTCACATGAATAAACAGAGCAACGTGAAATCTAGATAAAGGACCATTTAGATGAAGAGCTACACGTCTTTCTCCTGTAGATCTTCTCATGATCCTGTAAGCTGCTGAGATGATGGACTTTCACACACGTTTAATTGCTATACCTTTGACTGCAATCAATGTGATCTATTTTCTGCCTCCATTTGATGGTAATGTTACTGCATAACAGATGGTGCTGTTTTTTATAATTACCCCAGATAACATGAAAACCAATGGTTCAAATTAATTAGATATATGAAGACTTCAGCTGACCAAAAGATTCATTTATTTTACACATTACATCAGATTAATAATATAGTTTTACTTTATGTTCTCATGAGTACAAACTTGACTTTGTAGTCCAAGTTTGACTCTTCTAAATGTGATTTAAGACTAATTAAACTGTATTTTCCCCAGAGGAGATACTGCTGTGGAGATAGCACACAGATAAAACAGCCAGTCAGGTATTAAATTGAAGACAAAAATACTAACTAAGATGAACCGAATAAAATAAGACATAGGAATAACTGATGTACATATGACAAGTTGTAATAATAAAACACAAAGTGAAATGGTCTGATCAATATCAGCAATTTATAGAAACAGCAGTTCAACAATATAGCATTTTAACATGGTATAGTATGGATTAAGAAAATGCTTTGAATTTTAAGAGGCTGATAGGGTGAAGTATAAGTAGACATAAAATGTAAAAGATAATTGGTATAACAAAATACAGAATAATAGTACTAGTCTGATAGTACAGTATGAATATGTATGTAATATGAAAGGGTATTTAAGATGTGGAGGGTAAAATGTAAAAATTAGGGCTGACAAACTATTAGATTTATGAATCACAATCAAGATCAGGATTTCTGAAGTAAAATGCTTTTTTCACATTTTTGAAATTCCACTATTTAGCATTCAAAACTGTTTTTATTTTGTTTAGGATTTTTGTACTGTCTTAAACTAAGACTTATTGACTTCCTGTTTGGATACATAAATACATGAATGCTGAAAGCTCTAGTTGAAATCAAAAGTGAACATGCACCAATAATATATTATATTGTTAGACTCATAGCATAATTTTACAAGGCATATTTTAAGGTTTTCAGAAAAAAAGAAAAAATACACAATTTTTTATTCATACTTAACAGTAAGTTCTACTAAATGTGTGAACAAGTTTCTTAAAACAGAAAAGCCACAACAAGGACTACATAACAAATTAAAGTGAATAATAGATAATAAAAAATTCAATTTATTAGATTACTTAGGCATATAGTGATAATGAAGTGTAACAAGCACTCTGCTTGAGGATATAGGCAATAAGGCACAATGAATTAGCAGCATTAGGAGAGTAGAGTTAGGCAGATATTACAATTTGGCCAAAAAATTACACAGGCAATTATGCTATCAGGCTAACGATATAATATATTATAACAATTCAATACAATACTGTGATACACAATAGGTTGTTTGCAATCATGTGATTCAGAATGTCCATCAGGGGTCAGGAAGTGGGGGACAGCCTTTAGGAATGAATGGGAATGTAAGACAGTTAGTAATTAAAGCTGTAATAAGCGATTTATTTTTAGTGTTGTATGCCCACAAAAACCACCTCTCAGCTCAGTGAGAAGTTCATACCATTGCGGAGTTACCGGTGGTGTCCGGTCCTATATAGAACTTGTTCATGCTTAAGTGTTTTCATACCTGTGATTCAGCCATTGATTTCAGTGGAAAAGCGGAGCAAAAGCACTCTATGAGAGCTTTGCCACTGTAAATATTCAATTCAGCGGACATGCACATTTGCTAGGAGGTACGTGAGAAGAGGGGCGGAGCTACAGCGCTCAAGCAGGGAGAAGAACAGGAAGGGAGGGGGAGTAGAGTTGACTCTACACGGCTGTCATTGAATGTTACATACTCGAACTTTAACGGTTCTAAATGGACCTCTACACTGCAGTTATTATCAGACAATTTCTACTTACATTAAGCACTAAATGTATATTTTTCCAAAAAAGGATTTTTACCACAGTTAAATTGATTTACCTGCTGTGGAGGCAATCAATATAACAAATTACTCTGTCCTCTAGGTCTCCTAGTGTTGTCTAGCGAGATGAGGGAAGACGAGTCATGAGGAGTCTTAATTAAGGCCTTTACACATATAGAGCAAGCGAATAAACAGCACAAAAATGCGAATCTGAGGCGAATTTTGTCACTGCTTTCTATGCACATCAGGAGCGACATGATTTTGCATAAATTATGCACATTCCAAAAAACATTTGCACTGCGAAAGTCTGCGGTGTTTTTCCTGTCCTTTGATGAACAGTGACATTCACTTTGCCAGCCAAGTTTGCTAATAGGAGGGACTGGCTTTACATTCATTCTATGTTCAATATTATTAATAACAATAATAAGGGCACAGCTGAGGCTCGCTGTGAGAGGAGTTAACTCTCTCCATAGCGCACCAATCGGCTCACCTGTTTGTGTCACAGACTGGTCAGAGGAGTCATTTCAGTTAGCTGGTTGATGCGGAGCATTTATAAGTCGTTATGTCTGAGGTCAGAGGAGACTGTGTTGTTAGATATTTCATTGGACTAAAGTCCCGTTAGTTCAGAAACAGCTCCAGCTGTGCGAGTGGTACTTTTACATTCACATGGACATATCGGGCTCCCTTCTGCTTGTCTCCCTCTCTACCAGGCTACGTGAGGGAAAACCTACAGGCATTGACTACAGACAGATATCAGGAGAGGACAAACATCATCTGGTGTTGGTGAGGAGGACATTTTTGCTGCTCTGTCTGCCTTAAAACTCAGCACTAGCATGTGTATTGGCTGGTCAGATGTGTTCTCTTTGGAGCAAAACTTTGAAAAAAAAAAACGACCACAGTTCAAAAAAATATCTTCCACAATTTTGCACGGCGAAATTATGTTGCTGGTGTGGACGCTTGCATTGACGGGTTTGCAAAATAAATATTTTGAGCGAATTATTTGCAACAAAAAAAAAAAAAAATCACATTTGCCGTGTAAGGACCTTTACACTGAGAAAAGAGACTAGCTGAGCCCCATTTAATATATAAAAAAAATCCTAATGTTGTCACAATCACAGTTTAAATGATTGGTGATATACGATCAACTGAATAAACCTTAAGGGGTAAGCAACCAAGAGGAGATGAGCCTTTCATTAACAAGCCTGTGCTGCAAAATGGCTCTTTGATGTTAGCTGTGGTAGCTTGCTCTTGTTTGATTGCCAGTGTCCTTTTCTCCATCCTTTGCTTTTATTTAAATCCACGTTTATAAAGACAAACTGGTACCAACTGAAGAGCTTTTTGGAAGCCAAATGATCTGGATCTTTTTAAAAAAAAAGATGGATTTCACGTCACACAGAGAAAAAACTGAAGGTTGGTGAGACAGATATCATCTTACACAGGTAAGATCAGTTTAATGAGCTAAACCGTGACAAAACGGTGCTGAATCAACTGCTTTGTGGAAACAGATCATACATGAGTGTTGTGTGACACCACTTGTTCAGGCTTCAGTCAAAGGCTCTTTGAATTCCTACCTGTTGCTATTTCTCTGTGAGTTTTTTAAACTTAAAAAAGTCTGAATATTTTGCTGATTTTAGGCACAAAAATAGTGTAAGATTTAAGAATGTCTTCATTTTTCAATTTTCATTGCCTTGCATAGTTGTAAACAGCTCACAACATGGTATTTTAATAGGGTTTCTCTGCAACTGTGTGATGTCCTCTGCAAATGACCTATACAAAATAATACACAGTACAAATGGAATAAATGGAAATAGTAAGACTATTTTAGTATAGCAGATCGAACAGAAATATTGATCCCCCTGATACCAGAGATTTATGTTCTAGAATTGATTCTCGTATAAAAATATCAACATTTTAATAAATGTTGGCTTATGTATAGTTTACCATTAACAGGAATACAGTGGAAAGTATAAGTAATATTGCAAACTTGTCGTAATGATTCCCAGTTGGTAGGAACTACTACTTCATCAAACAACGGGAGTTCCCTGCATTCTTAAAGGTACGGAATACTTTTCTATTCAAATGTTCATTAATAGATATTGTTATTAAATTAGTATTGAAATAAATAAATAAATGCCACAATAAACAGCTGCATGAGTTCAGCTTGGAGTAAAAATCTATTTCCCTGAGATCACCTCACATCCATTCAGTAGGCCTAGATTTAGTAATGTAAGGTTTCCTGTAAAGTAAAACATTTAAAGTGGATTATGTAGGCTAGGTGTTACTAAAATATACATAATACTTGCAATAAATCAGCCATTGTGGGCTTTAAAAAACAAAATCAAAAATACAACTGAAAATCATTTTAGAAATAATAGATGATAACATTTTATCTATGAAATATTGCTGTTGTATGATATTGTTATATTAGTTTCAGTCAGTCTCATTTGTTTTGACTGATGGTTAACTGAATATTTTAAAATGAAGGTAGTGACAAACTTATGCAATTATTGTGACATTTATTTTCATTTCATTATGTATTTTACTGGCAATTTCAATGAGTCACATAGCTTTTTATATAAAATGGCAAGTGTATGAAAACTATTAATGATTTTTGTTTTAGTGTAGGTTTTTTTGAGAGTCTGCATACATAGTTGAATTTAAATAGGATTAAGAATTCACAGCAAGTATCAGTATCAGATCAGTATTGGCGATACCAGCCTGAATTTTACTTTGTATCGGAAAGGAAATCAGTGGTATCGCACATCACTAGTTGTGGCTGTCGCCTCACATCATGAACGGTCTTTGTCAGAATCCCTGGTCAAACAGAGCCTTTATGTGTTTGCATGTATTCCCCATGCTTGCCCAGTGGCAGCTGGGATAAGCTCCAGATCCCCATGATCTTAGATGGAGGAGCAGTGTAATGGATGGAAAGATTAATAAATGTAATGTGTGTTGTAAATTCAGTATTATCAAAATTGCAACTTGGACTGAGAAAGCAATACTGGCATTCTCTTGAGGCTGAGTGGCTGTGTGCAAATTGGATTGGGTTGTAATTGAAGTATTTCTTTCTTTCTGTAAGTGTGTGCGTGTGTTATTTAGTAAGTTGCTTTGTGTGGATGTTCATCCAAGTGAAGAAAAACAAAGAAAAAGAATGTGAGTGTAGGGCTCAAGAAACAGAAATAAGATAAAGCATTGATAAAATAAATCATAATGAAATAAGCTGGGCCAAGGCAGTGAAGCAGGACTGTGGCACATCTGGATAGCACTTCACTTGATTAGTCGTGTTTGGCCAGTTTGGTCAACAGTGTTGTACTATTTCCATGACCCCTTTCTTTTGTTTATTTTTCCTATTCCACGTTTGAAATTTGTTTTGTGGTGGTTGCTTTGGGTCACTGCAGATCATGGAGGAGGCCTGCCACATGTCATTTTAGCAATGCTTTGAAAGCATTCAAATGCAAGTGCCATCTAGTCATAAAATAATTACTGCATTCACCCAGACAAAAATAGGAAAAGGGTTGATGTAACAGACACACATTTTTCAAAGAGGGAGAATCAGGATGGAAGAATACCAACAAACTGGCCAATTGTTCCCTACTTTGTAACATGACCCACTGAAGCGTTTCCGTAATAAGTGCCATGTCCTGGCAGGGGGATGCTACACATGCTCATTCCTGCAAGTCTGCACAAGACAACAAGTGGAACAGTTTTCATCAATCAAAAATCATAGGGGTCAATGAGGTCTAACCTGACAGACTAACAAGGTCAACATTAAACCATAATGTCACTTTTGTAATGATAAATAATTTTGAGATTAATGAAGACAAAGTTAAAAGGCTAAAAGCTGATATTAAAAAATTTAAATTTAGTAGTTTTAAATGGTCAAATCATGAAATTAAAAGTCGAAAAAATGTTTTCAAAAGGAAAAATAGGAAATACAATTGAAAATCATGAATTTGAAAGGTCGAAATATGAGATACGAGTAAAAAATCCTGAGTTTAAAAGGTCAAAATTAAAGTCAAAATCATGTGTTTAAAAGGTCAAAATGAAAGTCAAAATCATGAGTTTGAAAGGTCAAAATATGAGATAAGATTCGAAATCATGAGCTTAAAAGGCCAAAAAAAAAAAAAAAAAAAAAATTCAAAGTCATGAGTTTTAAAAGATCAACCTAAAAGTCAAATCATGTGTTTAAAAGGTCAAAATATGAGATTAAAGTTAAAATCCTGAGTATAACAGGTCAAAATAAAATGTTAAAATCGTGTGTTTAAAAGTTCAAAATAAAAGTCAAAATCATGTGATAAAAGGGAAAAATAAGATTCAAATCATGTGTTTAAAAGGTCAAAATAAAAGTCAAAATCATGTTTTTAAAAGGTCAAAATATGAGATAAATATCAAAAAATTTTTTTAAAGGCCAAAATAAAAGTCAAAATCATGAGTTAAAAAGGTCAAAATAAAAGTCAAAATCATGTTTTTAGAAGGCCAAAATATGAGATAAATATCAAGAAATGAGTTAAAAAGGCCAAAATAAAAGTCAAAATCATGTGTTTAAAAGGTAAAAATATGAGATAAAATCCAAAAGATAAGTTTAATAGGCTAAAATAAAATTCAAAAGATGAGTTTAAAAGGTCAACATAAAGTTGAAAATAATGCGTTTAAAAGGTCAAAATATAAGATAAAATTGAAAATCATGTGTTTAAAAGGACAAAATATGACTTAAAATGTCTGACTGAATCTTAAAGATCAAAATATGAAATAAGTCAAAATTCACAATTAAAAAACTTAAAATGTAAAATTTAAAGAAAAATCTTAACTCATAATGGTGAGATGCAAAATTATAAAATTGAAATTAAAACACATTACTTTCTTTCCTAAATTACGGACTTTTTAATCTTATTATTTTACATCTTCAAATTTTTATGACTTCAGGATATTTTCAAATTGACATGCAAGATGGATGTGTTTCACACATCCATCTGGTAAACTTCTTATAGACAGTGTTTGGGAAAGGGCAAAGCCTTGAACCAAAAAACCTCAGAGGGTGATTGGATGAACGTTCTGTCTGTCACATCTTTATGGGCCAATCAAAGCAACAAAACACGTGATGTAACCTACAGAGGTGCGCCCCTACCAAGAAATAAACTCATAGAGAACTGCATAACGTGAACAGTGGTGACTGTAGACATGTCAGTACACAACTTTTGATGTTTTTGAAAAGAAAATAACTCACTGCTGTTCTTTGTTCCTCTTTAAACAAAGAAATGTTGTAAAGTTCTGATAAAATCGGCACTTTAGCAGCATCCACGCTGATGGCTTCCGCCATGATTCAAATCAGCCCTTTGTTGCTGCTTGCTTACGTCATGACTCTGCCGCACCCGAAAGTACTGCTCGTTGCTGATTGGTCCTGTCACTTTCTAACTGGGCCAAAAGTGTTCAGATGGGAGCTTTGCAAGATGGATTTGCCAGTGAGAAACATGGAAACGGGCGTGTTCATCTGCTTTGCAAGGTTAGGATATTTCAATATTCAAGATTAAGTTTAAATTTTTATACTGGAGGAAATCTGCAGACATCATACCTGCGGGCCAGTTATAATAAAAGTATGGTATGATCTTGCGGGCCGGGTATAACTGTCACAGGCCGGATTTGGCCCTCCAGCCTTGAGTTTGACATCCTTTATATAAATGATGACCTCTAGTTCAGTTTTAAGAGTCAAAACTACATTAGTTTTGAAAACTTAATTGAAATTTGGGTTTGAATCAGTACAAAAGCATTATATCACATCCCTGAGTTACATAACATACATGATGTAACACACTTATGTAATGTTACGCCCCAAATTGTGGTTAACAAAGAAATGTCTCTGGCTGTAAATACAACTACTAATGTCTGCCAGTGCTCATGCGTATTTACTCCCACAGCATTAGAATTCACCATAATGTGTATGCTCTAGTTAGTGTCACTGACATCTCGCACTGGCCAACTGCAGTTTGACCGTTCAGCCACATTTTTATAAAAGTGACAACAGTCTTAGAGTTGGAGAACATGTTGTCCTGAAAGGCAGTTATGCATGATGTACTTTGTGGCACAAGCTGTAAGAGTTGTCATACTGGAGCGGCCCCTTAGACAGCTTTATCAGATGGAATCATTAGGCCTCTCAATAGAGCCAAGGGTGCAGTTAAAGTGCCTTCATTAAGACACAGATCGTAGAAACATTAGCAAAAAACACTGGCTATTTAATTTATTATTATTCAAATATATACCAGTGTGATTCATCCACTATAAGTGGACTCTACATCCTTCCAAACCCTGAAGAAGCTCTGTCTGACTGATGATATTCTTAAGAAAAATGCCCCGATAGGCTCTAGCCCTTTGCTCCCTTATTTTCAGAAGTTTTTCTCATCTTAGAGAGAACCACGATTCCACCTGGAGTTTTTCTCTCTGCCTGAGAGAGCACCTGGTTTTCTCCTTTGTACTTAAATATATCAGAGGCTCAGAGTCTTCTCTCCAGCTGCATGGAACAGTGCCGAAGCACCACTGCTCCGATGGTTTCAAATAGTACCTTGTTATATCCTATGGTGATATTGGGTGTTTTGAGTTTAGTGTGACACATCCCCACCTACCTCTCACCCCTCAGTCCACCACATGCTACCAGCCATCCAACAGCCAGCTTGTGACCAAACAGAGAGAGCCACTATCCTTTCCCCTTTCTTTTCACAGTGAGGATAATGCAGAAATAACATTTGAGATCAGCGTAAATAATTTATTGACTTCGTAATGTATTGGTTAATTTTTAACTATATTTCTGTATTAGTATGACTATTTTATAATGTTATATTTATGCATTTAATATTTGCTTTTTTGGAGTTTCAGCAGCCTAGTTTCTCAAAATGCTGCTGTGTGGTTTCTGAATGATTAAGAGTGAAAGGCCTTCAACTTCTGGAGCTGGTTCACCTCTCTTTGACTTTTGAGGTCACAATCAGTAAGTTGATGGGCCTCGACCTGCTTTGATATGGTGAAAGAATACTTGCCTCAGTCCTGATATAGAGAGCTTCGAGTTTTTTAGAGTTCTTTAGCATTTGAAACAAATGCTGTACGTAGTTTCCATAAAATTTCAGCCTGCAGCAGCAAACAAAATTATTGAGACTAAACAGATTTCTCCATCTGTCCAGCCTTAAATGTGGAAGAGAGAGAAAAAAAGTCATATTCATACATTTACCAATAGATCTGACATTCCGTGTTAAAGATGGAATCATTCAAAAGTCAGCTGCAGGCTGCAGAATCACAACATTTCTGCTCTTCTGCCATAGCCTTTATTTTTTAATCACTTCCAAGAGGCTAAACCGTGTAATACCCAGACCCTCCGTGCAGATTAAGGGTCTGAAATGTGCTCTATTTACCTTAATCATCGTAAAGTGAGAGTAACTCTGTTACTGAGACAAAGAAATACCCTCAGATGGACTGAGGGTAGAGTCTTGGTTTGATGAAAAAGTTCCTGACGTCTAGCAGCAGCCTACAGGCTCAGGTCATCGTGTTCCAGGCTCAGTTAAATGGAGCTGTGGCCCCAGCGTGCCACTGCTGTCAGACCTCACAGCCTCTGCCCACAACTTCGGGGGCTTGTAAAGAGGCCAGGGCTGATGGGTTTTTAGTCTCCTTGGGCGGCCAGCTGGAAAAAAAAATTGGAAGAATCCCATGATGTGTGAGTGTGTGTGTGAGAGAAACACTCTTATGAACTTTTAATTTAAGAAAAGAAGAAAAGTGTGTGTACATTTCTCTATTTCCTTTAAGCCTGGGTGGAAATACTAACTTACACATTTTGCACTGTTGGTGGGAAGCCATTAAGGGACTGTGCCAACGTTGTATAGAAGCCGTATGATTGTCAGAGGACCCGAGGGGAGAGTCATGTCAACCTTGTGCAGGAGACTTTTTTCAGACCAAAAATAGCTCTGTACTGAAAAGAAGCTGTGTTAGTGTGGGTCGCATAGGTCCAGGTAAGGGAGAAGGTGAAAGGCAAGGTTTAAGGTCTTATCACATCTAAGTACATGACTGAAAAGAACAAACTCAACAGTTTTGTAAAGTTATTACTGCAACCAACCATTTTATCTTCTTGTGAGTTCAACTGTAAACACAAGTTGCAAACGTATTCAACAAGAATGTGTCTGCATGTTTGCAAAGTTGCATAACAATGCAGCACTGAGCTGTGTCATGCATTAACCGACAGACACTTAAACTCCCCACTTCCAGGTCACTTATGTGTATTGGCTTTATTAAATGAGCTCTACAGTGAATCTCTAAAACTGCACACGGACTTTTGACCTGCATGCAGCTCTGTCTGCTGCATTGGTTTTCATTGTCACAATTTTTAGGCACACATAGAGCTTTTCTCTAACCACATCCTCTCCCTACACACTTACACTCCATTTTTGTGGAGGGCCTGCCACATTGAGAGCAGCACAGACCTTTGCTTTGGAGAGAGACTGCACTATTAAACCCTCAGACACTGAGTCTGCACTGACACAGACTCACTAACAGGTGTGACTGTGTTTGTTTCTCAGGGGAGACGCTATAAATATTGGTGCTATCACCTGTACATACATAAAAAAAAACTTAGAATGACTAAAAAATGTTTGATCTTTAGTCAAGGTCAAATTGATGATTTTAAAGTTTACAGCAGTGCTTCCAAAAGTGGACTGGGGCCCACTGGCCCAAGAGGTCAATTACAATAACTAAAAATCAGAGAAATGAAAAAAACAAAAAACAAAAAAAGATTAAAATCAAGTCAAGTTTTAGATGATAATAAAATACTGTTATGACTGTCAGTCATATTTATTGTATTGTATTGTTGTATATCGTGTAGAGAAGCGCTTGTTTTCTTTCTCCTCTCTTTCTGCTCCTCCACTTTATGCTTCTGCAGGTGTGGCACGTTATGATTAGACGGCAGCTGAAGGCACGCACCAGCCGCGGATCGGAGGAGTGATGTGGCGTTACGGGCTGCAATTGGCCGAGAGCTGATAGCTGCACATTCGAAGGGAGACAGCGGGAGCAGAGACGCCGACCCTCCTTCCTTACATGCAACCTTCGCCACAGCAGCTTGTTCATTGTGTTACTGAGAATTGTATATTGATAATTTGGTGTTTAACTATAAGTTAAAACTTAAAAGCAGTCCCGGTAGGTAGGGGAAAATAGCCCTTTGAAACCGTCAGTTTAGGTTTGTATGTATTTTCTTTGTTAAGACTAGGTAAGTGTTTTGATTTATAAGAGTGTTTTGATAATTATTTTTGCTATAGCTCCCTGAGGTAAATTGTTGAATAAAGAAGAAGAAATAATTAAATTTGTTTGTTGGACTGCAAGCTTGTTTCTTGTCAATTTTCGTACTGATTCATCTTGGGAGTGAGGAAGAAGAGGTCACCTTTATGTTATGTCTAGTATCCCCTTGGCTGGGCATAATATAAACTGGGGGCTCGTCTGGGATTTGAATCCGGGACCTCTCGCTGGGCGTAACAATACTTTCTTATAATTTTAAAATTTAGATGTAACAAAATGTTTGAAGCCCTTGACTTTTTTGTCCCCTGCCAAAATGAACAAGAATTTGGGCCATTTAACCAGCATTTAACAGCAGAATATACATAAATCAGAAACTTTGCTTCTAGTATGCATAAAACGGGACTGAGGGAACATGTTTCTCTCTGAATCTGACCAAAGACTGAGACAATAGGAACCAAGCTGAGAGTAAACCAGGAGTAATTGTTACCCTGTTATTTTTGCCTGGCACGGCACGCATTTGCATATCTGTATAGCAAAAGTTGTAAAGGGTCCCAAAATACTGACCTGTACAATGCACTTTCTTTGGCACCCTTCTGTAGGAGTACCATCCTTACCTACCCGTCCCAAAAAGAAGGAGCTACCCACAAAACTATAGAGGTTTGCACTGATGTCATGCCAGCGTCCAGTATGACTTTCTGTCACTCATCCTTTCTACAACTCTGCAGCTGGACCGGCAGACTTCCACTGCATGTGACTTCACATGCAAGGCCTTTACAGCCCGCCCACCAAGTGAGGGTACAGGCGTCCTTGGAAACGCAATTGTTTTGGTGTTTAGCGTACTAAACCATACTAAAACATACTCAAAGGGGATCACCTGATGGAAACGCAGCTTTAGACTCATAATTCACATGACCAGGCTTTGGAAATGACTGCATCAAGACTTTCTTTTGTCTTTGTGTAAGTTGTTTAAACAAGCAATGAAAACTGTGAGGTTTTTCTGCCACGCATTCAGTCAGCTGCACAATATATGCCAATGTTCAACACATAAACAACACTTAGCTTCACATTAGCACCACTGGTTCCCAGTTAGCACACCAGTTGCTATAATAACTTAGCAGCTTACAATAGCCAAATACCATCTTCAAGTGAAAACACAAACAAATAATCCAAACAAACAACTAAACATGGCTCTGTTGACTGTAATACACATTAAAACTCTGTATTACTAATGAAGATCTTGTCTTACAGTCAGTTGTCCCATATTAGTCCTCATGATGAGTTCAACTGTTCAACCTCCGCTAACACAATAAATCCAACCAACATGGTTTCTTTGGAGTAGTCCCAAAGAAAGACAAAAGTGTCCACTGTGGATAGGCCAGTACAGTCCTACTTTCATTGATGGCTCTTCTCACACATTTGCTGCTGATTAGCCAGGATGCCCTGAGCATGAACACACAGGGGAAGTGAGATGGTGCTCTCACCATCAGCCCCAAGCAGTCCATGCCTTTCTGCGTGACGTGATTCTGTGTGAATACAGTTCCACTTTATCTGAGAGTTGGTCATAGGCAGATTTACCCACTCATCCAAGTCCACTACAACTCTGCTCGTCCCAATCCTGTCCTTGTACCATAGCTGCTACAGCAGTGTTTCGGTTCATGACACCTTTTAATGGTATTGGATTGACTGGTGACACGCCGTTAACCATTCTACTATGCCACTTGCTTCCTGATTTTAAGAATTCACCAGTGTCTTCAGAGACATTAATGCTATTTGGGAAGGGTTTCGTGGACCATAAAATACATTTACAGAGATAAATATTGCAAAAGAAAATAGTGACTTAGCAGGTGTCTGATCAAGACAAAATAAATGTCAGTGTACATCAGTTGTACTTTCTGAGTAATACTAATGTATCTGAAAGCAAAACATTTGCACTAAAATTAACTTTTTCTGACACAAAAATGTGATAAATAAAAAAGTAAATTATTTGAGTCTCATGTTATGGTTGTACAAGGATTTTTGTGGGCCCCAGAAGATTTTTCATGCTGGGCTGCAGCATAATTCAGTTTGGGAAAGGCTGGTCTAAAAGATGGAAGAATGCTACATGAGTTTGTATGGCTGCAAAGTTTTATGTTTGCAAATAATAACATATAAATATGATTGAAAATGATTGGCTGAAGAAATGATGTGAATGTAATGTTTCTGCCAGAGTTTGAAATGCAGACAACATATTTTTGAGTGACATTAATCTATGGTTACAGAAAGTTCCCGTTTCCATGAGATTGAGGGGCTTTGGTGTGTTCCATTTGATCTCAGAAGTCAGAAATTCTGAGACATTTGTTGGACACTAAAGAAGGGAGAGCTTTGTGTTTCAGCTGACGAACAACTGTGAATCAGTGTTTCTCAGACCAAGGACTGATCATCACAGAACAAAGAAAAAAATCTCGATCCTTTATAGCTGGATATGAATTCCCCTCAAGACAGAATCCCGACTCTGAAGCTTGGAGGGACATCAGTTACGAATTAAACTTGGATGTGGGGTCATTCACAGTTTCATTCACAGTTTTGACATCTGACTTCCAAGATAAAGGAATGCACTGTTTGTTACAAAGCCCACCTCTGTAAACCCTACATCACAGTGAGTGCCTAACTCATTGTGGGTGTGATATCAAATGGGTTTCACCATGACACTGTGAGTGATGAGCTGCTTTTAAAAAGTCCTGTTGTCTGGAAAGCTTTAGATGGTAACTTTAGAGCTTGAGTAGGCTCAGATGAAGACAACAGCCAGTAAACAGGAGCCAACTAAAAAGATACGAGAAGGAGTGCTTTTTTTGGAGCAAACCCTTTAATTCATTATAGCCATGACTGTGTCCTGCATGTTTTAACTTTGTGAGAAAAGTTTGATTGTTCATCCTGATATGTGGAGCTCTGCTTGTCAGCAGAGAACTCATTTGAAACGTTTCATACAGTATGTTCCCGTGTACGTTATTTACATATTTGATTACACCATCCTACGCATAGAAATGTTGATATGAGCAAAATGAAAAAACAATTGCAGGAAATAGCGTAAAATCCACAGAGATCTGCATGGCAACTAATTATCCTGTGAGAAAATAAAAAGCTGTGAGGGAGGTTGAGATAAGCCATGAAATCTAATTATGAAGTTGGTGTGAATGTAGAGGGTAAATATGCACTACCAGGCGTGAATGAGACGTGATGTTCTGATGAGGGCGGATCCTTGTATCTCGCCAAATGTTCACAGTGTTTTTCATGCTAGTGGGAACCCTCGCTTCCTCTCAGCATGAGCCTCCCTTTCAAAGTCTCCAATCCACAGGCTCTGTGTTTGCCAACATGAATGCCTCAGGAGATCAGGCTCATTTAAAAATGAGCTCTTGAAGTCAACACTTAATAATACTTCATCGGAAAGTTCCTTTACAAGTAAAAATCTAGGAGCAGGACTTTTATCGCATATGACACAGCAGTGATTCATCCTGATACATGTTTATAAAAGCATCAGCCACAAATAGAAAACAGGCACTTGGAGTAATTTATTAAATAACTCTTATATAAAATAGATCATGAAACTGGAGATACGAGAAGTTTGATAGAACCTTTTCTCTTCTAAAGGGACATATTCTATTCAGAGGGTGCTTGTCAGACAGAATCCAAAATGTATTTAAAGGGTAGAATCTGCTGGAAGAGGACTTTAGCTGGTGTACAAAGAGGCAAACATGCCTTTCTATTTGGCCTCATGGGAAAACAAAAGAACTCACATGTTTAACTTGGACAAGTTGAACATCTAAAAAAAAAAAAACCCCCAAAAAAAAAAGAAAAAAAAAGAAAAAAAAAACTGTTATGGAAAAGGTATACATTACAATATGTATAAAATATATCGGGTCTATATCACCTCTTTGTCTTATGGACTGGTAAGAAGAGTAATTTCAGTGAGCTGATCAACTTGGAGCAATGATCAGCTGTATTTCTGCAGGACACTTTGTTGTTAAATCTGTCACTGGAGGAGTTCACATGGACATGTTTCAGGGTTTTTTAAATATAGTGTTAGCATTTATGCTAATATATGTTACAAATGAGACACTGCTTTGGAAAATGCTATGTTTTAAAATCATTTGAAGGGTTCTCGGAATTACATTTCAAACTTTCTAAGCTTGTACTGACAAAATGTGCGTTACAGAGATTACCATGGTGAAATTGTGGACAAGATTTTTCATTTAGCACTGACATCTGGTAAGTAGCATGTCCCATTTGCTGCCCAGGAGGTGGGCCAGTAAGAACAGACTGTGTGACATCACATTCAAAAGGTCTACATGTTTTGTTGTTATGAAAAAGGTTCCATGAACAGATGAGGATGTTTGGATAGCAAGTGCCATGCACACAGCTCCGCAAAAATGACTGAAAACTGCTGTGTTGGTGGTGTGACACTGCAATAAAACAACACCCCAATGCACATATATGCTTCTGTAGAGTAATGAGGTGTAAAACATGCAAAAATGGCTGACACAGGGTTGTTTGCATGGTTGGACAATGAAGTTGGGCTACCACCATGTTACCCTAAATTACAAAGTGAGTAAATTTCAGGAAAATGTCTACTAGGAGTGAGCTGCACAAGATGAACTCACAGTGCCACCATTGTTGTTGACATAGTGCACACATGCATCTGGGAGTCATTTTCATTTTCAGGGTAGCTGCATAGTTCCATGTTACAAAATGACCAAGGTGGTGCCTTTAAAAAACAAACAAAAGCCATGCCTCTCCAGGCACCCAAAACACAGACTCCATGTTCACTAACAGCCAAAAAGCAACCAAATGTTAACATTTTTAGTTGAAATTGTTGCCATGTTACCAGGGCTGAAAAGATGAGACAACCTTTTATACTGTCTGAGATCAACTTGAAGAGCTAGATCACTAGATCATATGGATCAGTAGAGCTGTGATCTAAACATCACCCACCTGAAAACGGGTAAGAATTCTATTATTTGGGAGAGAATTTAAGACTGTTGAAAAAGAGAAAAGAAAGGCTTCAACATCATTGTATTTCTGCTTCAATGCTGGTATGCAGAGGACTAAATGTTGAAGAATCATGATGTTATAAGCTAACAGAGTGAAACAGATTTTTAATTTTACTGCTTAACCCACCAACCTGTGAACTCTTTCTCACACTACAGCAGAGGTGGACTAATGTAGAGCAGAAGATGAACGAGGCCTTATTCACACAACTATAATTATATGAATAGGGTTCAGGTATCATGATTTCCCAAACTGGTGTACAGAGAGGCTTTAACTGAGTGAGACACAACTCTGGCATGCTCTCAGCCTGCAGCTGCTTGTGTATCTGCAAAGACTTGCCAGAGAGGCCTTGTTGATTTTTGCAGTTGATTCCTACTCAAGATCAATATCATCTCAGGTCTCCTTCAAACCCCTTACTTTTCAGGGTTAATCAGTGGCAATAAAAAGCTCAATGGATTTGCAGGAACCCTACTTTTCTAATATATTTTGTGATGAGAAGATATGTCTGAAATTGGTATATAAAAATGGTTGAGAATTTTTTGAGCCTCTGGACTCTCCACAACGGACTCACCAGAGGCAACTTGCCCCTGCAGATCTGTCGGACAAGCTGACATTTCAAAGCTTCTCTAATTTTGTATTCAAATGTTTTCTACTGTATTTTTCATGTTGAGAAAGAAAAGCAGTACTTAATGGTTAATGTTGCCTTCGGGGTCTTTTCTGCTGTCAAGGTTGTGATGTGAGGAGTCACACTTTGAATATTCCCACTGCATTTCCATACACTGTTAAATTATTTACTGAAAATGATAAGAAATGTGGCAGTGTTTGTAATATACATAAGTAGCTCTAATGGTATGCTGAATTTTATTAAAACGCCCAAGGCATTTCTGCATGTGCAAAAGTCACTTTAGACATGCAAATAGAATCATCATGGATGGCTGGTGATGTTGACTTTGGTTTAAAATGCATATTATAGAATAATCATTGATTTATTTGATCTTACAGAAAGCCTCAGGAGACTTTACCAAGAACAGAAGTTGCAACTAATAAAGATCAAACAGAGACTTAATAATTTAATTTTAGCAGGAGTTATTCCTGGTTCCTTGACCAGTGTATGATCAAAGCTGAAGTAGGTGGTTACATCCGTTGAAATAAGAAGGGAAAAGTTCAAAATGCACATTAGCAAAATGTTAATTAATGTGTGTGTTGTCCTTTTATTTCTGCTCTCGGTTTCACTGCAAAGAGCTCACACGGGTCTTGAATGGAGAGTCAACCACAGCGAAGCCAATGTCCTGAAGAGGCTGAGGAGAAAACAAACAAAAAAACAAGGACGCCTGAGGTTTGGGATTAAGCCAGATTTGAAGAAACAGTCGGCCATCTCTCTCCCAACAATCCTGAGCAACAATGAACTCACCACAGCAGGCCCACCATCTGTTTGGAAGGAAGAATGTTGTTTGGCTCTCAGTATGGTTAGTGAGACATAATGTGAGCTACTGCAAATTCTGAATGCAAATGCTTTTAGTAAATTCAAATGCATTTTGGCACCATTTAGCAGTTTTGTGTCTTTATTATTTATTCTACATTCCTCTGTTAAAGTGCTTTTTCCCCCTCATTAATTGGTGCACTGGCAATGGAGCAAAAAGAAACTTCATGAGCTGTGGGTAGAGGTTTGGTAATTGGCTTTAGTGTTTTTCATGAGGTGCTAGAAGAGCAAAAATGCCTTTTATTTAGCATTGACTTAAAATGAAAATCCAAATGCTGATAATGTCATTGTTAACAATGATCACTATTATTATTTTGGGATGATCTAGTCAATAAAAATAACAGAAATGAGCAAAACTCGAACATATTTAGGATGTCATGTGATGGAACAACTTTATTTTTACTAATCCTCAGACCAAAATCTGAAAATATGAAAGTTGATATCAGCATTTACTGGCTTAAACCCTGAGATGTGCAAGTTGTTGGACCCTACACTCTTTAACAGGTGGGAAAAAAATGAGCTTTTAAAATTGATGTGCACATGCAGTTTTTGTCATTTGGATAATGATATTACACCCTGTAAAGTGGTTAGAAAAAAAAAATATATATATATACAGTGCTTAACAAATTTATTAGGCCACCTGTCATATTTGTCTCAGAGACCATCCTGCATCATGAAGTGCTTTAATGCGGACTCTTTCATTTTCAGTGAGCTCTCCACGTTTTACCATTTTGAACAGGAATGAGGAATTTCAAACTGAATTCAACCAAATTTGAGCTGGCTCACTGGGCTTCTCTGAGAAGTCAGAAATTAATCAAGCATAACATTCAACCACTAAAACTCATTTTTCTGTTCAGGAATGCAAGTAAATAACTATAATTTGACATATTAATCAAGAAATATTAATGTGCTTTACTATTTTTTCAGTTTTTTTGTAAATCAGTAAATTTGAAAATTCATGGATAGTAATAATAATTCTATTTTAGCATTAAAATATCATTTGGGTTAAAGAGCTTCAACATATTGGTGTATTAACCACTGCAGAAACATAAAAAATTATTTTGGTAATTACCATTACTGTTTATTTAGGGCAGCTGTGGCATAAACCTTACTTTGGTTAGGGTTAGGGTGGTCTAACAAATTTATTAAGCACTGTATGCATTTAAGGTTTTTTATATGACAGGCCATTGTGTTATGGATGGCCAGGCCAAATTTCAGTCCTTAAAAACATCTCTAAGGTTTTAAAATTAAGCTTTAAAATCATTAAAAATGAAGCAGTATTTGCTCTATGGTGTGGGCATGTCAGTTGAATGAGCTAAAGCCAAACCCACTCCTCTTAGACTTTTTAAAAAATGTTTCTGATCAGAGTGCAGCTGCCTGGCTCTGTGCCAGAGCATTGGAGAAGATGTTGGGGATTAAATTTACTGTTTTCTGGTACAAATTTCTCGGTTATGATATTTTCAATGACCTGTTGGTCACCTTGACAGATACATTTGGGAAATTTACCTCACAATGAACAAACACAGCATGTAGTTGCAGTCATGTAATCAAGGAAAAAAAAAAAAGAAAACTTCACAAATATTGTTAAAAAAAATATCCTGTATCATTTTGCTTGTCTGAAACATTTCAGCCATTGAGACTTACTTTGCTTTATTTTTTTTACAGATAATTATGATGAGAAGGAAAGGAATTTGAGTGCTTTTGACTTACAAGCAAGCGATACTGATATGTAGTTATACAGATGAGGACAAAAATATTAGCCCCCTATGAAAATTTAAATTGTTTTAAGTATTTCCCAATTGCTGCAAAAAGGAGACACTACTGACTATTAGCATCGCAGGGGCTATTAATTGTATCCAAAGTTAAAATAATAATAATAATAATAATAATAATAATAAATAATTAAATAAAAACCAGGATGTTTGGAAAAGGTGTGTTGAAAAAATTGCTCTGTTTAACAGCACTTGGGAAAACATTAAAAATTTTGAAATTTTCATTGAGGGGCTGATAAATTCATCCTCAGTGTAAATAAATGCACACTCATGAAACTACAGACTTTGTAATACACACATAGTACATAGAGATACCTCTCAAAAAATTAGAATACCGTGAAAAAGTTCCATATTTTTGTCACTTATTTCAGAAAGTGAAACCCATGTATTATATAGACTCATTACACATAGAGTGAAATATGTCAAACCTGTATTTCTTGAAATGTTGCTGATCATGGCTTACAGATAATGAAAACCCAAAATGCAGTGTCTCAGAACATTAGAATATTGTGGTTCAGTAGTTCAATAGAGAAGACTGCAGACTTGACAGATGTCCAGAAGACAGTCATTGACACCCTCCACAAGGAGGGTAAGCCACAAAAGGTCATTGCTAAAGAAGCTGGTTGTTCACAGAGTGCTGTATCCAAGCATATTCATAGAAAGTTGAGTGGAAGGAAAAAGTGTGGTAGGAAAATGTGCACCAGCATAAGGGATAACCGCAGCCTTGAGAGGATTGTCAAGCAAAATCCATTCAAGAATTTGGGGAAACTTCACAAGGAGAGGACTGAGGCTGGAGTCAGCGCATCAAGAGCCACTATGCACAGACCAATCCTAGACATGGGCTACAAATGTGGCATTCCTCGTGTCAAGCCATTCCTGAACCAGAGACAACGTCGGAAGTGTCTTACCTGGGCTGTGGAGAAAAAGAACTGGACTGTTGCTCAGTGGTCCAAAGTCCTCTTTTCAGATGAAAGTAAGTTTTGCATGTCATGTGGAAATCAAGGTCCCAGAGTCTGGAGGAAGAGTGGAGAGGCACAGAATCCACTTTGCTTGAAGTCCAGTGTGAAGTTTCCACAGTCAGTGATGATTTGGGCTGCCATGGCATCTGCTGGTGTTGGTCCTCTGTGTTTTCTGAAGTCCACAGTCAACGCAGCCATCTACCAGGAAATCTTAGAACACTTCATGCTTCCTTCTGCTGAGAAGCTTTATGGAGATGCTGATTTCATTTTCCAGCAGGACTTGGCACCTGCCCACGCTGCCAAAGGTACCAAAAGCTGGTTCAATGACCATGGTGTTACTGTGCTTGATTGGCCAGCAAACTGGCCTGACCTGAACCCACTGAGAATCTATAAGGTATTGTCAAGAGGAAGATGAGAGACACTAGACCCAACAATGCAGATGACCTGTAGGCCGCTATCAAAGCAACCTGGGCTTCCATTACACCTGAGCAGTGCCACAGGCTGATTGCCTCCATGCCATGCCGCGTTGATGCAGTAATTCATGCAAAAAAACATACTTTTCAGAAGCCTGACATTTCTGTTTAAAATATCTTTTTTTACTGATATTATGTATTCTAATTTTCCGAGACACTGAATTTTGGGTTTTCATTATTTGTAAGCGATAATCATCAACATTTCAAGAAATAAAGGCTTGAAATATTTCACTCTATGTGTAATGAGTCTATATAATATGGGTTTCATTTTCACTTTGACAAAAATATTGAACTTTTTTCACGATATTCAAATTTTTTGAGATGTACCTGTACTGTAGGTCTCATCTTAGAAACACAGAGCATATCTGTCCTTTTTAAATAAAATGTTCTTCAAATTTTAGGCTTGCTATCTCTTCAATTCATTAAAAAAAAAAGGGGTTTTTTTCTGAAATTGGCCTCTATGGCTCCTACATCAGGCCCCTCACCACTTTCTAATCTAGCCACAAGAAGATTAACAAATTCAGAAAACATAAGGAGGAAAATATGGCTTGTCTTTATTGACCTTTTGGTCTAAAAGTTTAAATTAAAACCTTCAACCTATAGCAACTTATTGAACAAGAAGCACACAGGTATTGATTTTCCCCTTGGCTTGCATGGTGAATGCATACTTACCAGTCATTCTCGATTAAACAAAAAGGTTTTCACATCAAATCGCCTTTCCTAAGGCTCCTTGACAGTGCAGTTTTCCTTACTGAGAAATTAAACAAAAGATGTTTCCTTCTAACCTGAAATGCCAGATGGATTTGTTTCGCACATCCATCTGGAAAAGCTTCAATAGGAAACGTTTGAGAAAAGGCAGAGGATTTGACTTTTGTGGTTTTTGAAAAGGAAAAAACTCACTGCTGTTTTTTGTTCTTCTTTTAATGAAGAAATGTCATCAAGTTCTGATAAAACTGGCGCTTTAGCAGCATCCACACAAATCTCTTCCTCCATAACTGCACCAGCTCTTGCTGCTGCTTGTTTACGTCACGACTCTGCTGCGCCTGAAAGTACTGCCCCTTGTCGCTGATTGGTCTTGCCACTTTCTACCCGGGCCCAAACGGTTCAGATGGGAGCTTTGCAAGATGGATTCGCCAGTGAAAAACACGGAAACGGGCGTATCCATCTGCTTTGCAAGGTTAGTTTCCTGCATGTGTTTTTAGCCAATCACAACACAGCATATTAGCATCAAAAACAATGACAATCATCATGTGAGTTCCAGAAATATCTCATTTGCCCCTTTGTGTCTGGCTTCAGTGATAGGAACTACATATTCCATTAATTTTGGAAGGATATAACATATGTTTTCAAGAGCATGTAAAAAAACAAAAAAGGCCAAAATGCTGATACTATTTTAGCTCGTTTCAATCTCCGGCTCCCACAGCATCTATCAAGAAAAATCTGGCTCTTGTACAAATGGAGTAAATGACCTCTGGTTTAAGCTAACTGTGAAATAAACAAGTTGATACATGGCAGCACATACTTATGTACACAATGAATGCTCCTATGAAAACACATATGAATGGGTTGTTCGGTTGAATTAGCCTATATTGATCTGATTACATCAAATGCTTACAAGCTAAATAAGGAAGTAATTTTTGAATGTCTCTAAACTTGCTGTGTACAGTGAGGTCCCTAAAGAATGACACTTCTTAACATTGTCCTTTTGGTTGACAGTATTTCCCTGTAAGCCACATTTAATCATAGTTAAATGTTCCTTGATATTCCATAGGAAATGCACAAAGGTAATTTTTTAACCCCATTGGCATAATAATACAAAAATTAAATTTTCTTAAAATGTATTAAATACCATTAAAAAATACTAAATACTAAATCTAAAATACTTTTCAGAAACAAGATTTTGATAAATACTTGGAATATGAACTAATAATAACTTAAAAATACAAATAAACTGCAAGAAACCAACCTCACAGGCTTTTTTTACTCACTTGCAAATCTAAGGGTTAAAAGAGCAAATCCTTTGGTGTCTTCTCTTTCATGCTGTAAAATACCACACAATAATCTCACAAAAATCTACGAAATAAGAACTTTTATTCATAATATATTCATACTTGTACACAAGTAAAATAAAATGCATATCTATGATTCCATTGCAGTCTCCATGAACAAATCGACAGCATTCTTTTTGGTAAATGCTACCCATATACCTTCTCTGTCATGAAAATAGAACTAAATTGGGGGAGGTAAAACACCTGTTTTTATAAACATAAAAAACATAACATTACCCAACAAATGCATCACTTTGAATAAATAATGGGGGTAGATTTTCCTCATTAAACTGACCCAACATTCTTTGTGTGCACTCTGTCTCTGATTCCCTGTTTTTTTTTCTTGGTTTTTTTTTTTTTTTTTTGTCTTTTTTATTCCTCCAGTCATCTGTCTAAGCAGTAAAAGCTTTTGAGAGGGAAAAAAGGAGGAGTCTCTGAAGTGTAGCTTAGACACGGTACAGTTAAGTACATAGAGAACAAACAATTCTGGGCACCAATTCATTATATACATGAGATCTGTAGTGTTCTGTAAAGGCATCCATTTTGTTAAATGTATTCTAACGTCCTCGTCATTGCCAGTATTTTCCCATGTGGGGGCAATGTGACTCCTGGCTTTTCAGTCACTGTCTGTTGTAGATGTCACTGCATCTCTCTGTTTTCATTGTCATGAGCATCAACAATCTTGAGTTCTGTGTTTAGAGTCCCATCAGGAGTCCTAAGACATGGCTAGAGATATCCAGATCATGGGAATGACAAGACAGCGCAGCACTTGCAGGGAAGAACCCCGGCCTTTAATGCAGTGGGCGTCTGATTTGGGCTTTTTGGAGCACTTCTTTTTCTTTTTGTTTGATGCTGTAGATGACTCCACATTGTCTATAAGGTCAGGGTTTAGGTTTTCCAAAGACTTGTCCAATGTGTTGGACAAGGTCCCAAGCGGTCCATCATTCTGCTTGTTTTGGGTCTCATTTTTCGTTCGTTCTGGCTCCTTATATTTGGTCTTAGACATGTTTTCCTTCTCCTTAAGAGGGTTGTTGGTGATTTGGCGGCTCTTGCCAGACAGTATGGAGGACTTGTCATTCTCTCCAAGGCAACACCTTGGAATAGTGTCTCCGAGAGGATTTTCCGTGGAAGGGAACTTGCCAGACTGTGCCTTACTGAAGAGATTGGTCTGGATTTGAGGTGTTTCCACACATCCCTCCAGGTCTTCACTTTTTAGTCTTATCAGGTCCTTTCCAGCCAGGAACTCAGGAACATTGCACTCCAACTCAGAGCTGGAACCCTTGAACCTTTTGAACCAGTCCCACAAGGTCCTCGCCCGGCAGTCACAGATCCACTGGTTCCCATTTAAACGTAAGTACTGCAGAGATACCAATGGGTCCATGGTCTCCCCAGTCAACACAGTAAGGTTGTTGAAGAACAAGAACAGGGATTTCAGCCTTCCCAGATCACTAAAAGCCCTTGGTTGGACAAAGATAACACGATTCTGATGTAGAAGCAGTCGGTCCAGATTGATCAAGCCCCGAAACATGTTATCCGTAACTATCTTGATCTTGTTATTGTGCAGGTAGAGATAGGTTAGGTTGGCAAGGTCCAGAAAAGTGTCATCATGCAAGGTTAGAATGTTATTGTCCTGCAGGTAAAGGTACTGTAGGGAGAACATTCCTCGGAAAACTCCAACAGGGAGTTCTGACAGGCCACACCTGTGCAAGTGGAGGGTATGCAGCTTAGTTAAGCCCCGAAAGGCCGTAGGGCTAATGGTGCGCAGATTGCTGTTGTCTCCAATGTCCAGCTCCTCAAGCTTCTCCAAGCCATAGAAAGCTCCTGCCTCGATGTAGCTGATGTTGTTGGAATAGAGCCAAAGAACAGTGAGATTGTGACATGAGCTGAAACTGGTGGATCTCACCACTGATAGTTTGTTGCTCTGAAGAAATATCCTCTGACTCCGCACGGGGATCTCAGTAGGAATTGAAAACAGTCCTTGTTGTTGGCAGGCCACTGTGGGCCTGGGCTCACTGTAGCATACACACTTGGCAGGGCAGCTGTCAGTTTGAGGCACGAGGTTCAGCCACATCATCAGGAAGAGGAGGCGCCCCCCTGTAAACACAAGAAAAAAGACAGTAGAAGATTAGTGAATGAGGTCTGTGAATATTAGAAGTCACAGTTTTTGGATATAGAAACCTTTACGCAAAAAAAGCGATTCAGGTATAAGTGTATTAAAAAATATTTTAACAACAAAAAAAATAGAGGATCATAAAATCAGTGTGATACAGAGCAGTGATTTTCAAACTGTTTTACCTAAGGCACATTAAGATAAAACCAAATCTCAAGGCACACCACATATCCATGCAAAATAGCCTCTTTAGCATGTGTTACAGAATCTTTAGTTGTTACATAGTTTGAGTAATAACCCATGGTTGTTCTAATTCTTACATTAGACTTCAACGAGTCTGCCTGCAGTGCACCCTACTCCAATGCCCAACCCTGAGTAGCAGCTCATGTTATCTCTTTAGGCTTTGCTGAGCCCTGCTCAATAAGGATTTGTTGAACCGTTCTTAGTCTGGTCCCTCTCCAGGGACCACTTTGCCTTGGGAGACCCTACCAGGGTGTAGTGCCCCTGACAACGCTGCTCCTGGGTTCTCAGGACAGAACCCCTCCACCACCACAACAAGGTGGCGCTTCTTTGAGGAGCACTTAGCTTACTTCACACCACATGGGAACCATCGGCGTCCACCCCAGGGTCCAGGCTGACCGGGGGGCATACTTCCTTATTTTCTTACAAAATAAAAGCAGTAATGTATCCATACAATTTTAAAATGCAAAAAAAAAGAATTTTAAAACACACAAGAAGGGGAGATCAATCATGGAAGAATCAGCCACTTTTGCAATTCAGGTTAAGATGGCATGAATAACAGTTTGTATTAGTTTATGACAGCAATGTATCACTTTTTTGCCTAGGCCTAGAGAGATTAAGTGTTTTAAACTAGGTAAAAATGTTATTCATTTTCATACCATTTCTTTTGTTTTTGTTTTTGTTCCAGAGTCATTTGTTGCACATGTAGAAAGTCAGGGGTTCAATCTCCAGCTCTTGTAATTAAACTCAAGTTGCTCTCACTGCTGCAACAGTGGTGTAAAAATGTTCATGATACAATAAGTTAATAATGTTGGCCTCTTAACATAGCAGCCTGCCAGTGTGTGAATGTGGTGTGAATGAGTAATGGTGACCTGCTGTGTAAAAAGCGCTTGGAGTTGTCAGATAACTTGAAGAGGGTTTTACAAGCTCAAGTCAATTGACTATTTATCTAAAAAATTAAGTATATAAGCCATGTTAAGTTTGATTCCTTTAAGCCATTGAAATGTTAATTATGTAACAAATAATATCTAAAATGTTGTCTTGCATAAAGTGCACCAATCAGCACATTACTACAGAATAGGGAATCCTCTTTGTAAGTGACTCAGCAGGTTTTTTCACAGTGATGATATTTAGATCAGGGGACACATCCTTTCCCTGCTGTCTCTGCTGACAGGAAGCCCTAAACAGCTGTGGAGAATCCTGTGCAGGCAACCTCATTTAAAATTGGGTGGGTGGCTTTTATGTGGAATTAGCTTGCCTCTAATAGGGCGGACATAACTAATGGTGTTGTAGCGTTCCTGAGGTTGACATTTAGCCTGACGCTGGGAGATAAGCTTTCATGCCAGGCTGGAAGATTGATGCCTGGAGCCAAGATGGAATGGCTATAGAGGCCCCGCTAGAGTTTCCACCGCACAGGATTTACTGAAGCATTTTTCCTGAGTGCTGCATGAAGATGAGATATACAAGAGGTGTGGTAGTGCTCAGAGGGAGACTTGTAAAGAAGCTTGTATGTGTTTGCCCTGAAGCCATCCATGTTTAAAATGAGGCGTATTCTGTATTTGCTTTCATTAATTATTTCTGCCTGTCCTCTTCGGTGGTTCAGACCAGATTGCTGCACAGCACCATGGTGAGTGAAATGGGCTGGATAACCATATGTGAATGATCAGTTCTGACATTACACGGATGCAGGTACAGCTGAGGTAGAAATTGAGCGCACCTATTGAGGCTCAGCCATTCCTCCATGTAGAAATAATGGTGTCAAAGTGTCAAAGACATGTCTGGTGTCAGAATAAAATTGCAGGTGCTCCTCCAAATCTCTGAATCCTCCTCCTGTCCTTACTGAGGATTTTCAATCTCTGCTCCCATGCACATGTGAGGACTCTGCGGCTTGCAAGCATGACAGGTAGTGAGGCTCTGGAAAAATGCATGAGCCTTACTCAGCCCTCCCTCCATTCCCGCTCTTCCTCATCTCATTCCCCTGCAATGTGTTGTGGTGCAGCTCATCTCTGGACCTTGTTAAATGGAGCTCTGGTGTGGCCTGACAGCCGCCCTCTGCTGCACTTTCCTTCCAATCTCCCTGCTCAGCCGTCAGACTGCCACCGGAAAGCTGTCAAGACTTCCCACTCTTTCTGCATCGCAGCACTTTTTCCCCTCAGTACTGCCTAACAATAGCAATATTTTATCGCACCGCACGCTTCGTGTATCTCTTCCGCTGTCTTCAATTTTTTCCCCCCTTCTTCTGTCTATTCATTAACAGGCTATTTCCACCCACGCGTTGCATGTCAAAGACTCAGCTCCTCAGCTCTCGGCATAACGCGCCTTGTCTTTGTTAGCATCTGTTGAATGGCACCGTAATGTCATCAGTGTCGTCCCAATTATTTTTCGCTCTCTCACAGCATCTTCAAATACACTCCACGCTGATTGCATTACCATACACTGCAAACATAAATCTGGAATTCATGCCCTCTTCACATCTTTGTATTACATGCTCTGTCATTATCACACTGGTGAATAACCTCTGGGTGACTTCTTAGTCAGACCTCTTGAGACTTATGCTGGCTTCACACTATTGATCAGATAACACTTGTATTCCCCTTTTGACACTGTCTTCGCTTCAAATCCAAATGATACCTACGATTACTCATAAGGGTATCAATATGTGGCTGTTTGTTCTCAACACAAACCTGAATATCTCAGGAGATCAAGGTTGTGGCTGAGAGAAAAATCCATTCCCTATCGTCTCCTGCCTGCTTTGGTTTCAACACTTAATCTTTCTATATCTGGTGTGTCAAAACAAGGCTTGGAGCGCTGCCTTCCTGTTTCAGACCCTGTCAGTGGCCTTTTTCCTGAGAGCTATATTAAAGTACAGCAGCTATTATCACTCTGTTAAGGACCAGAAAGGCCTCTTTGTTTCCAGCTGACTGACAGTATAGCCTCTTCAGTTTTCCCTTCCTTCAAGACGAGCACCTCTATTTACAAAGAAGCTTCACAGGTTGAAGAATTAAGTCAACCTCGTTTTTCATCTGTGATGCAGTACCTACTAAAAGTATTCATCCCCTTTGATTTTTTTTTTTACCTTTTATTGATTTTAAATCATTAATGGTCAATATGATTTGGCATTTTGAAACAAAAAAAATACCAAAGTGAAAGCATATCTCTCTCTACAAAGTTATGTCAATAAAGCAAAAATTTCTATGATAAAATAAGTGACTGCATAAATGCATATTCACCCCCTGACTCAGCAGAGGTCTTGAGGATCACAGTGAATGTGTCTCAAGTGACTGTAGTACAAGGACACCTGTGTCTGGAAGGTCCAGTCACTGGGTGATCAGTATTTCTGGCTACCATTACATCATGAAGACAAAAGAACACTCCAAGCAACTCAGAGAAAATGTTGAAATATACTTTTCAACATTTTCTCTGAGTTGCTTGGAGTGTTCTTTTATAACAATTTTATATAGTTCAGGGGATGGTTACAAAACATTTTCTAAGGCACTGAACATCTTGCAGAGTTCAGTTGAATTCACCATCAAGACATGGAAGGAATATGCTACATGTGTAAATATCAGGCAGTCCTCACAAAATAAGTTACTGTGCAAGAAGGAAACTAATGAGAGAGGCCACCAAGATACCTATGACTAATTTGAAGGAGTTTCAAGCTTCAGTAGCTGAGATGGGAGAGACTCTGCATACAATAACTGTTGCCCTAGTTCTTCACCAGTCAAAGCTTTATATGAGAGTGGCAAAGAGAAAGCCACTGTTGAAGAAAACTCAGATTCTTTGGTCTGATGAGACCAAAATGGTGCTTTTTGTGAACCAGACACTAAGCCACACTAAGCACTACACATCATCACAAACACACCATCCCCACTGTGAAGGACGGTGGAGGCAGCATCATGTTGTTGGGATACTTCTCAGCAGGTGGCCCTGGAAGGCTAAAAGATAGAGGGTAAAATGAATGTGGGAAAATATTCAAAAATTCTGGAGGACAAACTTATTCAATCTGCAAGAGAACTGCAGCTTGGGAGCAGATTTATTTTCCAGCAGGACAACGACCTGAAGCATACAGCAAAAGCTACACTGAAATGGTTTAAAGACAACAAGATGAATGTTCTGGATTGGCCGAGTCAAAGTCAATACCTCAATCCAATAGAAGATTTGAGGCTGGACTTGAAAAGGGCTCTTCACACCTGATCCCCATGCAACCTGACACACAAAGTTCTCAACGTGACAACGTGAGCAGTTTAGTAAAGAAGAATGGAGTTAAATTGCAGTGTCCAGAGGTGCAGGCCTGATTGAAACCTATCCAGACAGACTCAGTGCTGTGATTGCAGCCAAAGTTGCAACTACAAAATACTGACTTGAAGGGGGTAAACATTTATGCTGTCACTTATTTTACATTGCATATTTTTATTTAATTAACATTACTTTGTAGAAATCTGTTTTCACTTTGACATTTAAGAGGTTTTTGTGTTTTTTTCTGTCAAAATGCAAAATTATATTGACTTGGATTGATTTATAAAATAAATCAAAGGGTAAAACATCCAACTACTTCAATGCTTGACCTATACAGTTTTTGTTTCAAAATATGTTCTCCAAGATACTGTGAAATTGCTGAAGACACCATCAATCTTGTATTTCCCTCTGGATTAATAAAGCATCTATCCATCCATGCATCCATCCATCCATCTAAGGCATTAAATCGAGCTGGTATTGGTTTCAGTAATTCCAGTAATTGGAAGTTGGCCTCCAAGTGTCCCTTTCTTATATCCTGAAGGTGAAGATATTATTTTATTGCATAAGCTTTAGGCGTAACAATCAGGGAGTCGTGCAATGAAACCTGCACTGTCCTTGCTTAACCACTTGAGAATTCTATTAGTATGGATTCCAAGAGAGGTTTGTCCAGTGGTCAAAAAGAAAGATTAAGTACTACAAGAAGAACAAGCTTTGGCATTAAAGTAGCCAGTTATAGAGATAAATGATATCATCATGCTGCAAATTCAGTCCAAAAATAGTGCTATCAGATCTCTTGTTGCAGCTAGAGGACACAACATTCAGTAGTGAAACAGAGAGAAGCCCACAGGAGCGGCAAAAGTAGGCCCAGACAGCCTTGTTTACTTATTCTATGAGTGCATCACTTAGCCAGACTCCTCGCTCATTTGCATGTGTCCCTGGCATACTGGAGCTGGAAAAACTAACTCCCAGCGCTCCTTTTGTCTTATTGTGTAAATACAACACGTATTTAGCCCCATCCTCATGCTCAGGAAACCTTCATTGAACACAGAGGGCATGTCAGGACTGTGCATTTAGGAGGCCTCAGATTCATCACGGTGGCTTTACTTTGAAGGGCCGGGATTGGGCAGGGACGGCTAACATGACAGCGTTATCCCCTCGGCCTGGAGTGGAAGTGATGTCTCTGTCAGAGATGAATCACAGCCACTCTCCAAAGGGACCTCCTGGCCTCTTTTCTGAAATCATACATTATTGTGTTGCTCAGAGGCAGGCCTGCATTTAATATAGTCATGATCACCCTCTCAGAGGTCATGTATCTTGTGTGAATCCAACCATGCATACATAAATTGTTTTTATAGCCCTTTGAAAGGAAGAACTTAGAGAAAGTGTATAAGATGTGACAGTTGTATGTGGCCCAATTTTAGTGCTGCAGCCAAGGCAGCTATAAATGACTGTGTGAGCTGAGGGTAATAAAGGGCAATCACTCGATGCGGTGATGACTCACAAAATCATAGTTCAAGCACAGTTCGTCTGAGGAGTCAAAATAAGAACAATGATTGCATGCCTTGCTCCTTGTTCCCACTCTAACCCCTTGAAATAATTAGTTTTACCTAGAAAAGTTTACACAGACAGGTGACTTGGACTGGGAAGTCTGGGTAGACCGCAAATACTGTATGCTCTTTGGTAATCAACAAAGTTGTATAAATTTGAATCTTTACTTTCTTTTCTTATTTTGTTGCATTTCTATCAAAAGAACTTATGGCTTTTAGTCTCAGAGGTTGTTCAAGCCTGTTTTTCCTGTTTCTAAAATGTTTCAAAGAACTGAAAAGTCCAGTCATTACTAGTCGCCCCCCTAAAGTCAGAAACTACAAGCTCCTTGTCTCTTTTTGGGGATAAGACAAAAGTAGTGTCCCAATTCAGGAGCTGCATCCTTTGAAGAATGCATCTGAAGAGTGATTACATCACAGCAGCGCAATGACGACTGTCCCATTTCAAGGCTCCTTTAAATGTGTCCTACTTTTACCAGATTATGCAGTGCATCCTTTGTGGCCCATCAGAGATTCATTGCATACTGATTCAAACAGGATGTCAGACTTTCAGATGATGAATCAGTATACATTTAAATGTAAGTCACTGGTTTCAATGCACACTGGACCACATGTCAATGCAATTTTTTATTTTTCATTTGTGATAGCATATCTAGCTACTGTGTTAAAAAAAGGAGGGACCTTGAACTTCAAATAAATTTTAAAATAAGTCAAATGAAGAGTGGTACCGGGAGCCAGATGAGCTGGCTCTTCTTGCTGAGCCAAGAAAAATGATTTTTTTCCAAAGTTACTGGGACTCTGGTGTCTGGCTGTCTTTTCTGTGTAACATAAAATCAACAATGCTTTAGTATGAATTGATTTTGTTTTTTTTGTTTTTTTCTTTCTGTTTTCTCTCTCCAGCCCAGCATCAATGGCTGACTATTCTGTGTCCTTCTGCTCTCCCTTCTGGTTCTCATTCTTAATTTTCATGCAAAAGCAAATATGACATGTGGCCATTCTGGCTGTGGAGCACTATTCAATCATCTTTGATATTTACATAAACTTTATTTATGTTAGTTTTTTTTAAATAGCATTTACTTTTTAATTCTGGTTTCATCCATTCATCATGTATACATATAGATGTATTCATCCCTTTATGTTTTGCTTACATTTGAGAGGATTCTGTTTATTTTCTTGTCTATTTATTAATGTAATTTTCTCCGTTTTCCTTGTAGATACTGTTTACAAGTAAGCAGATCATTTACAAAGCCAAATTTGATGTGTCTTGTTAATTTTGTTCAACTTTCAGATTTATGATTATTTTCCCTTAATTTATTTTTAAAGAATATATTTTTTAATGTCTGCTCTCTACAAGAATTCTTGATTTGGCTCAAAACTATTTAATTGTATCTTACTTTCCATACAAGTTAATGCAACATCAATGGGCCAAATGATTGATGAAGCAGCTACTTGGCTTTGTGAGGACTAGCCTTTTGAACACACACCAGAAAACATCAGCAATTTTCTCAAACTGATTATAATCGGTTTGTAGGTTTCTTCTTGTTTGACCTTTGTCATCTTAAACTTTTTGGTTCCATAAATAAGCACCTGTGTTTAAACTTCAGAGGAGTTTGTAATAAAGTGCTACTTCCAAAAAGGTGAGAATTACAGAGTAGCCTACAGTAACATTGTCATGGCTGACCTGGAGAATATTCCATTTAAATTTGCTTTGAACCTCTCTACTGTCATAAGCCTGTGAAAAACGTCCTATTATAGAGAAGAAATGCTCTTCACTTTCAAGAGCAATGCTGAATTGCAGGGGGATTGGCTGGTTAAAGGCACATTCATATGGAAAGGGTTGTGATCAGAAGACCACATTGGCCTTTTCATGGCTGCCATATTTACCCTGTCACTGAGAGGAGAGTGTTCAAAAGAGCCACTTTTCTCCTTTTACTCAGCTTTCAGCACAATTATTCAACTTCTAGGTCAAGTTAGACTTCTTTTCTTGCTCATCCCAGAACTTTTTCAACCTTGATGCAGTCTAATTTAGCTCCTTATTGGCGTCTTACTTTGATGTTATTCTGGTAGCACAGAGAGTGAAGAACTATTTATTATGTTTTTGAAAAAGTGCACCATACTTCTGTATCTCAAGCGGACATAATTCAGCACATCAACACATAAAGACTGATCCATGTTGTCCTTACAACATTGATGAACCAAATGCTCTGGTTTCAAATAGAGACATGTGCATCATATTAAACAGGTTATTTGGGACATGTTGGACCAGAGAGACGAGCAGCAGTCCCTTGGCTTACAGTGGAGTGTTGTTGGGGCATCAGTGGCGGCTGCAGTATGCACACGAGGACACAATCAGAAGATGAACAGGGGGGACAGATGAGGTCCTGTTTGACAAACATCTGACACAGCACTCGCCCAAGCAGATGGCTCATGAATAACTGAGAGACGCAGAGGAAGGAAAAACAGAGCCAAACAACAGAGAGTGTAGGGAATAGAGGGTCTATATGGATCTTTACGCATGTGTATGAACATATGTGAGCATACATGGTAGAATCAATAACAAACATAAGATAAATTCTTTTGCTTTGACATAACAGATATAGTCAGAAAGGCTGCCACATCAAACTAGAGGGAAGTGACAGCAGTAACAAAAGGCAGAGGGCTGATAGTGAGAGAATGAGCTTGCAATCAGAGGGCTGTCAGATCGAATCCCCGCTCAACCGGTGTGCAATTGGAGGATAAAGTGGAAGTGAAGAGTTCTCCCTTTCAACAACTGCCATCAAATTACCATCGACCCCTGAGTGATGCACTGACCTCCCAGTTGCTCAGATCTGCACTCAGCGGGAGATCATTCAGGTCTGTGATATGCTCAACATTTACAAACTGCAGCAGCTGGAGGAGAAACTCAAGAAACTAAACTCACCAAAGCAGTAGTGTGATTTCATTTTAAGTTGTCAAATAGCCATCAAGGATTCTCATGTCAGATCATATTGGAAGTCTCATCCTCCTTCCACACCTTGGTTGTCTTTTTTTTTTTTTTTTTTGTCTTTTTTAGATATCAAAAATCTTCCCCTGTTTTCCACAAGACCACTTTTATCAATATGGGGGATGTCCAAGATGGAAGAGGAACAAACTTAACACAAAAAGAAAAGGAAATTTGTGTTTGGTAGATTATGTCTTTACTGTAACAATGTTTCTTGGATATTAATCTTACACCATTGGAAAGCCTGTATATTTCCCTTTTAGTTGGTGCCATGTTTGTAAGGAAAATGCATTTGTGGGATGAGCAGCAGAGCTGAGTATGTGGGTTGTTTTCATGAAAAAATTACCAAATCATCTCTGCCAAAGCAAAACAGCTTATTTTGCTGATGCTATTTAGTCTTGTTTGAGCTCCTGGTACCCCCAGGATCTGACAGTCAGGTGCCTGATTGACACCTGATTGTCAGCACCTGGGAGCATGGGACCCTGCTATGCTCACAGGTCAGTAGGAGTCTGCTCCAAGAACAGGCATGCCATGTTTGACTGATCTGGATAGGGGCCAGTGTGATAGGGCAACTTTGATGTGGTGTTTTGAAAAACCAAGGTACAGCATTGTTTAGGGTGAGCCTTAGTGTCATCTCCAAACTGAAGGCTTATAACCATACAATGGGGAACGTGACACCAAGAAGACGACACCCCAAGAAAAACGTTTCCTCATCCTGTCAGCACTTAGATACCCCAGGCTCTCTTCTACAGATTTGTAGTAAAGGTTAACAGGACAATATGGACAAAAGACATCTGCAAGAGAGAGATTCTGCAGCCAGTGGCAATCCCATATCTCCATCTTCTGGGTCTGAACTCTATCCCCCAAGGCGACAACACTCGCCCCCACAGAGCAGGTTTATCAGAGACTACCTCCAGAATTCACAAGTGGAGAGGATGGAACGGCCTGCCAGCAGTCCTGACCCCAACTCCATTGAACACAAATGCTGGCTGAAGAATGTGATGCCATCCCACAGCAGTGTGTGACCAGGCTGTTGACCAGCATGAGGAGGAGGTGCCAGGCTGTTGTGACTGTGTATGGTTCTTCCACACACTACTGAGGCTCCTGTTTGTTGAACTAGTTGTTGTTAAATTGCCAATACATCTCATCCAATCCACCAAACAACACCAAACGAGAGTCAAGGATTTGCCAAATTTTTCATTGGCGCAGCCTACATACTCAGCTCTGCTGCTCATCCCACAAATACTTGTTCCAAACAAATGTGTCCCCATTTAAAAGGGAAAAAAACAGGCTTTCCATCGGTAAAAGATTCATTACCAAAAAAGCATTGTAACAACAAACAAACAATCTATCAAAGACACATTTCCTTTCTCTTTGTGCTAAGTTTAAATTCCATCTGATTCCATACCACATGAAACAGTCTCTCTGGTGTTTTAGGTTATGAACCCCTGATAGTTGCAGATATTTAGCAGTCTTCAGTGATATGGAACAAAAGAACTATTTGTGTGGTCGACATTTGATCTTGGAATTCCATGACGCCAGTTGGATATGTCATCTGGAGCATCCCCTGAAGTTGGAATCCACACTCTGAGACTTGGCAGAACTCCAGTACCCCAAGCTACCAATTTAAAACTGAACCACGGTCAACTTGGATTTGATGTCATTCTCAGCTCCAACATTTGATTTTTAAAGTAAATAAAACATGCCGTTGCAACAATTCAGCTCAACTACCTTGAGAGGGAACTTTGATGTAGAGCATAAGCAATAAAATGGAGATGCCAATTAGGGACCAAAGGCTTAATTTATCTGCACAGGATACAACGTTTATACAAATGTGAAGTCTATGTGCTTTTTCTAAGGTTAGATACTGTTATTTTATTCTTTGGATCGGGTCTTTGGAAATAATAATGTCTCTACATGCTCTTTTGTACAGTGTCTTGAGGTATGAATTGTTGCTCTACAAATAACAACTAATTGAATATGCAGAAAGAATGAGAGCTATGTTTGAAAAGAGTACTTATAATGGATGCAGCATGAGGTTGGAATATTCTGACCTTAATTTCCAGGGTCAAGCTTCAGAAATGATTGATCCCACATCTACTTCTCGAATCAATAACCATCCTTTATTTTCCCTTCCTGCCTGGTAAATGCAAAAGTCTTTCAAACCACACAGCACATACTGAAGTCTACTTCCATTACAAATTTGTTGTCTTTAAGCCAAGCTTGAAAAATGGTGGTATTGTCATTTAATCATTTTTGTCAAACTTTACAAATCTCCCCCAGAGCCGTGCAAAACATCAGTCAACAAGCTTTTTTCACGAGCTATTTAGCAGTCATTGTGACTGTTAATGTCTGTCATTTACAATCGGCAAAATGTCCCTTTAAGCAAAGCATGGATACAATTTACACGTCTTGTTGTATATATGGTCTGCACTCCAGCAACTATCAATCAGCCTGGTTGCTAAATGGCCATGCTTTTTCCTCCAAGTTGCATTTAAAGACAGCTGGAATAGAGTTAGATATGCTTAAATGCCACTACAGTGGATTAATTGTAGAGTGGTGGCGTAGTGCCGCTGGATAAGAGGGAGAAATGGCACATTCCTCACAACTCTATTGTATAGTTGGCAGCAAACCAAAAGGCCTTTAGTGCTGCTGCTGCTCACTGTGAAATGTTCCACAGAAGGCGTTGGGAGTCAAGTCCACCCATGAGGTTTTTTTGTAGAATGGCTCAAATCCAGCTTGTGCCCTCCTCCACATGTCACAGACATGGGAGATTTCCACATGTGAAACCATGTAAAATGTATAATTCAAGTGGCGTAAGCTGAAAATAATGCAGGCATCCGCAGAGTGTGAGTGTGCGGGGTGTCCAGATGCACTCTTCAAGCCACAGAGGACTGGAAAAATTCAGAATGCCCTACTTTGAAGGGTTTTTTGCATGTGTGTGTGTGTACTGTGCAGGCTGCCAACAGTGCAGCCAAGCATTTTTGCTTAACAGAGTGTGTAAGGCTTTATCTTATCTACACATGGCTGGAGAGAAAATAAATGAGGGGAGCTCAGAACATGCCCCATGTGTCTCGGTGTTGCTTAGCTCTTAGGCAGACTTTAGCACAGGTGTTAACAACATTTTAGAAAGCATACTTTGTTTTTTGTTTGAAACAGTAACGCAGCCTCAAGTACAAAGAGGACTTGTTTAAGATCCTAAGCTACAGGAAACATAGAAGAGGAAATAACATATCAGCTGATACCTGTATGGTTTCAAGGATTGCAACTAAATGCCTTAACTGAGCTCTAACGTGTTTTTAAGTTTGGCCAAGCATGGTGATTTCTGGGAAAGGTTATGTTACTTCAGGAGCTGACTGTTTGGTTTGAGTGGCACTATACATTTTAGAAATTTGCATGTTTTTTCTGCAAACTATGTTTTTACTTTAAAGCCCTGTAGTCAGCGGTGTGTCTACAGGGTGGCCAATCAAGTATAGACATCTTTTTTTACAGGACAACCTGGACTATCAAAATATGTGTGCTGCAAGGAAGTCAGATGCATGTGTCAAAAGTCATATGGCCAGAAATACCAAGTAAAATGACACATTGGAAATTAAACCTCACAGAACTTTATACAAATCAAACCCACATCAGCAATGAACAAGACTTCACATCTTTATTTAGTTCCTGCAGGCAATTTGTGTTTATTTGGTGAGCTTAAACATTTTTTTGTCATTATTTGGGTCATTGATTACTATTTATTCTCACCTTTCAAACTGAAAGTTAACTATCTTGTGTCATTTTTATCTTTTGATGGCACAGATTAGTTGCCATCACCAAGAAAACAATAAAAGAGGAAATTGGAGCATTGTGATTCGCTGACAGGCTAAAAGGAAGTTGTTTTCTCTTACTGCTGGTGGCAAAATGGAGAATTGATACAGTGTGAATTTTGACAGCTATTTATATTTGAGTTTCAGTCTTAGTCTTTAAATTAAATGCCTTTTAGTTTTAGTCACATTTTAGTCATTTCTACTCCTTATAGTTCTAGTCGATGAAAACTTTGAAGTCTAGATTTAGTCCACAAAAAGTCCTGATATTTTGGTCTTATCTTTTAGTCCAAGCATTTATTCTCTTGCCTGAATCTGGTACCAAATCATGGTAATGGGTTCTGTCCACCCTTTCAAACCCTAGAACCCTGCTTTCTACAGCTGAGAGGTGGAGGAGATAAAGGTGCATTGCATTTTAGATTTTTTTAGATTTACCCTCAGTGGAGAAATATCAAGGATTTTGAATGTCTGTCGAGAACTAAACTACAGTACATCTTAGTCTAGTTTTAGTCCTCTTGGTGCACACTAAACTTACTGGTTAGTTTTAAGGCATGCAAGATATATTTTTGCCTAGTCTAAGTCTAGTCTTGGAAAAACGGCTGCAACAAACATTTTTCATCATAGATTTAGTTGAGAAATTAAAACGGAGCTGATACCAAGACAGTTGCTTTTTTCAAGATATCAATTTGTAATATTAAAGATCTGAACAGACACCACTCCTTGCAGCTGGATTAAAAATGTTCAGTCTTGAATATAAAACATAGATAAAACATAGATACAAATGTAGTCTCATGTTGAATTAAAGGAGTTCAGGTTGTATTCTGCTTACAAGTCTCGTTTGCTCAGTCAACTGTGCACATTCTGGCAGTCGTGCCACATTTTGTACCTGCAGTTATTTTGAGCTGTGATCACAGTAAAAACACCCTGAAAATATCTCAGAAAATAAATCGTGAGCCTCCATTCTCATCTGACGAAGTTGTGACTCTGAAAAGTAGGGGTGTATCACATCTTGAAAGGGGTCCTCACATTTGAAGTGTTATTCACACACATGATTCACCTCTCTAAAACAAACTGGTGTCTCATGCAGTTTTGGGGCTCTCATCTCAACAGTTTAAATTGAGCTTTGAACTGTTGTGATCATTGAGAATCACGAGCCCTCCTAGTTAATGCACTACTCCTTCATGGAAGCAAATGCAGCCTAATGAATCACTCCTGCATCATCTAAAAAAGGACAACAACCCTGGGAAATATTGGATGATAGCTTCTAATAATGCTGAAGGAGTGTCAGTTGAGGAGGAAGAGAGCAGTGACAGCACCCACAGACACCCTCGTGTACTTGGACAAGAAAAGTTGAGAAAACACATTGAGGTGGTCGGAGCAGAAAACACGTTGTAATGAGTGGTTGTATGGTTTGATGTCATCGTAGCCTGTCTCTGCTGAGCTCTCACCGAATGCTCCATTCTCCTCACAAGGCCTGGAAGTGGAGCGGGTGCAAACATTATACACTCCACATCTCTCTGACAGCTTCATTACAACAAAATTCCTGTTGTTTGGCAGCAGCTCTCTCAGACTGGCACTTGTAAAAAAAGAAAAAAAAATAGCTGTGGATGAAGTGTTGTGTTTGTGAGAGTTACAATCGGGGAAAAAATACATCAAACAGGTGCTTAATCTTTGACCTGTCTGGACTAAACCAAAGTCATTCAGGGAGTAATCTATTTAGCAGGTTTGGAGTATTGCTGTGGAGGAAAGTGAAGCTCCAGGGGAAAAAGGTTTTCTAAATTGCTAAAAACCTTTGCTGCTTTGTTCTTGACATGGACACCCTACTTAACCTTGTAAAGCCCTTGTGCCCAGGATAGAAACAATTGCAAGCATACGCATTAGTCATTTAAAGGTTATGCATAGGTGAATGTACTGTAGAGCACTGAGTGGTACTTTGAGTAGGCAGATTTCTCATTCATGTAAAAAGCAATGACTGAAACAGGTAGATCCAATGCCTGAGGCGAGATGTGTTGAAAATGAGCCCAAGATTGCTTCACAAGACAAACCATTATTGACACCCTTTTTACTGCCATAATGTGTCATCTAACCTTCCACACTCTTCTCTAGTTTCGCTATACTGCACTCATGCTGAATTGCCAGCTGACTATGCAGACTCACAGCAAATGTGTCATCTGCAATCACCTCAGACTGACTGAGACCGGGCAACCTCAGAAAAAATGTACTTTATCCAGCAAGAGAGGCTTCAAAGAGCTGCAAACATCGCTGAAATAGTCCTGACTGAACTGGGTGTGATGTATATCCAGACATAACTGCAATCAAACATACACAGAAGGGGACAGATGCATATTGTTCAAAGGACAGAAGCATGCAAATAAACCAGAAAATTATTCATACCATTGAAAGGTTCTTTGAGCTTAGTAAGACTAGAGGACAACACAAATGAAGAAAATAAAAGGATGATTGACCAGCAGAGGTTTAGAGAGGCTTATATCATCATCTTTTCTGACCACCCATTAGAGGTGGGACAAATTTCAATGTGGCAAACAACTGTCATCCTGATTCTTAAATGGATTAGCATCTTTCTAAACATCTGACTTCTCAAAGTACTTTTACACCACAGGTTACACCTACCCATCCAAAACCATACACCCAATAAAGATACAATGATGGTGAAGGCTGCTATGAAAAAGCTAATCTCATTTATATGTATCCATATGCTTCACACACCAACGATGCAGCAGTGGGAGCAAATTGGCCACAAGTGTCTCAACCAAGGACATATCAACACAGAACAATAGAAGCCAAGGATCAAACCCATGACTGTCTAGCTCTCTTAGGATAAAAACATAAAATCACTACTGCCAAATATTGATCTAAAAATACAGCACTCTGAGACCAGCCTTTCCAAGGTTCCTGCCAATTTGACTCATGGATACTCTATGACTTGTCATGGTGGTGCCAATAACATGATTGACAAGGACGAAAGTTAAAATGGACAAAGAAGAATTGATGGCACGGTGAAATTAAAAAAATTAAATTAAATTAAATTAAATTAATGCCATCAAGATATTTTTGGACAATGGTCACAAAAAAGCAAGAGGGTAGCACATGACTTATGGGAGTCACTACAAATTTTAGCTATGTAATACATGACTGTTGCATTTTACCTTTTACATGTTATTTTATGTTGTTTAATTACAAGACATTTGATGTTTGATATGGTGGTCTTACAATTAAGCAGAAATGTTGTATCGTGATATTATTACAGTCAAAGGCCATGTATCATACTGTGATGAATGTTTCAGTGACATGCTTTGGTAAGATAACCAAACAAATCTTAATATAACAACAAAATAAAACATAAATAAACTTAGAAAACCATCATAATGTAAGATATCATAATGCAACATAACATAATGTAAAATAAAGTCACATTACAAACTATAGAATAACATTAACATAACATGATGTAACACAACGAAATGTAAGGTAATACACGGTAACATAACATAACATAGTTTAACAATAAAAAGTAACATAACATAAAATTACAAATCAATATAACAAAACATAAAGTATCATAATGTAGTCACATGACAATGTAATAATATAATGTAACACATAACATAACGTAATGTTACATATCACTACATAACAACAATACTTAGCGACAAAACATAGGGCAACAGAATACGATTCTATATCATAACATAACATAAATTCTCATAAGATCACATAATGTAGCATTATATTATGTATCATAACTTAACATAAGAGAAACATATAACAGTGTAACAACATAATGTAACAACATAACCCAACATAACATAAGCAAACAAAATACTATTATGTGACATACCATGAAGTTACTTCATAAAATAAAATAATGCAACGTAACTTAAAATAAAGTAACATAACATTTTGCAACAAAACGCGACATAACAACATAACTTAAAATACTCTAACATAACACAACGTAAGAAAACATAAAATAATGTTACATAACATAACAGCGTACCAACATAACAACATGATATAAGCTAACAAAATACAACTATGTGACATTACATAACATAGCGTAACATAACCTTGTTCATAACCCTCTGTAAACTCCTCATAGTAGCTTTAAGGTGTCAGAAAATCAGACAATGCAGGTTTAACTCAAAATATATTCATGTTCAGGGTATTTATTTGGATATTTTTGAGGATGAATCAGCATTTTTGGTCTTGATATATGTTCCTATAGTTAATGAAATACATTTTTGTGATGAGTATGTTTTAAATATTTACCCAGAGTCTGAGTTCTCCTGTCTGTGACTATTCTGTAAACGTGTTACTCCTTTAAAAATTGTATAACAGTTTTTTTTTTAACTTTTATTTTCAGAATTTTATATTGAAGATGGCCATCTGTGCCTAGTCCTAAGAGAAAAACTGATAAAAGAAAACAAAAAAATGTAGTTTTTTAAGCATCCTGTGCCCAAAAAAGCTGGTTGAACACAGTGCAGTTATTTTTACTGCCTCAATCTAGGTGGTAAAAATGACGTAACTCACCATGCTATGTCAGGTCATACAGCCCAGTGTTCATCAGGCTTTCATTTCTGAGTCCAGCCACAAAGCAGCTGCGGTACACACTGCCTTATATTGAAGAGTGTTCATTCTAAAGACATGACAGGGGAATCATGTGGGATATACGGCCTGCTCCTGCTGAGGAACCAGGGCTGTTTTAATGACGTGTGATTGACAGAGACTGACTGGACTGTCGTCTTAGAAAGGGAGGTCGATGAGATCCCGGGAGGACGAAGATGAATGAGGCAGCTAACTGGGATGAAGGTGAGCAGGTGGAGCCCAGTTTGCAGTTTATGGTGTCTGACCGGTTTGTTGTTGTGTGGCTGGTGTTTACACGGTCTGTTTCATCACATCACAGTGTCAGCATGCCTAATCTCACAGCACATGCCACACACTCTAGTACACAGTCTTAAAAGTTAGCCTTTATACATCCATTATCTCAAATAATGGCTCTATTTTCTTTTTCAGCATGTGCATGACTCATCACAATCGCAGTGGAGAGATTACAGAGACGCAATGTGCCCACAAGTGTCTGTAAGAAAGTGCTGGAGGAAGAGAGATGTCCTGAGAATAGCAGAATATAAAAAAGACTAAAATAAATTTAAGAAAATTAGGTAGATCATCGTGCAAGCGTTAACTAAGTCTGGCTAACTTTCGTGTAGATCCATCTATTTTGGATGTGTAGGCAGCCCTGGAGGCATGTTGACCTGGAAAAGACAAACCTCTCTCTTCCTTTCATCTCTTGGAGTCAGTTCCTGCAAGCTAATGTATTAGAGCCAATAAAAGGAGGCCTGCTTCTGCTGCTCTGCCCTGTAACAAGAGCACTGTTCTCAGCACTGCTTTCCTCCCATCATGCTGGGGTTTGTTGCAGGCTTTTCTTTCCAAAATAGTCCTGCCAAGGCAATATTTTAGGGTTTGTTGCGCAATGAAAACTATCGAGAATCCTGTAAATATTTGTGGAGGCTGCAGTACTCTGCGTAAGCGTATGTAGGTGGATATTTGACATTAGTGAGGTATAGAATCTCATATCTACTCCTGCCTCCGCATATATCTGATTCATTCTCTATCCTGGATCTTCCACTTAAACACAAAGCATGAGAAAACTGAAGCTACAAAAGTGAATTCAGCCCCCTCTGTTGACTCAAACACTGTTTACAGTATATATTGAGCCACTGCAGAGAATGAAGACCTCCAAGCACACTGTAAGGGCTCTATTTTCTGTTATGCTTAAAAGAAAAATGACAACCATTGCAGCATTTTGACTGAAAATGAAACACCATGGGAGGAGAGTTACTGAGAACTGGGTGAAAACAAGAGGTGAAAAACAAACACAGAGCACTCACTTTTGTAGAGGTTAAAGAAAAATGGACCAGATCAGAGGTGAAAAGAGCTAGAGGAGGATCTTATTGGTTCACTGGGATATTCCTTTGAGTCTTACTTTTGAAAATATTCTGGCCACTGATGCCAGTGTTTCAATTACATGACCATCCAGTTGAGTTAAGTAACTGTAACTTAAGTCAATAAACACCTGTTATGTAATAAACTGAGATGAATAGATGAATAAATTAGGTTTATGTAATATGGTCTTGTGCTTGTATAGCACTTCTCTAGTTGTGCTTTTACAACACAGGTCACACCCATCAATTCATACAGAGCATTAGACATCACTCATCGCCACCACGACACAGGAATGTATCATATCGTATTGTACCGTATAACACATCGACATGTAACTGTGGCAGCCAGGATTCAAAGCCAGAACCTTCCATTTACAAGACAACTGACTCTTCATATTGAGCCAAAGTCACCATGGCTCAATGGTGGTGGGCAGTGAAGTGCTATCAGTATTTTCACTGGTACAATTTCTGCCACAGCATGTATTTTTGCAGCACTGTCATCACTGGTTTAAATGCATGTGCTGTGTTGTAATGCATGCAGGAGGCATAAGCTATGTAGCTGTTGCTGTTGGAGACAACCCCTCAGTCTGAGTCCTGTCATCAGCATGGTTTTCTCTTGTATTACAAGCAGATGGGTAAATATCCCTCACTCATGCTGCTGTAATTAAGCACAGCAAACAGTTAAAATGTTTGTTCTGTACTCTCCAAGTCTAATTCTGTAATAACAGTAACAAAGAGCAAGTGTGCTCAGTGTGTCTTGAGCCCAGCTGCAGTGATTTATCTATCCATATAAACGTTCCATTATTAAGATGGCATATCAGGGCCAGCCAAGGGAAAAAAAAAAAAAAAAAAGGATCTGTTGATTCTCAAGAAAAAAAAAATGTTCGTCATGTTTGAAAAGTAGTTAATATATAAGAAAAAATAAACTGTTTTATTCTATTCAAAAGTTATACATGTAAAAATAATCCTTTGACATTAAAAAGTCCAAATGTTGAAAATCCCCAAGGTTCTTGTACATTTTTTACTTTACACTGATATAAATTAATGATGTTAAAAAACTGAAATGTTTGAGTTTGTAACATCAAAATTTACAATTTCTAAAAATTTGAATTTCTGATTTTTTTTGTCTTGTAAATGTACAACTTTATAATCTCAAAAAAAGTACATTTTGGTGCCAAACGAAGAGCCATCTGAGAGCAGAGAGGCTTGCTCTTGAGACAAATAATCAGAGTCTGTAAAAGAACTGGAATTCCCATTGCTTCAAGAAAGCTCAGATGGACAAACATAAAGCCATGCTGTTAACTAGCAACACACTGCATATTATGATAGTTGGCATGGTGGTCTGGATAAAGCATCCCAGACCAGCTCCATATGCCAACTGAGCTATCGGATATTAAATCAGGACGTATTGAGGTGAGGTGCATCCACACAAAGCACTGATGATGAACTCACCAAAACAGACACAGCCTGAAAGTTCTTCACAGGAGCTTTAATGTCATAAATCAAAGCTAAGTAGATCTAAGAAGGCAAAGCTCTGTGTCGGTATCCAGGATCATGTCAGGATGTCTGTCTTTCGAAAAGGAATCAAGCTCAGGCCAGCTGCAGGAGTTCTGCAGTGCACCGCAGCAAAGGCACACTCAGTGACTTTGGGAGCTTTCTGCATCTCCCATTTGGTTTCCTCTTTTAGCTTCAATGGGTAAAGGAGTGGGAAAATGGGCCTTTACAGCTGATATTTTCTTTTGGGACACTCTCACTTTTACCTCACCTTGCCCCCTAAGAAAAAGGATCCAAAAACCGCAGCAGCCTGGTTGGTTTAATAAGCCCACTTCAGAGACAGTCTTATAGTGAGCGCTCCCTCCTTCCGAAGAATTGTGAAAGACTTGTGCATTATTTACCAGCCGCCTCAGTACCGCTGCACCCAGAGCAGACAAAGCGGCCTGCTGCAGGAAAATGGATTTCTCTGCAGAGGAGCCTAGATAAGAGGGATAGAGGGAGGAAAGGATAGAGAGCAGAAAATGGGTGGATGAAGACAGCACAACATAAGGAAACATTCCCACCCAGCCAAGGCCTGAACCAGTTAAATTTCTTCACATGTCCTCATGCTATCGTTTCCTCTTCTTCCCTGTTGGCCTGATAAGGGCACTTCTTTACATCAGAGCCCTCCACGGATCAGTCACCTTTCTTACTGGAAAGGTCGAGCGCTGGCCCAAAGCTCAGCTCAAGCTGGGAAGTCATCACTCCTGCTCTTTATCTCCCAGGTGAGGGATGATCCGAGGCTGAGTGCCATGGCCGTGTGCCCTCAATATGCCCTCTAACCCCTTCAACATCTCTCTCACACAGCCCTGGGCTGCTACCAGAGAGATAGGAGGAGAGCTGGTGACGTGTGAGCATCAGTTTCACAACGCCTCACGGCAGTGCAGCCATCAGATAAGACCCGAGGACAGATCCAATAGTGGCAAGTTGTCACGGAGGTGCAGCAGGATTTGAGGGATGGGCTGGTCAGGCTATCTACCAACACCCCTCGCTTCTGAACAAGCCAGTCACGAGATGAGAAGAAGGGATAAACACGTCAGCATATGGCAGCCACCTGAGACTTTACCCTGCCTCTAAGAAAGAAAAAGTCTCCTGCAATCTGCATACATCACTTCCTTGGATTCACACACAGGTGTGTGTTCATGGGAAGTTGTATGCAAGTGCGTGTGTATACGGCTGTTGTTCTCACAGTCCCTAAACGACTGTAACACAGTAAGTGATGCACTGGCGCAATTTGTGTGTCGTTGTACTGTAGTACGACCCAACTGACAAGACTTCCTGCCTTGCTGCCTGGGTAATGAGTCATTCCAGCCCTGGAGAAAAACAATCTGGTATTTTTAAACTGCATCCTTCAGCTGTTCCTTTCTCCCTGGAGCTCCCGTTTGTAAGCTCCTGGTGGCTTGTAATATGAATGCCATTCCTAGTGCCTGTGCTAATGGGCCTGATACATCTGAATAATACAGACGCATTACAATGCTTTTAATGGCACTTTTGGTTCTCCATGTGCTGCTGATTATAACTTAATGCTCGACAAAATGCAAAAAACTTCATGTATTTTATGTATATGCTCAGAATGAACCATTAAACCGGGGGTAATAGAATTGTCAGGTTACAACACTTGGGTGCTTTGCATGGTGTTTTAACATTAAGTTAGAATACATTTTTCAGCTTAACTGATGTATTTCAATTTCAAAACTCAGTGAGAACAAGAAAAATATGTCTGTAGTGATTCTAAGTGCTTAGGTCTGATGTGGGTGAAGAATACAAACACATCCCAGTGCATTTTATGGTGCTTTTAGTAATGCATGTACTGCCAATGCCGACTTCATGCTCTAAAAAATACAACAAATCTCCTTGTACTTTATGTCTAGGTGCCAAATCACCAATTGAACTGGTGGTAGTAGTATTTTTTCAGGTTATTACACTTAATCTGTGAAGTGTTCCAATTTTAGGAGAGAAAAATCATATTTGTATGACTTGGGATTCAAAATGCAGACAAACATAATGGACTTTAAGCTAAAGAGATTCTGGATGTAAAGTATAGCACAACAAATCCAACCATTACAAAGGACCAAAGGAGAATATTCAAACATATGACCCAGCAAAAACTACTGGAGATATTTAGGTATGAGTTTGCTGTAGTTTATCTATCTATGGAACGCAATGAAATTACCACTGTCTCTTTATGAGCTTCAAAGCAAACAAGAACATCAGCATAAACACTGACATTTTCTATATTGTTACTTTTAATGTCTGAAACTGCCCCTGGGAGGTTGATTAAAGATGAAATGTTAACTGCATGCTGCTGAAACAGATATTTTTTTTTCATTCCCCACAGCAAATATTCTTCATTATTAATACATGTGACAGTTAAAAGACAGGACAAAAGAGAAGAGGTACTTCTTTGTACACGGGTTGTAAAAAAAATTAACGCAATTAAAGTTTAGAGTGTGCTTAGCAATTCATTTTGTTCGGATCTCTTTTGTTGAGCTATTTTCAAGGTTGGGAACAGTTAATTGAAACTGTGTATGAAACTGTTTTGAAATGTAACTTCTTTTTACAGTCATTTGGACAACAGTTCTGTAATCAGCCTTTTACTCAACAGATTGGAGTTCTGAAGAGGCCATCATGACTTAAAAAGCTCAATATTGCACACCATACATTTAAAATCTATGAATACAAACATTTCTGATATATCACAACTGTCTTCACTCTAACAATGCTCTGGAATTACATAACTTCATTTAGGTCAAGCATCATTTCATAGTGAAACTGCCCAGTGCAGAAATGAACCATACAAGGGTTGGGTGCTAGTGTTAGCGTTCCATCTAACCATGTAAGTAACCCAACATGCTAGAGAGACTGTTTCACATCTATTACATTGGATGTATTTCACATCCCTCTTGAAAACTTCCCGTAGTCTGTGTTTGAGAAGATCAAAGCCTTACACCTAAAATCTCAGAGGGTCATTGGATGAATGATTTGTCTGTCATATTGATTACAGGCCAAAATATTTGGCCCTTAATGAATGGCATATGCCACCAGGTGAATAAACTACAAAGTGTGAGCTCGACAGGCAGTCATTATCATTGTTTACTCTACGTGGAGCCAGATGGGACCAGTCTTTTGGTCAGCTAGTTGGGAGAAGAATAAAACACCTTGATTCATCGTAAAATTCAGTAGCTTTTGCTCGTAAAACCGCGACTGTAGCTGCATACATGCCAATCTCTCCACTGGCTGCCATTGTTTAGAGAATTCCAGTGCAACTAAACCTCACCTGTGGCTTCTGCCTTGCTCTCCTCAAATGACACAGATTGGTGTGTTCATTCTCAGATCAGGAAAACATGTTTCAGCTTGAAGTTTTGCAAGATGGATCTGCCTGATGGCAGAATCTGGCATATCTATGTGCTTTGCAGGTAGTGGTGTTGAAAATAATCATTTTGCATTGTAATTTGGACATGGAAAACCCTGCATCGACGCAGAGGCACCTTGTAATCAATGCGTACAGCACTGCTTGTGTATTGCCCCCATCTCCACTGTTGTAAATACTTAAATAAGACCCAGTTTCCCTTGCAAATGAGGCCACTCTCAATGCATTTCAAAAGTAGTCTATTTTAACCCTTTGAATTCCACACTAAGAAATACATTTGGAAAAAAAAAATATTTGTTGGTAAAATTGTGGTCCTGGCTCTTCATTGAACAATATTTCATGTTTTATTTTTCAGATTACCCAATCAGGAAGAAGATATCCAAGTCAACTGCCTGGTTGACTTGCCTGTTTAGGGGTCTTCTGGGCATGAATGGATTTCTGTCATTTCTGCTACAATTTTTTTTTTTTTTTTTTCAAATTAATACATCACAGAGAGTAGAATTTGTTAAAATAACCTTTCATTTATTTAACAAATATATTTATTGACTTATGTAAATACTTATAAAACCAACATTGCAATTTCATTAAAGTCAAATACTACCTAGAAGGCTAAGCAATTCCTGTTAACATAAATTTATTGGATACTATGGGCAGTGAAGTAGACAGGCTTCATATTTCCACATCACACTTGTATAACTTGCTCACTGGACCACAGATTGTGACTCTATGACCCTATCAAACACCTGCATTCACTTTGTGTGGTAAAAAAGCACTGCTTTTTGTAGTCCATTATGCCTGTGATTGAGGTAGAGGGAGTAGTCTTGTGTGCGTAAAATTGTAGAATTGTAATGATTCAAACAAAATAAACATCAGATCTGTATGATATACTGTATTTGTTTTTAAGCTGTGACTATTGGTTTGAAAAAATTGCTCACCATTCAAATGAATGGCGCTAATCTGCCAGGCTGTTTACCCCAAACTGGCAACTCAACCAGGTGGCTGACCCAGTTTTCTGAGGAATCCTATATATATATTTTATTGTAAAATATATTTCCTTCAAATAAAATATGATTGTTAGAGGGTCTAGAAATGATATGTGAAAAGATTTTTTATTACCTGATTTTTTTAATTTACTCTGTAAGATTTCGGAGGAGCTGTGCAGCACTGAGTCACATCATTTTGTTTCCACAGTTTTCAGACAATTATATTTATGTACAGTAGCGCCACCCATTGGATATAATCAGTGTTACATACACTTGTCAGCGAGGTGAATGAGGATAAATAGCCAGTCAGTTTTCAAAGTTTCAAATACAACAATATGGTGGCGAATGAAAGGTCAACTGCACGACTACAATGCAAGTTAAAGTGTTAAATGGCGCTGATTTCCCCGTCAACAACCAGTCAAATCCTGTGTCAAGACTTTGCTGGCACATTAACCCAGAAATACTCAAGAATCTGCACAGTGCAGTGTTCTGACTGGAAACTGTTGTGAGTCAGGGAGAATTAGAAAAGAAGACAAAGAAAATAGATGTGGAAACTTAGGGTGGATCCCCCGTAAATTTGTGATGTTCGTTGTCCCCACCAACAGTTTTAAGTAGGGTTGGGCATGGTTAGGGTTTTTTCTGATACCACTGCTAAATCAATACTTTTTATATGGTGCTGGTGCCTGAACATTGTCTGAATTGATACATTTGTGGGATAAAATGTGTGTTGAAAATCAGCAAGAGAATAAAGGCTGTCTGGGTATCAGACATATCTTAATAAGGTGCTAGTTGAACTTTGGATAAGGAAAGAAAACTGGTGTAACTTAACACAAAAATTGACACAAATTCCATAACATATGTCTTGCCTTTCATTGGGTGGCAGGGAGTTGCACTGGGGTGTCAGGGTATCAAAATTAAGTATCGATATCTGTGTTGTAATTCAGGTAAGTATTTGATTTCTTGGTACCGGTTCTATGTTGCTACCATTTTTTGATACTCATCCTTAGTTTCTAGCATGTTGTGTGTTTCGGTACCATCATGATCACTAAATGCAGTGATGTCAGATGTAACTACGACACAAAACATACATCTGTGGAGTAAACATACCAAATGATGACACAGAAATAGATTAACTAAGAACCTGATATGATTGATACAACAACCTGCCAACAATGTTCCTTTAAAGGTACATTAGCTTTGAGTAGATATAAAAATCATTTCAATGAGTGAAAAAATAATGCGTCCGATTTTCAGCTCAGATTTAAAACTCCAACATGGATGATATGAAATATATTTGCAGACTACTCGCCTCGGTTGATAAAAAAGTAGTCATGTGCAGTTGCATAGAATATGGAGCATGTATTGGATAAGTCGTGATGCATCGTGATATTGAATCGAATTGAGTCACTGGCCTTACAATTGTAACTGAATTGAATCGTGATACCAGTCAAGATGCACATCTCTACATGCAGGGTAACCGTGTAAATGCAGTCTCAGGTAAAAGTGGGTGGTGTACTGGTGCCATGTAGTTGCAAACATTTTTTTACATCTTTCAAAGGCTTTCTTTCTCCCCTTACATGGCATGATACAAGTGATCCAAGTGATGATAATTTAAATTGGATTTACCTCGGATAAAGGTTATGATAATTACCTTTCAAATTTACATCCACATTGAAAATTAATTCTAAAAATGTTATGCTGATATTTAATGATTAACAGACTTGCTTTGGCTGCCTTGCACCTGATAAATAGTTTGTGTTACATCATATCCAAAACTAATCATGTATCTTGTACATAAATTCATATATGAAGGGTAATTCTCAACCACAGACATATTAATGTTGGTGTTAAGTTCATCCTGTTATCTAATGCCTCTATTTAAATAGTAATTTCTGTAAGCCTCTAACAAGCTGGAATTTAAACTTTTGCATTGTTCAGTTTCCATAGGTCCCACCATGTGTTAGTCAAAAGTGAACTGTTTTCATTCAGTCTTTTGATTCATTGCTTGTGTTACACATATTGCAGATCATTTACTCTTCTGTCAGTAACATGCCATCGTATTACTTACTGGATTTGTGCATGTGCCTCCTTGCGTTATGCATATTTGTTTTGCCGGCTGCATGTGACATGAAGCTTTGACAGGAAACAAGAAAGAAACAGACAGCCAGGACAAATTCCCCCTGATCCTCCGCCTATATGATATGAAAGCCACTATAATCTTTTTTTCCTCTGTCTTCATTCTGCTTCGAGGCTGGCTAGCATAGTGCTGTATCACCTGAGCAGCCATCACCTGACAGCAGGGATTTCGATCATTCTGCTGAGCTCGTAACCTTGTCTCCATCACTGCCTTACTCTTACTTCCACTGCAGCCACCCACCTCTGTCATGCTAATTTAGTAGCAAACACTGATGTGTGCTCATGTTAGAGCATTCTCAGATCCCATCATGAGCTGACAATTAAGGTCAAGCATGATTTAAAACAGGACTGGGGTAAATCTGCTCAATCAAAAGGTCATAAGGCAACCATGTGTGGGTATATACACACATTTCCCAAAGAGGAAAATAGCTATCGGGCAATGAACACATGAAAACAGGGGACGTAAGTTCAAGTTCACAGGTAATTCACTGGATTTCTACAGGGCATCTAAGAATAGCTGTGCAGAAACTGGAGTGGTTAACAATAGATTATGTTTGCTCTTCCACTTTTGTTGGCTATATCTATGGTAAACTGCCCCGGGTAAAGAAGAGTAAACAAGAAAATAGAGGCTCTGTGTCTGCTCTGAGCAACAAATCATGCTCCCGCAGATTATCATTAGTCTCACCAGCCGGCAAAGAGCAAGACAAGAGGCTTGTGCCGCAATGAAACCAGCACAAATGTGAACAAAAAGAGAGCCAACAAATCACAGCTCCTTTAAATCACCTTTTTGTAGAGTCCAAGCTAACGAACAGAGCACCCTGATGGACTAATCTTTCTATGACACCCACAAGGCTCCGCATGGGCTTTTGAAAACAAAGCTGTGTGCACTTACAGAGCTCATCGGGAGCTTCAACACTTTCTCCTGAACATGACATGCCATTTATGATTAATGGCATTACCGGCAGGGCTAAGATAAGAGCTCAATTAGCTGTGTGGGCAAGGACCTTGACTCTATCTCCAATGACTAATCCCATGGCTTTTGTTATGATTAGCAAGAGCAGAGTTTTAATCTTAGCTTCTGAGTGCCTGGCTTTGGTCCAAACAACAGTAATTCATTAGGAGTTAAAAATGCACTTCTGCAATGAGGGGCACAGCTGGGCACAGCATGATGGCAGCTGCATGGCTGTTTATTTCCCCCAAAATCAACTAATCTCTGCCATAAAAGTGCTTTAGTTATATCAGTTGCAAGAAAATTACATCTTTTATGTAAGATTAATTCATTCACCTTGTTAATATTTTAGCAGGCAAAGTCTCTAGAGAGTCACCATCCGTGCTTACCCACTCACCCTCCTGGGGGGGAGGGGGAGTCCTGCCTGCATGCGCCAACTGACGCTAGTTTCCTGCAAATATATTTCTAAGTACAGCAGCATTGCCTTGGGAGTTTTGCCCATATTCTCTGCAGAACTCAGGAACTGTCAAACGACTGCAGATCTTAGAGAAAATATAGCAACAAAGAGGTCCCTTAATGAAGCGCTTAATAATTCACTAGTTATGCACTGAAAACAGTCAAGGACACTCCTTTCAATGCTTCAGCTTTAATTCAGAACGAAAACTTTTATCGAGGCATTATGAGGATCCGTGATTAAATATTTAGCACAAAAAGAAGTAATGCAAGGATAAACATTGTCCATGAACACCAAGGGAGACTACATTTTGTCATATCATAACAAAATACATTGGGAGCTGTGTGCTTTAAATGTTCTTTAGCAGTAGTTTTCTCTGCTAATAGAGCACACAGTGTAAAAGATCGACTGTGAAAGCCGTTTCTGCAGTGGAACCCATCTTGCATGATGCTGCACTTTGTAGCGCTCACTCTCTGCAGGGGGAAACGTAGCACACCATCTGTTCGCTGATCCCCAGCAACAAACAACAGACAGACCAACGCAGCAGACAGACCAGCAGACACAGGCGGGCACCACTCCTGCACCGGCAATGAATTGTGGGAAACAGGGGGAGGCAGCTACACAGACACAAGGCAGCTAAATGTGGGATGAAAGCAGTTGTCATCTGCTTGGATTTGATCATGAGGCCCGGGCTGACACCGCGCAGCGAGGAATGATGCAAATTGAGGCCGACACTGGAAAGAAGCCACGGTTCAATGAGAGACACTCTCGATTGTGGAGGAGCAAGGAAGAAAAGGGAGGCGATGGGTTTGGGGCAGAAGGAGAAAGATTTAGCCCTGGTTAGACTAGTAGGAGGTTTAATACCCGGAGCAAAAAAAAACAAGAAAGATTGAAGAAAAAAAGTGTATCATGAGAGACGAGCTGCAAGAGCAGAGAGTGTATGGAAGGGCTGCAGAGAGAAAGGGAGGGAAAGAAAGAGAGAGGGAACCATTCAGGGGGTGCAATCCATTTTTAATCGGAGATGTCAGAAATCCAAACAACTTGCCTCAATCAGAATGGTAAATAGCCTGATGAGTTTTATATTTGGAGTAAGATTAATGTGGGCGGCTCACTGAATGCAAGCCCACACCCAAACAAATGTGAACAAGCGTGTGAGTTCACAGTCTGTCACACACTCTGCTGTGATGCAAACACACACTTAATCTAAAGTGTTAAAGAATGGGAGAGGAGGGAGCCGATCTGATTGCCTAAAAATGCTACGGAAAGGTGAGGAAGGCTTAAGCTTGCCCCCTAGTGTTCATACCTGTCCCTGTTGGCAGCAGAACAAGGAAGTGCAAAAGAAAACTCCATTATAGCTGCACAATGTCAGTCTAAATGAAAGAATGTTTTTTTTCAGATATTATTCAAAATTTTCCTTGGAAGAAAAGGCATTTCCTTTACTCTGGGCAAGCTTTCCTTCTTTCTATTTTTTAAGGTCCCGAGACAGCAGGAAAGCTGCAGTGGGGAAAAAGTGGAATTCTCTGTTGGTCCTGTGATGTTTTCACTGAGGGTAAGAGTTCATTTAACTTGATGTTAACGGTTAAAGATCCCATCAGCCTTAATATTTCCACAACTTGGCTCAAATACAGAATATTTCATGTTCTGATGCATCTGAGTAAATGAAAATGCAGCATTCCTTCATTGAATATTTATCCAAATTGACATAAAAAAACATTAAATATGACTTTCAGGAAGGGTAGATCAAACAGTCAGACAAGAAGAGGAGTAGAAATGAGAATCAAGTGCATGAATATTTCCTGCAACTGGATTTACAAGCATGTAGTTGAATAATAAAGCTGTCTTGCATCAAAGGCCATGAAAAAGGAATGCCCTGCAGTGGAAAGAAACTACCAAATACAATGAGAAGAAGACAGCTTCATAGTTAATGGTGTCTAAGCCTGTGGATCAACATCAAAGTAAACGCCACATTAGTAGAAAGATTCATTATTTGAAAGATAAAAAAGAATGTGATCCATTAACTAGACCTTCTTCCGCTCAGCTCTGGAAATTCTCTATTTTGTATTGCCAGCAGCTGATTGGATTTAATAATGAGCAGTGATTCAACAGTGGGAAGCCAGCACAAGGCAAGCTAAATAAAGCAAACATAAAACATTATTTACATTTGATGTGCTTCAAGAGTGGTAACGACATACAGTTAAGGAAAATGAATGGAATGGAGCTGTTTGAAGATACTATGATTCAATTAAATACAACTAAGGGAACATTAGTCAAACACTGAAGAGATGGTTTGTGTATTGAATGAGGCAGAAACAGGTTTCTTACAACAGATAAACACATTATCATTATCTATAGTGCATAAAAAGGACCACAACCCTCTTCTTCCTCGTGCACATTATTTATATTTCTGCTAACCTTTCCAGCTGACCAGGCATCATTTGTCTATATATAAGACCGCTGACACATTCATGAGAAATGTTGCCCTTGTATCATACTGTACACTAGAGAGATGTTCTCCGATGGTTTTGTCTTTTGAATCTCTTTGTTTTGAGCTAAGCGCTGCAGTTTGACAGCTCTAATCCCAGTAGCCAGAGGAATAAAAGGCAAATCACAGCGAAGTGACTGCAGCAGCTTAGCTGTCATCAGCCCAACATGGTTATCAATGGTGTGTTTTTTTTATAAAGCAGTGCACGGTATCAATAGCCCTGATCATGGTAAATGCCTATTTTCAGCCTCTTGTCAAGAAAGGATTTGACTGTCGGCTGAGCAATTATATTAGCAGATAAGAGGACAACAACTCATTCAATAGCCTGCTTCTACACAGCAAGCAGTTTCTGGAAATGTAAAAGCCATGTCATGACTTGGCAGGGATTTTATTTGTCCAAATACCAGACTTCAAATCAAAGAAGTGAGTATAAAGCTGCCTTGAAATATTGCCTATATTTCTGGTTCATGGAAAAAAAAAACCTGAAACATTTTGGATAAGCTACTGAAATAAGACACAATGACAGAAAAAAAAAAAAAAAAAAAAAAAAAGAAAACAAGAAAATATGGGGCGACTGTGGCTCAGTAGGTAGAGTTGGTCATGTTACAGCCAAAATGTTGTCGGTTTGATCCCCTGCTCCTACAGTCACGTTGATGCACTTTGAGAAGTAAAACATTTAGAAAAGTGCAATACAAGTTCAAGTCCATGAGTCGGTTTACCAAAGAGCAGTCCCGTATTTTGTTAAATGGACTTTTCTCACAGTGCTTGAACTAGTCTAAATTTTATTCTGGAGTTTTTTTTAAACCAGTCACAGCTGACTTGTTTAGCTGAACATACAGTAATGGTTAACTGAAAAACTGTGCTGAGAGAAGAGTTCCTATGATTTAACAGTAACTAAGAGGCAAGACCTGGCATTAAGGGCTTGTGTCCATTTACCTTTTATTCGCACTGGGACTTCCCACAATCTAATTTTTAGTGTGCGTCTCACTGGTGCTTACTGTACAGAAAGATTAGAAAGAGAGGATTAGAAAGATTAGGTCACTGTTAGGTTTGTTTCATAAAGCTAAGTGAGCTATTTATTTTCTTTTCTTCAAGGAAATCAAGAAAAGATGACCATGAAGACTCGTTACCATCAGGCAACTGCCTATGCACCAAGCAGCCTTAAGATACAGTTATTATCAAACAAGTGGTAGACAATAAAGATTACTTTCAGTTATTGAGGTGTGCATTTTGAATGTAAATAGGGGTGAGTGAATATAACAGCATGAACAAAATGTATATGCTAAAATGTCCTTGGCAGCAGGGTCCAAGCACTTCCAAAAGCTTTCAAAATGTCCTCATATAAAGCAAATCATAGTTAGATCCCAACAGACTAATTATGACAATGCATTGGATGATTGTAGTATGGTAACGTGCCATGCAATTAATGATTTGTAGCAGAAGAATGGAGATCATTAACAGTACTTTTTTGTTGTTGGCCTAGAGATATGTTGGAATTGGCTTCTTTAAAACAGTTATTCAAACAGTTCCTGTCTGCAGTGACAAAGAGGGACACATCACAGCCTCTCCCTGCCCGTCACAATGCACTGTGGGAAATTTATATGGTGGCTAAGGCTGAAGCTGGCAGCAGAGAAAACAACTGAAAAGATGATTAGAAAACAGATAAAAAGACATTTAATTTTGCTGGGCAAAAGTCACTGGTGTGGATTCAATCTTTAAAGACCCCCAAAAGTCAGTTCCAGGCTTGCTAGACAACATTCTGTAAGTACTAATGAAACGGACATGATTAAAACAGCACAACAGAGGGGAAAAAGTAAGTGGGTATGATTTATGGTTCAAAAGTTATGACATTTTTTACAACCTATGATTCATATGACAGTGTCGGTCTTAGAGGGTTATTGAACGGTTTCATTTTCATCTGTACCTTTGGGATTTTCTCTAAGTACCTTTTGTGTCCTTTCAAAATAAAAGACTTCTGTTATCAAAGGAGGAAACAAAGAAACTAAACAAAAAAAAAAAAGTAAGTGGCTGCAATTTATAGTTCAAAAGTTGTTTAACTTTATATAACATGTATCTCTTCTTGTCGTATATGATAACGCCAGGCTCGTACAGTTAACATGCACATCCAAACCAACGTGGGCAGGTGCTGAACCCAAAGATGAAACAAAAGTGATCAGGAAAAACATCTCGCACACTGCCTGAGGTCTCCTAATGACTCAAATCGCCTCTGAAAAGAGTCCTGCAGCTCTATACCTGCAAATGGTACTCTTGGAGAAAGAAAAGTCGATATGGAGTTTCCTCTACTGTTGCTGTTGACAAAGCTCACATCAAAAATCCCTACATCCTTTTGATTCATGACCAGACGAAACATGTCATTACTGGACACAGGCCCTACTAGGGTAAATGCCTGAAGGCTAGCACAAACAGAGCCCACCTGCTTTATTGCATAGCTACGTATATCTATGTTGAGAAGTGTCATATCTTCCATGCAGCCTGCTTGGTTGGAGATGTTGATGGTTCATGTTGCAAGGGATTATTGTGACACAATAGTGTCTGCAAATGGGCAAGCAACAGCTGGCTTAAATGCACCCTGTGAGTCAGAGAAGCCAGTATAGTATAGGGGTAACTATGTTTTTCATGTTCATGGTTAATCTGTGTTTTTATTTTTACCAATGAGTCAACACAAGCTCGCAGACCTGCCATCATCAGATTACCTGCTTTCTTCAACCAATGGTACAAACCCCAAAAAGAAAGCTCCATGTCATAAAAGGCTTCTTTTATGTTGGCCTTTAATCCAAAGCACTTTATAAATCGACGCTCATTCATCCATTTACACTCACACATCAATTAAGTGTGCTATCCTGTGAAGCTCTGGCCTAACCATGTGGAGAAAATGGGGTTCAGTGACTTTCCCACTTCTACACATGGACAGGAAGAATTGGGATTGAACCTCAAACTGATTGTCTGACAGCCTGATACAATTCATGATTCACAGCTGAGAAAATAGATAACTTCTGACATTTGAGAAGCAAAACTAGAGAATATTTGGCATTTAGATGACTCACACAAATAATTCCTGTCGATAAAGTAATCAGCTACTGCAATTATTGCCTCAGCAGTGGACCAGTGCACACGCTGAGAGTTGCTTGTTAATTCCTTTTCTGTGTCTGTATCTTAAACATATATGCATTCTGGCCTGATTGAAATAATGATAGATTTGTTTTCCTCTGTTGTGTTTTTACTCCCAGGCTTTGCAGTCTGGGAGTCGTAAGACTGAAAACCCAGACTGTCTACGATGCTGGCTTCTAGTCAAAACGTTTGTTTGTTGAGGGCCAATTCTTGGTTGGGGCAGGAAACGCCTACACAACAGCAGTCTGTGGGAAAAACAAGCTTCTTATTTTGGTTGTGTGCTTTAACAATTAAAAATTCTGCTTCTTATTCAGCATAATTCTAATTTTAAATAGAGCTTAAATGAATGCCAGTCTGCTAGAAAAGCAGCATCAAAGAGACAGGAAAAAAGGTAAAGAAAGCCATTGAAACGGCACTTAGACAGCCTTAGTGGCAAAGAGGAAATGAATAAGTAATTTCTAATCAGAAGTTGCGAACTGATTTCTACCCCATCTTTTAACTTCCAGTCTTGTCTCTTGATTTGTCTCATTATGATTAAACAACCTTGATACTCAGACCTATTATCTCGGCATTTCTGCTTCCCTTAGTGGAACAAATTAGTTGTCTTAGCCTCCTGCCTATACGTGATATAAAAGGGGAAAAGGCCACAAGAAGAAAAGCACATGTTCCTGACAAAAAAAGCATCTAATTCAATGGGTTTTTCCACAGTATATCCACAGGTTTTTCCACTTGAAAGCTTTTTTTGCCCTGCTAGGGCTATTGGGTAGACACAGACCTGGACATGAAGGTTGTGATCCAATGTCTCTACACCGGATCAGTCTGACGAAAGGATTCTATATGGACAAGATAAGCAGCTGCCCTTTATAACAGAGAAAGTAGCCTATTACACGGGGTTGTACAATCTCCTCTGTGAAGGCTGCCCTCTGATACTGCTGGGCAGAGCTTAAGAGTGGAAATGCAAAGCCATCATCTTATTGCAAGGAAAGGGGGCCTTTGTGGATTACAGTTTTTAATATCTTTTTTCCTCCTAAACTGAATATCACAGCACAAAGCAGGGATAAGCAAACAACGGGAGAAAATCTGCTTGTATTTTTAATGTACTACCGAGCCTGTTTGTGTTTGAAGTAGTTCAGCATTTCCATACGTGTACTAATGCAAAGGGATTCCATTATCTGGGAGGCTTGGAGGATTGCAAGGAAAGCCGACCAATGAGACATTATTGGCAGCAGAATGGAGCCGATAGTTGGGGTGAAAGGGAAACATCAATGGACTGTTGTCACCTTAGCTAATGCCATTATTCAGACACCAGTATTTCCTCTTCTGTCAATAAGATCTGGCACTGAGCACTTACAGTCTGCTGCTTCCTCCCCTCTCCTCCAGACTAATATCCTATGAGGAGGACTTATCTGATGGGACCTTCCACTTAAATCGACACTTTGGAGATCAGGGCCGGGGTCACCATTTAGAGTCTATTCCCTAAAACAGCTTATACACTCTTCAATGTGGGGCTAGACTCACTCCCAAAAACAGAGTCGATAAAGTATCTGCTCATCAGGAGAGCGTGACAGCCAGAGAGATGAGAGCACATCAATCATGTGGATTCCAATAGCTGCTCTGTGGCTCGGATAAAATAGAGAGTGCAGACTGGCTGCTCCTTAAATAGGCACCAAAGGAGCCAAGTGGAGATTTTCTCCATCTCTCATATTCAGAGCGAGGTCACAGGGTCACTATACACTGAAGGACCTTTAGGTTTTCCACAGCTGTGTTGATTGAGAGGCATATACCTCTGAATCTCAAGATGATCTTCATTTTCACCTGCATTTTTATCACTCACACTGAGTCAAGATTATTTTTCTGAATGCACATATTTCTGAAGTTATTCTGCCCACACCTTCAAATCTGAACATTCCTGAATAAAAATGAATATTTTAAAATTCAAGTTCAACCCCCATGCTAATGTAACTGTTGCTACTGTATTAGTATTCACATCTCATATCTGCCATAACAAACTTTGCAGGAATGCAAACGGGATACGTGATGATCCAGAAAACCAGCTCTGGCATAAGGCTCCCCTGGGCGACTTCAGAGCAGGCGAGTCACAGCAGCAGCAGATGTTCTTTTTTGGCACCTGTTGACTACGGATGTCACCCGAAATCTGAACATGTGTCTTTGAGCTACTAAGAAGCACTCTGCTTTCATATTGCTGGGGAATCCTAGAGCTTCTGTTCAGGCAAAGTGTTGATAGCATAAATGTGTTTAGACACAAGTCCCGTGCTGACTTCTGGCCTACTTTCTCTTTCAGAGCTGTATTTTGACATTTTCTGTCCAACTTTGAAACCCTTCAGTAAAAAATTGATATCTTGAATTCCTCACAAGTTTTTCACTGTGCAAGTTTTCTTCAAAAATATCATTCCAGGGTTGCGTGCTGTATTATCTCAAATATTCAAAAGGGGAAAGCATTTCTAGCTGCAAAGTAAAGTGTCAGGAAATAAATCTTGTATTGTCAGGAAATGGTTCAACAATTAGCACTGATGCCTCACAAGAAGAAGTTTCCGGGATTGACAGCACAGTAGTCCAAAGACATGCAAGTACAGTTCAACTTCGATTAACTTGGTGGTCATGCAAGTCTGACTGGTTGCTGTCACTTTGTGTCAGCCCTTTGATTTACTGGCTCTCTTGTCTAAAGTGCAACCTGCCTTATGTCACCTGGGATGCACTCAAGCCCCTTAGGACCCTCCAGAGGATGGACTGTTTCTAACTGATAGATTTCCTGAATGTGACTGCTTCTCCTAGTCCAACAGTGTAAGAGGATGTGTGTCAATTACATCTAATCTGGGGGTACGAGGTTTTGGCCTGACACCAGTGACATGCGGGTTCTCATTTGGTACTTCGGCTCCCTCCAACAAAAGCATGCTCATTAAGTTAATTGGTGACTCTAAACTGTCCTTAGGTTGTCTAGCTGTTGGCCTCATAACTGACTGGTGACCACTCCAGGGTGTACCATGCCACTCTTCCAACTTGGACAGGCTCTAGCACCCTCATAACCTCAGGAAAGGTCATGAATAGATGGACAGAACTAGCATTCAGTCTGGAATAGCAATTCAAAAAGTCTAAGTCAAACTGAGTTCCCTACTTATTCTATTGGGTAACTGCATTGTTAAAGTAATTTGTGACAATGAAAATAGACTTTTTTTTAATAATATCAATGCATTTATACAGTGTCACTGTGGCAACTGAATGGAAAAAAAATCATTGTGAAGTTTTACTAGTTAGTTCTCTGACTAAGCAGCTGGAAAGCATGATACAACAACATACTATGGGTTGTTTAGTCTTGGCTTGCAGATCAGTGTGCTTCTGGCTGAGTTCAGGCTTTGGGAACAAAGTCAAATCAAAGAAAGTTGTGCAATCCATCCTTTAAAAAGCGAGGAAAAGTCCAGAAAGATGATACGTACTCAGACTTAAGAATACAAAGTAAAATAGTGAGTGAGGAATCCACAGATTGTGATAAATCTCAGAGCTCCATGGTACACACTGTCCAACATGTGAAGACTCTGAGCAGAGGCATTCATGTACAAAACATCACCATACTCAAGAATAAGTAAAAAAGTAGACTTAACAAGTCTTTTTACAGAAAAGGAGAAACAAGACTTATTTTTGTTGTAAAATCCCAGTAAAACCTTCAGCTTCTTAGAAACATACTGAAATGGAGATTGCTGGCAAGGCCTTCTGTTCAACATCAGTGCCTGACCTAAGAAATGCATTACAGAATGAATGGGCTCAAATTTCCACAGAAATACTCCAAAATCTCATGGAAAGTCTTCCAAGAAGAGTGGAAGCTGTTATAGCTGCAAAAGAGGGTGGGGAGTGAGGATGGGTCCATATTAAAGCACATGCATTTGAATTCAATCTCATTACAGTCCCCGTTGGTGTAATTGTCTGAATACTTTTATCCATATAGTGTATCATAAAGCTGAAAAAGGTTTCTATAAGAAACTTTTTGAGAATAGATTAAAGAAAATCTTATGGATATTTAGGTAAAATAAGGCCAAATAACCTAGAATACGTAAAACCTGCATTCAAATGTCTTTGTACATTTTCAAGACAGTAGACACGTAGATGTTTGACTCCATTTTGTTGTCCAGACTTTAATGATGCCACCATTTGTGCTTCTAAGCATTTGACTAAACTTTGGTCTGGTTTAATACTCCCCAGGAGTCTGTCCCAATCTGATGTAGTGAATTCATTGCCAGGCTACATTAACTCTTCACATATGACCAGGGGGGTGTATGACCATATGGAGTGTTGAATACCAGCCTATGTACCACTGCATCCCCCCACCCTGAGAGAATACACCATCAGTCACTTTCATGTGTTTTCATCACCTCTTCTCAGACAGAGAGCCCATTTGAGCGCCTCCTCAGGTATTCACTGAGGTACAGTATGCAGGTAATGACACAAATACACCACAGACATCTCGCCATTTATCTTCTTACTACCCAACATTTCTAAGTCAATTAGCCAAGTCAATATGCTTTGTCGGTTATTACCCACAATATAACACAGTTAAATGACTTCTATGCACAGCAGAAACCTCTATCGAGGTTGACACTGAGGTAAATGCAGGTGGAGGCAAATAAGGATGACAAATTGATGGTGCAGAGTGGGAAAAAATGTTTCAGTGGGGAACTTGTATGGAAAATAAAGAATAATGTGTGGGAGGCCTCATTACATGAAGACGGTGAAGTTGAAGTAAAGATCTCTGTGCCAAAAGAGAGACAAGAATCCAGAGGGCAACATTAGTATGCATGCTAACCCTCTCCTTCTCCGTCAATCTCACTTTCCAGAGTTCTCTACTGCAGTCTGATCTTCCGTGCCATCCCCAGCCCCGCTACACCATCTTCCAAGATCCCTTATTCCCTGTTTTATCTTAAACATGCTATGTCGATGACAGAATTGTCACATGGGGGAAAGAGGCTGATATTCTCTGTGAAAAGGCTCAGGAAGCAGTTGTGACACTCGATCTCTTACATTGTACTGCAAGCGGGGTCCTTAGAGAGATGGGGAGAATGCAGACCCCTGCCAAGGGGACATGGTGAAGTTTTGAGATATGTATGCAGCAAGAAACATTTTCAAAGAAGCACAAGGGTGAGTTATACATGGAGCTGTGGTAAATGAGAAGAGGCAGGGTTTTGTCTCTCATTCAAATGCTCTCTCTGGGCTTATCAATTACAGAAGATTGACTTGTAGCCCTGGTTACCACATTAGCATACTTTGTCATATGCAGGGTTATAGTAGCTAATCGACATCTCCCTAAACTTGAAATAAAGGATCACACATCTGTTATTGTTACAACCGAGATTGCCAAGAAATGTTTTATCTAATGACTTTTGAACATCTAACGATGTGCAATCACACCAGAGTGGCTGAACTTCATCAATGCTGTGATTTGGTTACAGGCAAGAGGCTCCAGGGCGAGGGCTGAAGATATTCACAGCAGTGCTGATGTTAAGCACAACAACCCAAGTTTGAGTTTGATACTACCTTCGTACAAAAGCTATTGGATAACAGTTCCACAACCAAATTATAACAAAGCTTTAGAAACAACAATTTAGATTTTTTTGCACCACAAGTTTAACTAGATCCACTTCTTAACCGAGGATGACCAATTCTTTAACAACCCAAACAGTCTCCTGAACTCTTTTTTACTTTGTTTGTGTCCATGATTACCTCAGAGCACCTACTCAGTAAGAGTATTTAATGATTCAGAGCTACCAGCTAGATTAAAGTGTAAGTGAACCTCCGGCTCAGAGCAAACTCCGCCCACCACCGTAATTCAAAAAATGCACAGAAAGTGAGCAGTTTGGTACTGAGAGGAGGGAGGGGAAAAGGACTGGGTTTTCCAGATGAGGAGGGAGTGACAGTGATGTCCTCTTGTCAGAGAGAGACACAGACAGAGTTCCACAGCACTTCTGCCTCATAGTGATCTTTTAAAGTGGAGGAGTTTTTCCCTCTAGAGTCCCCTAAAGCAGGCTATAGTGTGGTGGCAGACCGTGGTGGTCCTGAGCACTACCTGTTCGGTCCGTTTGCTCCAGTAGCGGCATTACTACAGCCGGAGCTCTCAGAGTTGAAGCAGTGCAGGTGCAGGCAGGAGAGGATGGGTGTGGTTTCTGAATGGTAAAGTCAGTTAGAGGCAGTAATGCTCTACCTTCTATACAGAGTTTGTGATGTAGAAACCTACCGATGGTCTGTTTCTACGTCACATAAGCCCCACCTTTTCAGAAAAGATTTTTCAAGGCAGATATCTGTTTGAACTAATTAAAAGCTGTAGAATCCAGATTTTTATCAGTTTGGTGCAAATTTCAGCTAAAACACCAACATTGATGTGTTTTATCATAGTTCAGTCAGATACCTCAGTGTACAGATGAAAAAAAATGTTAACGTGTTCACTACCTCTTTAATCAGAATATCCTCTGTCTGCTGTAATTATTGACGTTGCACAGGATAGAGAAAGGATACTGACTACCTGGGCCAACATTTGGGCCCTTCAAAAATGTCCAAATGGTTTAGTCCAACCCTAGCGCTTTCCGGGAGAGTAGAGCATGTAGGAGAGGAGAAGGTGTCAGAAAATTGGAGGCGGGACACTGCCTGAACACTTTAAATCAAGTGCCCAAAAGAAAAAAGGAGGACAAAGAAGAAAAAGAATAAGGGGAGGAAAGCAGGGACAGAGAGCAAGAAGATGAAGATGATGGAGTAGAAGAATGCAGAGACAGTGAGCAAGAAGCTGAGGATGATGGATGAGAAAAAGCAGGGAAAGAGAGAAAAGAAAAGTTAGAAAAGAGGAAAATTAATTTTTTTAAGGGTTGTGGGGAAGAACAGAGGACAGAAGACCGAGGTGAAGAAAGTGAGGGCAATTCAGATGGATTTTTACAAGTCAACCCAGGATCATGGTGAGAGAAGCTCACTGAGAAAGAGAGAGAGAGAGAGAGAGTTGTTTGCAGACCTGCCTGTAAAGATGTAGACAAACCAAAAATGGCACCCAAAGTGAAGAAAGACAAGCCATTTTCAAACTATCTTCAATATACAAAGTCAGCCAGTGAGCGTGAGAAATCAAGAGGAGATAAATAAAAATGGAATAGTTGGCATCTTGTTCAAACATAACAGAGCCTGGTGGATTGTTGTTTTATAAAGTGCATCAGTTTAAGGTGCACAAAGAGCCGTAAGTTGAAATACATATGCATTATTGTAAGCGTTTTCTTAATGCGGGGGTTAGCTAGCTAAAATGGTATATATTGCCTCACACTTTGGGAACAGGCTTATAAATATATAAACTAATGTGAAGGAAATTATACAATTACATTTAATTTTACCGTAATAGAAACATTGTTCCTTAATATAGGGAGATTGTAGTTCTCTGTATTAAAATGCATACGTATTTGTTAAACAAAACAACTTTTTTTTTTCTTTTTTTTTTTTTTTGCTTGGCTGGCTGGACAAGGGGGGCCCACAATCCCTAGCTACACCCCCAGCTGTAATACTGATTTACTGTATATTAAAAACCTAACTGAGGCAGTGATACACATCATGAAAGTCCCAGTGATGATGTATCAATATCGGTACTTAAGGTACGGCTGTTGTCCCATCAGAATACTCAGGTGGAGCTGTTGTATAATAACCATTAAAAGGTGGTGTATATTGCAAATTGGTTGCTGACTGATGGTCAACTTAGGGGTTAAATATTTCTGATAAGTAATAGTTCCAACTTGTTTTACATATAATCCATCCATCACCTCAGACTAACACCCAAAGTAAACACTTGCAGCCTTTGTACCACATCACTGGATTTAAATGCAAAATCAAAATGACATTGAAGTCATTGCTAAGCTAACTTGGCTTAACAGATTCTCATTTCTCAGCCCATTTAAGAGGAAGCAGTAGTTCACAAGCAGCCGTTTTCTACAATCTGGCAAATCCTTGCTATTTAACATATTGATTAAAGCAGGAGTAATTGTGCTGACCATCTTGTGTGCCAATGAATTAGTATTTTCCCTTGAAAATAAAACAAATTCTCAAACAAGCTCACTCTGAAAACTACTAAAATTCAGGGCTTGGTTCAGAAATGGTTTTCAGGCTTTTGCACCCACTTCCCCTTTGAAAATAAGAGGAAAAGACAGTTTATTTCATAAATCACATGCAGAGGGTGAAATGCACTAATTGACGTGGTACAGAGGAATCAACATCTCTGTGTGCTGATGCTGTTGGGCATATTTATGAGCCAAAGTTATTTGGAAAAAAATGTCAACTTTCAGTGCAAATTTCAAAAACGTTCCAGTTCATTAATAACAGTGCAGGAATTTTTGCTCCCTCCTGAAAATGGGTGGTAACTGCATACAATGAGTCACACACAACTTTCCTGTTCTATACACACCTCCGCTGTCAAGCTGTTTATAGTCGTTGAGAAATAAAGCCTCAACACAGACCTAAAAACAAGGTAAAAACCAAACACAGACCCCAAAACTGAGGTACAAACCAAATACTGACCCCAAAACGGAACTTGTAAAGCAATCAGTGACCACAGAACTGAAGTATGAACCAAACTGTGCCCCCAAAAACCAAGGTACGACTCAAACAGTGCCCCCAAAACTGAGGTACAAACCAAACAGTAACCCCATACCACAAACCAACAGTGATCCCATAACCGAGGTCCAAACCAAGCAGTGTTCTGGAAAATTATCTCCGATCCAACAGTGACCTCTGTGAACTGCTACACCCCTACAAGACAATGTCGACTGACAGCGTGTCTCGGTAGACGTGTCCTGGTCTTGTGCAGGGACAGTCTGTGTTGTTACGCAGGATGTCTGGAAGCTTGAATATTGCTTGTGCTTTGTGATCTAGACCCCGAGACAGAGCAGATCACAGGCATAATTAATGCACCATTCATGCAGTTATTAGCAGCTACAATCCATTCTTAGCGAATCTCTCCCTCAGAGTTTAAGAGTGCTTATAGCTTTGCTGCTTGATGCCATCACCAAAAATTGACATCCTAATTTCTCTAACAAGTTTGGAAATAACAAGACAGCTCAGAGGGTCTCATTTAGCATTGCTCAAATTTCCTGCAGTTCTAATCTGATTGCAGCTGAATGTTTATGAACCTGACTGTTTGTTGATTGAATCACACAGTATCATCTGCTCTGTAGGAGTCAGCCTGGATTTACTCCATTGGTTTTGAATATTTAGATTACTTGGACATCAGCAAGCATGATTTGGTTTGATGTAATAAAATGTGTAGATAAAACAAATGTTCTTGACCTGAGATGTTTTCTGTCTTTTTCATAAATATTTCCTGTAAGCTTGTCCTTATTTCTTTTTATTTTCCGTCCTTCCTTTGTGTCGCTGATATTTTAAGTACATTCCAGTCGCATTGCATTTTAATTTGGGCTGGCATCCTTGAAATTAAAGGGAGATAAAAGGGAAACTGGCGCTATGTTAATATCTCTTTGAAGATGGAGTCAATCTGGCAACAGAATGCCTAGCCCTTATTTTCCCTTCCCTTTCCCCTCTTCCTGCATTCAGCACAGTGGATAAGAGATAACTGCAGACTCAGCTTAGCAACAGCTTACCTTAGGTGGAGGAACTCTTAAAGCCTTTTGCTTTCATCTCCCTCCTTGTGGCAGAAAACCAGGCTTTGTTTTGTCTTTTTAATCTACATCAGGACCCTGAATATTTATCTGTGTCATTTTTGCTTATTCCAACATCCTTCCCTGCAGAGAAACACAGAGTGCACATGCCTGGCTAGGTTTTCAAAGGTGCAGGCGCTGGTGGAGAAATTAAATTAGGAAAAATAAGCTAAATAAAATGATTCAAGGTCTAAGTCATACAAATTACCTCTGGCAGCGTGATGTTATATGATTGGACTGCCTTGCATGCTTATTTAAAAAATGTGTACACTGTAGAGCTGTTTAATGTCTAAAAGTGTGTCCTTTTTATGTGTAGTTTGCATACAAACTCCTGATTCTTAACAACCACAGCCAACACAATGGACTGAAAAATAAATGCAATGCTCTAAAATGAATTGATGTAGATGTATAAACCAGCTCAAAAAGCAATACTTAAGACAAGTACCTCAAAATAGTACTTCAGTTCTGTGCTTGTGGAATATCACATTCCACCAGTGGGTATAGATTATTCTACTTTTTGCTTTGTTTGATAGGGAAGTCTGTCTATCAAGTAGGCTTTAAAGCACTTTTCACACTCAGGCTGCTGGCTGTTGTCAACCACAGTTTTTGGAATAATGGATGCACTGTAACAACACTTTGTGTCTGCAGTTGCAGCCATTATGCAAGTCCTTCATGCATTAAACCTGTATAATATTCCATTAGAATTGCATATAATGAAAATATTATAAAGCAAAAACAACTTTGCACATTATGGTACAAAACTCAGCTAATCGGCCTACAATTTTATGTAAATTCAGCTGATGTAACCTATAATTTCTCCCAAGAGCTGCTCTTGAGAATAGCTCCAAAGTGAGGCAGCAAATACTGCAATACAAATGAGAGAGTGTGAAAGCAGCATATGTGGCTGTAATACCTTTGGAGCAGCCTTTTCATCTCTCCCTAAAGCACCCTCTTCTGCTGTTTACCCGACCTTTACCTGGAGCATGTTTTCTATTACTCTTGTAATCATCATCCTGTATGCAAAGCCCAAGTATAGTTTTTCCTTTAATAACAGGGTGCTATTTTTTCTCTGATGTCATGCTTAATTTCTCAAATATTGTTAAAAGCTGCTTTACTTTGTTCCAGGTTTGCACATTATTTAAACAAAGGGAATCCAGCATTAGGGATATTTCAAGTTAAAACAATGGGCTAATGATCAATTGGAAACTGACAGATGAAAAAAAAAAAAAAACAGCTAACATAAGGAATCAGCTGGCTTGATGCTTACACTACAACTAATGATATCATATCATATTCTCTATATAGTTAATGTGCAATTTTCAGTGATGTCTACCATATATTAGAGTGCATTGTGAAAAGTGAACAACCAATGGTCACTTTCACAGCAATATTTAGCATCATGCATTGCATTTCAAAAAACATTAAGTGACATGTGGCATCTCTGATACATGACAGGCAAAATAAAGGAGCACAACCAGCATGAAAATAAAACACTGCAACACCTAAAGGTTAATATTATTTACCAGAATCGTCAGTCTCTTTTAATAAAGCACAAAGGATTTACAACTAAACTTTTTTCAGATAACTTTATTTGAAGGGGTATGCATAAGACTGACATGACACCTGTCATTAACATAATGAAGGCTTTAAGAATGTTCATGAATGTCGGCATTAAGTGCCATTCAGTCACTTTTGTCACATCCCAAATCAAGAGCAGAAGTTTCCAGTCTACCTTGCACTCTGTCTGGTTGTCCTGCAGCTTTTTTCCTATCCTGGAGAGCCATATAAGTAACTGGAAAAGCACTCAGAGAGTGCAGACCTCCGCCATCAGCCCTATCTCCCAATAGTGAAGAATCCTTTAAAAACATTCCTGGATCCAGACGGTGATCCGGATCACTCCCAAAATCTAATTCGCCGATTACTCCCTACCCGATGGGGTGGAGACACGGTGAGGCAAAGCACTGGCTTTGCTACATATGGACTGTCATGGCGGAAGCACCCATGGCCTCACCGGACGACTGAAAGTCATGTCAGAGGGTGAATATTCCTCTATTCTTCCCAGCATTGTGAGCGTTCTTGCTACAATTTGCTGTCTTTCGCTCTCTTATGCTCTGACTCCTCTCCTTGACCAGGTGTGCGTCTTTCAAACTCTATGAACTCCAAAACTTTGAATAGAAACACCAAAAATGCTGCTGGGATTGAAGTTACTCATGTCCGCCATCTCCTGGTGTAAAGTGGTAACAGCACAGACCTCCACCATTAGCCCTATCTCCCAATAGTAAAGAATCCTTTAAAAAATTCCTGTGATCCAGTCAGTGATCTGGATCAGTCCCAAAATCTAATCAGTTCTCCCTTATGCCATTTCCTGAAAATTTCATGAAAATCCGTCCATGACTTTTTGAGTTATGTTGCTAACAAACAAACTAACTAACTAACTAACAAACCCACCTGATCACATAACCTCCTTGGCAGAGGTAAAAATTGGGCTCAACCCATTCTCCCCTATTGTGTCAAGTCTTCATGCTAGGCTAAGTTTGCTGGCTACAGCCTTAATGTACAAAAAAGTGAAAAGGGATCAAACAATGTCCTCTTCATTAAAGGTGGCATAATTAACCAAATGACACTTAATGACAGCATCCATAAGCATTCATAGCAGTCATATTCATATTCCTTCAAACAAAATGTTACCCTTTTTCCTTATGATTGTTTCCTTATGATCACTGGCATGATTACATGCATCATAGGAAAAATATAAATAAGATATATCACAAAAATATGCATCAAAAAATGATAAAAACTCACGAAAAAATGTCACTTTGTTTTAACATCAGGCCGTCAGGAATATCTGGTTTCCTGTGTTGGAATGTAAAGTTCAGTACAGTAATTCATCCAGTCAGACTGTTCTGTTGTTGCTGTTGCCTGGCAGGATAAAGCTTTACTGCCAGTTCTGTGTATGGTGTGCCCTTTACAAAATTGTGGAGGGCTATGGTAATGTAATTAAATGGGAGATTATTTTTGAATGACAGTAAAATCAACCAATCATGTCTCCCCTCTTAGCCTGTGGGCTTTCTTATCTTGACTTTGTGATAACTTCAGCCCGCTGTAGGGGGCACGAATCAAAAACGTTCTGAAAGTTAACCAAACTGCATGCTTGCTGTCTGACTTGATGGCAGCTACAACTGAATTTTTTTAATTAAAAGCTGTAGATTATTTGCAAAGGAAGACCAATGCTTAGGGTTTTGAATCAGAAAATGTTGGCTTCAGAGAGCTTTGAACTGCTACAGGGCCAACACGAAAAAGTCATGAATCGCTATAAAACAATGTAATTTTTTTTTTTTTTTAATTATGCCATTGTTTGCTGTCCCCAATCATTGATGCTGCATATTTTGATAGTGCAACAGCTAGGACAGATCTGAAATACTTATTTTTATTGTGTAAATGACTTCATGATATAGCCCACTTTAGACAGCTCACTATTGAAAAAGGGTGAGAATTTAGACACAATCACTAACACATTTACTTACATTACTGTTGGCAAGGCTGTCATGTGACACAATCTAAACAGAAATATCTGCTTGTTGTTGACTGAATATTAACATTAGCCATGTTTTCATAACAAGTCATCAATTAGGTTGTTTCAACTTAAATAAAAGTTGAACAAATATCGTTTCCACCTAACCTGACACGACAGATGGATTTGTTTCACACACCAGCAAGAAAACCTTCAATACTAAGCGTTCAGGAAAGGGCAGAGAAGTTGAAAAAATCTCGGAGTGTGATTGGATGAACGTTCTGTCTGTCACATCTTTACAGGCCAATCAGAGCAACAAAACACGTGACGTAGCCGCGACTGAGGTGCGTGTGCACAGCTACCGAGGAATAATGCGAACCATGGCGACTATAAATATGTAAATACTCTGCTTTTGTCGTTTTTCAAGAGAAAACAACTCACTGCTGTTCTTCTTTTAACAAAGAAATGTTGTCAAGTTCTGATAAAACTGGCGCTTAAGCAGCATCTACGCTAAGCTCTTCTGCCATAATTGCACCGGCCTCTTGTTGCTGCTTGCTTACCTCACAACTCTGCCACGCCTGAAAGTACTGCCCCTCGTCACTGATTGGTCCTGTCACTTTCTAACCCCCCCCACCCCCACATTTACAGAGAATTCTGCTATCCTGTCACACTCAGTTTCTCAGCAAATGTTAGTTTATTGCTGTATTACAAGATGTTTCCAACAAAGTCAGACAAATGATAAAAAGAAGCAAATGGAAACCAAATTAAGCTAAAACAACAGCTAAAACAACTGGACACTGAAAGACAAGTTAAAAAAATAGCAAATATGAGAAATTAACCAGTGTCAGATCAACCTGCAATAGTCCATGGCATTTTATCAACACCGTGTTTCTGAAGCAGAGTGCAGCGCAGCTCAACTAAGCTGAGCTCAGAGCAGCTGGATCATGAGACCACATGATAACAAGAACATGTATTTACATTGGATTAAAGAGCACAAACAGCACGTTTCTCTGTCTGTATAGGGTTGAATTGCGTTCTTTTGTTTCCTTTTTTGATGTTATGTTGATTTAGTGATAGGATAAACTACTTTCAGTCAGTACCGAGTGTTATATTTTGAAATTGTCCTGTCTTCCTGTTTTGGTTGAGCTGCTCTGTGCAGACAGAAGTGTTCTGGCGGCACCTTCAGTGAAAATTTGCATGGCACATATCTCAGGTGGAGTGGCTTTTTTGGCACACACCAGAATTGGATTGTGGTGCATGCTTTGGAAACCTAAAGACCTGACAAGCAAGTGATTTTATTCAGAGTGTATAGAACATTGCCCAGATAGATTATGTTGAAACTGGGGGTAACTACGCCTATTCTTGTTCATTACTATCAGCTTAAATTAAGTTTAGTTAACTAATGGATTATTAACTTTGTCAACTTGAAATAATACCCTGTGTCCTCACAGAATTTGACTTTTGTCTTTATTAGTTTCAGATGTGAGGAGGTGGAGAAACTGTAGGGTCATTGATTTTTTCAGACTTACTTTTTAGGCCATTTGGAAACCTTGAAAACAGCAGAACAACTTCCACAAACAACATCATGTTGTGTATTGTTGGTGATGAAACAATAGCAGCATGCTACCTTGTTTTTATTGTAATCCACTTCTATAGGAAAAAAAATTAATACATTGACCAATTCTCTTGTCTTGCTTTCATAACAGACATGCTTTCAAATCCCTAAGGAGAGCTCTTGAACAAGTCAGAATGAAGTGTGAGAAGTAATCCTCAAGAGTTTCAATGACATCCATATTAGGACTCTCCACCCGAGCCTCCATCATGTCTCGTCTGAGAGCTGACGAACGCTTCACGCTGCGACTTTAATATCCAGTTAATTACACTCATCTTGACCTGCCGGTAAAATGAGCCTGCTGCCATTGCCGCCCATGTTTCTGTTATCAGTGCAGAAAAGCATTAGTGGGTGCCCCCTTTAATGGCTTTAATTAGTCGTAAACGGAGCTGATTCTCCTGTTAAGTGGATGAAGAGTCGATACTGTAATACAGTCCCAATATGCTCTGCTCCGACTCTATCTCATTGAGAAGGTGGTGCACAGGAGGATAGTTTGCAGGGGGATGACAGAGGGCGGTCTGGATGAGCCCACTCAGTAATAAGGAAGGTTGCATACTGCAGAGCCATATCAGGCCGTGCCTGCTCACTGCTCTGATATGAAAAGGACGTAATTAGAGAGCTGCTGTATTGACAGAGGAATCCTCAAAGATGAGATGTTTCAATGTCGGTTACATAATGTAGAATAAGTTTCCACTGGAGCAGACAAAGCGAGGGCCTATTGTCAGCAGAGCAGAAGGAACTTTTTATGACATCTCCCTGTCATAATAAAGTAAACATATCCTCAGGATGAGTAGAAAGACAAAGAATATGGGTACAGTAAGATCGGGAAACAAAACAAAAGCTGCAATAATAGGCTGTGTTTGTATTCTTTCAGGAGTGAAAGATGTCTGAAATGATTCTGCCAGCACAAACACATCCCCATTACTGCGGCTTTGGTAGACAGTGTTTCCCCAATAAACACTAAGCCCATAAAACCCTGCAGATTCAGTAAATGATGCTTCTTTCAAGGAGAGAGGCCCATAAAGTCCATGTCAGTAAACCATATCTCCTTTCATCCACTCATCTGCAGTAAAGTTTCCAGTCTCCAGTGTTTCCATTTGCTGAGTAATGCCTTGCCTTTGCTGGCTACTGGTGAGGTGCCGTGCTCTCACACTGAAGGGAGCTAATGGCTGTTTATGGTTTCTAATGCATGATGCCTATAGCTTTAGAAATTATAGGCCTCTATTACGACAGTGTGTGCAGATCAGATCCATTGACGGGAAATACTGTGATACTGAGAGTGACCTCTAAGAACTTCTGAAGGCATACCTTGACCTATTTGGAAGAGTATTTTTTTAACAGAAGAAGACTTGGATGTGAATTTTTGCTACTTGCATCAGTAAAAGCTTGAAAGACTGACTTACTATTTAAGACCTCTACATGGTAACCACCCTCTAAAACCTTAAAAATGCAGCCAATCCTCTAAAAACAGCACAAAAATTCCAATTTTGCAATACATTTTTTAGCATTCAAACCATTTTTGAGATTTCAGTATCCTCTCTTTTTTTAAGGAAACTCAAACTCCTCAATTAAAGTTCTGGGGAGATTTGTTGCATTCTTAAGAGTAAAAAAAGTAACAGAACCCCCTAACTTATCAGGAGTTTTCATCTAATTTCTAGTCAAAAATATGCACACATTCACCCAACAAGTCAAGCTAAACATCTTATTTCAAGACAAGCAAAAGTTAACTGGATGCAAAGTTTCTAAAAGTTTACTCCTCATTTAGGATTATACATCTTATTTGATCTATAGAATTAGGCAAACATGTTAAAATCTGTGTTTTTGTTTCTGAAAGGTCAATGGACAGCACAACCTTCAGCAGCAGATAGCTAGATTTTGTGATGTTTATGTCTTAAAAGAAAGAATCCTTATATTTATTGGATGCTTTGTTCCTTTGCCCTGTTTTAAATCCTGTGTATATTTGCATATATATGTCTATGCGTTGCATGTATGTTTACATTTGCAAATCAAACAAGGTATCTTTCATGCTTTATTAACTAAACTAGCCTGGAAACTTTAAAAGAAACTAGCCTTCCAGTGAACTTGGATGCATTTACATCTGTTTGATGTTCATTTTTCATGTGAACCTGAATCTGATACAGACTGGTCCATACTATGTAATATTCCTCCTGTAATTTGTGTCATCTGCTGATTCCTAAAATGACTCATGTAGACATGTGGAAAAATGCCTTTGGTAATCTTATTTTCATTCTGTCCACTTCATTAGGTGTGCTGATTCACGTGCTCATTTACACAAAAATCTAAGCAGGCAGTCACGGGGAAGCAACCAATGCATGCAGACATGGTCAGGATCTGAAGAGCAGCACTGATGGTCTGACAGGCTCCTCAGACTGGGCAGCATTTTCCCAATCATCTATTGTCCAGTTTTTGAGCACAGCCTCAGTTTTCTGTTCTAGCTGACAAGAGTGGCTCCCGATGAGGTTTTCTCCTGCTGTAGCTCATCAACCACAAATTCTACACAGTCCCAGGCATCCTGGCTGCACTGCAACACTGCATGCCCTCGGCACTGGGCAGAGGCGGAAATTAACTAATCACATAAACTCAAATTACTGTTGTTGAGTAGCTTTTTGTTGTACTTTTAGTTTTTTGAGTACATTTTGAAACATGTACTTTTATTTATAATTAAGTAAGTAATAACCAGAAGCATTTTACTTTTACTTGAGCACGGTGCTCTTGTATTTTTCCATCTCTGTTGACTATATAGTAGGACATAGCAAGTAGGGACGCTCAATATTATTTGCATGATTGAATTAATTTGTACATATCTGCATATTTATAGGCAAAAATCCAGTATCAGGCATCCCTAATTCAAAGATTGATTCCCAAAACATTCTTTGACTTTATATTAAGGTGTAATTTTACCTTAACAAACTGTTTAGAAATCTCTATTCTCTTTTTCTTGCCAATAAGGAAAGATCATATTTTACTGTACAACTCTTCAGTAGCTACTCAGTACTTAATATTTAAAGACTATTCAGATTTCAGATTCATCATTAGTTTTGATTCTTATTTAGTTTTATTTTTTGTTTAAAATGTATGTTTAGTTTTGTTGTATTAGTTTCTACTGCTGGTTTCTTGATTTAGTTTAATTTTTAATTCTGTAAAAATACATAGTTTTAGTTTAGTTTTTATTGGTTTTAGGGTTTAGGCCTTTGCACACCGAGTCAAGTTTTTTTAGTCCTAATTTTTTGCATGTTAAAAAAGCCCATGTTGTTCTAATTATGTTTGCACACTGACGTCAAAATTTTCGTCCGTCATATTTTTCAATTTTGTGCAAAATTTCACATCACTTCAAATCATTTATATGGGTGATTAGGTGCTGTATAAAGCTCTCGGTCAGGATGGATCCAAGTGTGATTTTAAAGGAGTGACGGAGCCACAGGCTTGCAGTACGAAACAATTTGCCATATTCTACGACTTTTCGCAGTGAAGGCAAGTAAACGCACGTCGAACTCAGTGTGCAAGGTCCGAATGCGTGACGTTTTTTTGGAATATGCATCATAAAAAAACGCATCCAAAAATAACAAACCCAGTGTTTAAAGACCTTTAGTCCTGCCCACTCCATCCCAGTAATAAGGTACACTAGTCAGGGGTAAGACCCAAAAGAGCCATTCACTTTTCATTTCATTTATTCAAACATGATAGTTGGAGACAACTCAAGACCTAAAATTATTCATTGTGTGGTGTGTTCTTTAATGAAACCAGACCATTTTACTCTCTCCAGGCTTGGGTGTACATGTCAGTCAGTATGCTAGTGTCAAAGACTAAAACTAGGGACATTTTTCCCCTGATTTTATCTCGTTTTAGTTTTGTAAGCACGCAATGCAGTTACAGGTTGTTTTTTTTTTTTTTTGTAAAGCTTAACAAAATTGATTTCTTACATTTTAGTTTTAGTTATTTAGTAAGATTCAGTTAACTTTAATAATCTTGGTAAGCACATTAGGTAATTAAAAGGTTTATGAGTAGCTGTTTTTTTATGTATGGTAGCAATAAAATCCTGTGGTTTTCCACTTCCAAAATTTCCCCTCATTCATCATGTACCTCTGTGACCTTTGGACCCACTGATGACCTGTGGCTTGTCTCCCTGGTTGTGTGGTAATGTTGATATAGTGAGGAGATTTACAATCAGAAGTTCTTTTTTGTTTACTTTGGGTTGATCTGCTCTGCATGGTTTCATGTGCTGGCAGCAGCCTCCACTTAAAATAGACTTGGCAGGTTTCTCGTGTGGAGCAGAGTGGCGTGGCACTTCTGGCACACGCCGAAGTCAGATCACCGAGTGTTGAATTACAAAGATTGGATGGAAATGGAGCAGTTTGCCCTGGAGTATTTGGATCGCTGCACAGGGTACTGTGGGATTTTGGAGTAAGCATCGTAAACACGTGTTGTGCATTCAGAGGCGCATTTCCACATTTCTCAGCTTTGAGTTATTGTCGTGCTTCTATGAGCTCTGATCATTCTGACAATTCTCTCAAAACAAAAAGCATTATGGCCCAGAGAGGATACTCCCTCTAATTTGTACAATTCTTTTTGTGATTGGCTGACTAGGCCTTTGTATTAATCAGTAGTTGTACAGGTATACCTAATGAAGTGGTTGATGAGTGTAAGCTCATAGTTAATGATCAGTACTGTTAGTGATAAAAGAACCCTCCTGACAGGCTGTAACAGCAGCTATGGCAATTGTAAAAAAGAATAGATTAATACTAGACAATAAAATAGATAAACAAAAAGATCAATTACAGGTAAGAGTGCAACACTTTTCTTTATCCTGCTATGGGTAAGCCTTGAAAATCAATGTTGTTAATAAATAAGCATTAGATACTGTTTTAGCCATCTCAGAAATAAATTCAACGGTACATTGGGTTGTTGACACTTAATTTAAAGCCTGGTATTGACTTTTTGAGGGAAACTACTCCAGCTCTTTGATCTCTGTTTCCACAAGCCAAGAGGCTTAATTCTTGGTTGTGATTTTGAACTGCTGATCTGATTTGATAAAGTTTACAGCTTTCATTTTAGATTCACACTAGAGAGAGAAACAACGAACCAGGGAAGGCTCAGGTCTTTATCATAACTTGGAAGTAAAGGTGAACAGATTTCATGGTGAACTGTGGGAAATTAAAATGTTCCATGCACAACTCACCCCTTCCAAAAATACGGCCCGCCTCCCCAAATCTTGTGTGAGTCAGCACGCAGCATGGGGGCTTCTAGCAGCCGTTGTGTGCATGTATGTGTGTGAGCTCGCAACCATGTTGAGCTGATCTCACTGAAGTGTGTATGAGCAGAGAGGGAAAGCAGAAGAAGCTCTCTCTTCTGTCTCATATTTCTCTGCGGTATAACGCGCCGCCTATTCATGCGCTGCCTTTTAAAGGCATGGTGGGAATCGCTTCACAGTCAGGCACGAAACTCAATATGCTAATGCCTTCGGCGGGAGCGATGGAGGGGGAGAAAACATAACCTGTCAATTACTCAAGCTAAAAAAATCAAAAATTACTGAAAGATTTCATGAAAAGTGCCAGAAAAATGAGCTTGAACACTAAGTGGATTAAAAAACCGGACTAAGGTGAAAAAATGAACCTCCTTTTATTCAGTGGCATGGAGTGAAATTACATTGCATTTAAGGCCACATATGGCACCACTTGTATCCTCATCAATTACTTCTTGAGAGTGCCAGGTGGAAATTTCAAGCTTTGATTTATGCAAATGGTGTGAAAGCTGGATTTGTCAAAACTCGTTATCCAAACAAGTGGAGCGAAGTCTACTCTTCTGATGAGAGACACAAAATGTGTAAATAAAGCTTAGAAAGACAGAAAAAACACATCACAAAAACACCATACATCTGTAAGACAGTGCTATACCATCCAGTGTCCTTGCAGCGTCCCCCCCATGAGGCGCTGCTGGCAGAGGACCCACGGACGCACAGCGGGATCATCAGAATTGGTTTCAGATTATTTCCTTTCCCACACAGACATCATCAAGACCCCTCAGCATAATTTGTTTACAGCTCGGAGATGGAGTGTTGGCAGTGCTTGTCTTCCTCACTGGAATAATTGCTGTGATGATAGGCTTTGCTGGGAACACGGACGGGCATGTGAAAACAAGCACCATTTCTGATTAAAGGGTTTGGAAAGCGAGCCAGGCTGACGCAGCAGCGAAGGCGACATATTCCCGCTACAATCTTTTAACTCATCAGATCATTTCCTCCGCTGTTTGTTCCAATCCTGAATGTCAACGGGGTTTCAGAGGATTTTTTTTCTACACAGGTCTAAGGCGAGCTCTAAGATGTTGAGCGTTGGGGGTAAAAAATGCTGCGGTTCTGAAAGTAGTCAGTGCTGTGTTTTTAGATGTTGAAGAGTGGCTCCATCCATCTACAATACACTGGGCTCATACAAGGCGTTATCTGTTAGAGTGGTAATGAGTTGGTGAGACGAAGTCTCTAAAAGAACTGGATCCTCAGTACATGTAAGAGAAAAAAATTTATCAATCCATTTATCTTCTTCCACCTATCTGGGATCGGGGCGTGTTGGAAGCAGGCTGAGCAGGGCAACCCAGACATCCCTCTCCCCAGTGACACTTCTGGGGGATCCCGAGGCGATCCCAGACCAGTCAAGATATATAATCCCTCCAGGACATTCTGGGTGTCCCCAGTGGTCTCCTCCTAGTTGGACTTGCCCAGAGGACCTCCAGAGGGAGGCGCTCAGGAAGCATCCTGATCAGGTGCCTGAACCACCTCAGCTGGCTGCTTTTGATGAGAAGGAGCAGCAGTTCTAATTTCAGCTCCCCCTGGATGTCAGAACTCCTCTAATCTCTAAGGCTGAGCCCAGCCACCTCCCAGAGAAAACTCAATTCAGACGCTTGTATCTGCTCATATTCTTTCGCCCATTTCCCAAAGTTCGTGACCATAGGTGAGGGTTGGGAGATTGACCAGGAAATTGAAAGCTTTGCCTTTCGGCTCAGCTCCCTCCTCACCACGTTACAGCACAACACCTGCAGTACTGCTGACACTGCACCAAACCACACGTCAATCTCATGCACTCGAGAACAAGACCCAGAGATACTTGAATTCATTCACTGGAGGAAGGGACTCTCCCCAACCAAAGGGAACAGTGCACTGTATAGGTTGTTTATACCATGTGTAGTTACAGATGCTATTCATCACTGAATGTTGAATTCTTTCAGCTATTTTTCGTGCCAATTTTTCAATTTGGCAAAATAACACAAAACACTCCAGCAAATCAGAACCAAGCACCTATAAGAGTGGCTCCTTTTAAAGTTTTGCTTTTTGCTTAGATAACAGACAAGGGGCAACTCAGTCAGATGTTATGGAGGTCTTTGACATGGGAAAGTTTGGGATCCCCTGGAGCTCAGAGAAAGTTCAAGCAGGAAGACTATTTCCGTTCATTCATTTATCACTGCTCGTTCATATCCCTGCTTCCATTTTTCCTCTCTTCCTGCTCTGGTGATCAGCTGATAATGGGTGTTTGCTATCTTATGCACTAAGCTAATCAAATTCTGCCACAACCTCGTTTGACTGATCATGATGCACTTGTTATATTTCAATTCTACCATCCTTTCTCCTGCAGTCAGCCATTTGTTTCAGTGTGGATGCTGCAACCTTCCTCCACCCCAGCTAACTCGTCAGCCATTCATCAGCATCTAGTCCAGATCCAGTCCAAGTCTTGTGCTCATCTCTTCCTGCATATCTCAGTGTCCTCCTCCAAGCCACCTCAATGGTTTCCTGGTCTAGCTTTTCAGAAGTCTTTCTGCATTTATCAACACCACCACCAGAGTCTAGACTCCAAAGAGGGTATCCTGTTCCTGCTGTCCTGAAGTCATCATGACTTTTGACTCGTCCACTGCTGTTAGTGAGTTTTTGAATGTGAATTGAAACATAAATGTGCAGTGGTGGTCTTATTTGTGTGAAAAGGACAATAAAGTGTGCCAGTAATAAAAAGAATGCTCTGGTTATGGACCACATTGTGATGAATGCTGAGAGTCTCAAGAAAAACACAGTTTAAAGAGGAACTGGTATTTGAAATGAGCTTTTCCAAATATCCAAATACTAAAATGCGTGATGACATGTTTGAAGTATCTATTCTAATATTTATGTCAAGTTTTATCTGTGCTTGTTTTGAAATAATGAGCCATTGTAACTGTTTGTGTTTTTGTGTGCCTGTTCAGGTTTTTTGAGCATCATACATGTTATCTAAAAGCTTTACATGAGGTAAAGTGGAATCTACTGAAATCAAAACCTAAGTGTGGGGGTGTTAAATGTTAAGGCACTGACTAGGCTCTATTCCTGCTTTTATAAACATGACTTTAGCAGACTCAAGATGGCTGCTCAGACATGATGATAAAAAAGATTCTGGATAAGCACACTTATCTTCTGTAATGCAGTTAAGGGGCACGTTGGTTACACTCACAATGGCATGGTCTCTCCAGCATTAAAAACTCTCCTTTTTACCAGGAAGGTCCAGCTTCATCATTCGTGTGTCTCTGTGTGTCATTAATAAAAGCCCCACAACAACAGGTAATAGGGAACTGAGTTACATATGAACATCAATCACAACTATAGGCTCATATTGACTTTTATGACTAAGAATCTTTAAGTATGTTTTGAGAAAGTTTAGCTCAGCAGGTTGTGCTGCTCCGTCTTCAAGACTATTCAAGACTCAAAGCCATTTTAAAGTCCACTTTTGAAGGTTGGAATCAACCACACTTTAACTTGGACTTCTCTTGGTCTTACATGAAGAGGATTCTGGATTTTATTTCAACACCAGTCAAAACCACACAGGGAAATACTGCTAAATCATCTTGAAAGTTGTCAGGTATAAAACATTAAACACTGGTCTGTATTAACCTGTTTGCCAGTTCAAGTCAAATTGAGGACCGGTAGAGTTGGAAGAGCACCACTCCCTGAGTAGCCCTCTCAATTTGACGTCTCTCATGAAATACAGATTAATAGGTGTGTATCGTTCTCACAGGAATATGTACATATCACATCAAAACGTGGCGTTTTATTTCCTATGGCATTTAAGGTACATCATTTTTTATCAAAAATATAATTGTATTTTGAGGCAAAACATCCTACTTCCATACAAACTTTTGTTACAGCTGTTAACAACTTTCGAATACAATCTTCACACTCACAACATACAGCACTTTAAGTGATGTTAATGATGTTTTGACTTGTGGGTGGATTTAGTATGCATGAGACAAGTTCTTGTTTTTAAGTTCTGTTTTTGCTTGTGATAAACAACAACAACCTGGTGACGCAAAGCTGTGTTGAATATAGCATATGCATGGGGTGTGAAAATAGTATACTTCAGCAATGATCCAAATCAGTAAAATAAAAAGAATAATCCTGATTAAATGTTTTAAATAGCAAAGGATGCTAACTACTTTTGACTTCCTTCTGTTCGAGGTCCTCATGCCCCTTATATCTACAGCCAAATAGAGGCTATATGGTACGTATTATATATCACATAAGGTGTGCAACCATGGCAGCTGTTGAAGATTTCACAGCAGATGAAGCACTGCTAGTGTTTCACACCTTGGCACCACACCTCCATACATTTGCTGACCATTTTAGCATGTTCTTACTTAAATCATATGATTGCCATCTGCTATCTGTAAACCAGAAGATGGTCTCCTCATGTATATGTTGCACATCTACCTACACAACAGCATTAGAGCTTATTTCTCCTGAGAAGGTGATAATACACCAAATGTTTCCTTATATTATGTTAATGCTCTTCATTTACTTTTGTAACTTTATAATTTTCTGAAAGTATCCTTTTGTTTCCTTTCAAAATGAAACATGTATGCTATCAAAGGAGAAAACAAAGTATCCAACTTATAAGGCAGTAAAGTAAAAGCATCTCAGTTAAACCCTTATCTTAAACTTGAAAATAAAATTGTTTACTGACAGCCTTTCAGAAACATTAAAAAAAGTTATGCAGTAAAACCAGCATCACAAGTCTTACCATATGTGTCATTACTTCCCAAGAATAAACTCCAATAAACTCTGCACATGGGTTTGCACTTGAATTGTGCACCATTAACAGGGCCCGTCTAACACAACATCATGCCTCTGGGCAAGAACTTCTAAGTGCCCCCTGGATATCTGCTGCCCTGCAAACCCACCAACAGTCATTGCACTTAATACCACTGAATCAGCACTAAAGAACCGCAGCAAACAGGCCACTTGGTGCTTTAACATCCAAGAGTCATCAAGTGGTCCACATGTCCAAATGTTCTTGAATTTATGTAACTACTGCAACAATGGCTACTACCTGCCTTTAAACTATGTAAATGCACAGTGTCAGCAGTGGGGTTCAAAGGTCATTCAAGTCCCATGCAACTGTTACCAAACACTTTCCTCAACAGTCTTATTTCAGGTGCGACAGGGGTCTGTTCACCATCACAGGCAGCTGATGGGGGATTCTCTCCCTGTCCAGGCCACTAACATTAGCAGAGCTGCATGAACTGTTTCACATGTTTCTTTCATGCTGAGCAGTCAGTTGTTATCTCTTTCATCCAAGCAGCCCATAACCAAAGTGAATAAACAACCCATTTTCAGTTACGTTTTCAGCATTTCTGATGTCCCTGTCCTTTGTTATTTAACATTTGATACATCTGCTTACCTGTCACTATAATCCCTCTATTTTTGCACTTTCTTAATGTAGAGTGTTAATGACAAATAGCAAGTTGACTATCATTACCTTTGACCAATAATGAGGTATGTCAGCACACAAGTGGGAAAGCCCACAGTGACACTAGCTGTGTAAAGCAGCTGTAAGACTCCACAAACGAAGCTGCTCCAAATAATATGTGCAATAACTAGTGTTTATATGTATAATCTGTACACATTTTTGTATATATATTTATGTATATATGTGTATATAGGCGTACATATTAATATCTCCACCACACTTAATCTGTAATATATCCAACCTGTACATAACTGTTTGTAAATACTATCTATAATTTGTAAGCTGACATTTTTACATTCCATATTTTTGTATTTTTGTATTTATTAGTGCTCTTGTAATACTACTTTTATTTGTCCTCTAATTCTAATGTGTTTCTGCCGCCAATGGCCTGCTTTGTCCAAGACACTTTTTGCTGCTGTAAATTGGAATTTCCCTTTGTGGAACTAATAAAGGAATATCTTATCTTATCTTATCTTATCTTATCTTATCTTATCTTATCTTATCTTTAAAGGAGGCAAGGCAAGTTTATTTGTATAGCACATTTCAGCAACAAGGCAATTCAAAGGAGGGCCAACCAAGTATTGAGTGCATAGAAATGAGCATACTTTTCAGAAGCCTGACATTTCTGTTTAAAATATCCTTTTCATTATGTAATGTTCTAATGTTCTGAGACACTGAATTTTGGGTTTTCATTATCTGTAAGCCATAATCATCAACATTTCAAGAAATAAAGGCTTGAAATATTTCACTCTATGTGTAATGAGCCTGTATAATATATGGGTTTCACTTTCTGAAATGAGTGACAAAAAATATTGAACTTATTCATGATATTAAATATTTTTTGTATATGCAGCTGAGTTTCCGTTAGCCGGCATTTGCCAGTCATTGGCCGGTTTCAAGAGCGGAAGTCCAGCAGATTAAAATATCTGACAGAAGACATGTCTTTTCTGGACTAGTCCAAATAAACCAGGATGGTTGGATTTACTGCTTTAGGAGAGGTTACAGTTATATCATCATGAGGACTGATATTGGACAACTGACGGGTAAGACACATTTTTCATTTGAGATGCCGAGTTTTAATGTGGTGTCCAGTTAACAAAGCACTGTGGAGTTATGTTTGGATGTTTCGTTGTTGTTGGTGGAGGATGGTATTTGGCTGTTGTAAGCTGCTAAGTTATGGTAGCGGCCAATGTGCTAACAGGCTAATGGTGCTAATTTGAAGCTAATTGTTGTTGTTTATGATTTTAAAGTGGGCGTATATCGCTTGACTGACTATATGTGTAAGGAAAAGCGTGCAGCTTTCATTTCAATACTGAGAGAGATATCCCTGAGATACTAAGAAAAATAAGAGAAAGTCTGTGTGCGTCATTCCCAGGGTCGAATCGTGTGTATGTGTCTACCAGTCTGTAATAAACTAATAATTACTTATGTTTACTTCCGGCTTGGTTTCTACGGTTTCAGTTTTGGTTCAGAAATAAAAATATGTCCTCAGTCCCGCTTAGCACAGACTTGTATGTATCAATGTATCGTAGAATATCGGATTTATGTGTTTTGCTGCTGTTAATGCTGCAAACTATGTTAAAGCAAATGTCCGGTAGTTGTTCTAAATGGCTGAAATTCTTGAGGACTGCTGGTCATTTTGACCGGGGACAAAAAAGTTCAGTGGAAACTCTGATATGCAGCATGCTTCATGCCTTCAAAAACGGGGCCCAAAGTGTGCAACCACTCCCTAAATTTAGAGCTGGAGATATGACAACAAAGTGAAGCATGACTAAAACATCCCTACCTTTATAAAACATTTAACAAACCAGATGGACTGTCTGATAGTAACCACACATTAGCTTTACTCCAGGAGTTCTCAGGTTTGGATAGTAGGTTTTACCCAGTAAAACTCTAATTCTTCTGGGTTTTGTTTGAGAGAGGCTGACTCCTTTCTCTTATGCTCCCTTAATCAGTTGATTTTCAGAATATAAGAGGAAAATCAACAATTGTGTCAGTAAAATGTTGAAATAGTGTTAGGTGTTTTTCTGTTAGAGGCTTGGTCTTGACTCAGTCAGTTCTGGTCCTGTTTTTTTTTTTTTTTTTATTGGCTAAAAAAAGAAAAAAATCATCTGGTCTCATGTCCTGCTCTTGGTTAAGTTATAATGATCACCACACACTTCTGCAACTGATTCTTTATAGCTAAAAACAAAAAAATACAAGCGTTCGAACATAAAACCTTGTCTTTTGGCGCAGAAACACAGAAACAAGGAATGCTTGCACTGAAGTCCTCATGGAGAAAGAATAAAAAAGCTTAAGAAAGAAGAAAATCAGCTGAGCTCTAAGTCGACACACTGTATACAACTCTTCGTGACCTCAGCTTCTGATGTTCTATCCTTGGATGGTTCACTGATTCGTGGGATTTAAACCCATGGTTGACATATGGTCCTATAGTTCACACGAACCTCATCAGCACAGGAAAATCCATGTCAACCATTCTCCTGCTGCAGCTACCGGATACTTTCTGAATCCCTCCTCCGTCATCATCCCTCCATCTTCCCACCCCTCCCTTCCGCTTCCCCTGAGCCCAGCAGATTACAGATATCATTATAATGGACGTCCTGGCAGACTATCTGCGGTCACATTTAATTTGCCATGGCCTGATATCTACACGAGATAATCAGCATTTACACCTGAGAGTGAGGACAGAAAGATGAGCGACGGTGGGTATGAAACCATAATAGAATTAGAAGAAGAAGAATGGCCAGCACAATGTTAGGGAGGTAAAAAAAAGGTGAGAGTGAAGGGAAGGTAGTAAAAAGTAGGAAGTATTCTGTGAACAATCCACAGGGACAAAAGGAGAGTAGAGATGAAATGCACTTGTCAGATTTGCATTTTAATAAGAATGACCTACTTCAAGCCCCTGAGATGACTGAGATCCACATCAACTTGCCTGAATACCAATGCTGTATTTTAGCTTAGAGTGAGTTACCTTTCCTTGTTCTGTATTGTGCTTGTGAGGGCACATAAACACTAGTGTTGTACCTCAAAGGCAAAGGTCACAAGGCAACCTTACAGCAGCAGGCAAGTGGTATCTTCACTGATTCAACTTTTACAAGTTTGTTTAGAAAATCTCTCTCTGCTCCTATAAGCAGTCACAAGATTATGCCTTTCCTCTACAAATCCTTTCACTGCCACCTGCCATTGAGGATATTGATTTGTGTATGAAAAAAGTTCTATCCGCCTCGTAAAATTTGTGGGATTCTTGTGTAAAGCCACCAAAGCAGGTATATATTATATATGTTTAGCACCTACGGAATGAGCTTTCACATCTATTACAGATCCATTTCCCCTGAGCCGAGGAGTGACGACCTATTTCCTTTGAAGGGCTCCCCATACATATTTCAGCGGTGAACAACCCACCGGGCTCACAGGGAGACACATTACTGTTGTCAATGTGTTGCAATGTGGCCGCAGGAAGGCACAATCTGTCACTGAGGTTCTGAAAGGATCTGTTGTGTTCTGCATTTTTTAATCCTGGTAGAGCATGATCTATCTATCTATCTATCTATCTATCTATCTATCTATCTAGTTAAACTTGTCTACCATGCACTAGTTATGACGCAGACTAAAAGGAAAACGGACACATCAATATGACCCAAAGAAGCAAAACAAATTGTCAGTGACAAGACTGACTATTTCTTGAAGTTATTTTTAATCTTTTGGACATTTCTGCAGGGAAGGTGCCAGTTGAAACGATTAACGGCTAACGAGAAAAAGCCGGTTTTCTTTTTTTACATTTTCCAAAGCAGGTCTTCACAATGAATGATAAATTATTACAAGAAAGTAGGATACGTAGAGTGAATGCTAAGTAAAGTGTGTTTTTAAACTGATTTCATTGATGGGATGTTGGTAGTCTGTTATCTTTGTTCTCTGCCTTGTGTACAAGGGCTGTTGCATGTTACTCCCTACTCTTTCCCATCCCAACTTCTGATTCTATCCACTGCCCTATCTCTCAATAAAGGCATAGCCAAAAGTAATATTTTAAAAGATTGTTATTTAGTAAATATGTTTCTCTCGCAAGAAAACAGGTGATAAAGCAGAGTCTGCTGGTTCATTCATGACTGAAAGGGGGTCAGCAAAATGTTTTGATTACTGTTTGTTGGATTGAAAAACTTGCTTGGTGACTGCAAAATGGATTAAGAACAAATTTAAATGTTCAACAACTAGCCATTCTAAAGGTAAGAAAACAGTCACATTTGGGCACAATTTGATTAAAGTGTAAGTGAACCCCCAGTTCAAAGCTAACTCAGCCCACTTCATGATTTCAAAAAATGCACAGAAAGTGAGCAGTTTGGTACGGGGTGGGGTGGGGGGGGTTCTTTTCTTTAAGGATGGGGTTTTCCAGATGAGGCAGAAGTGACAGTGACTCCCCTTGCCAGAAAGTGTCACAGAGTCCCGCAGCACTGCTGTCTCAGAGTGATCTTTTGAGGTGGAGGATTTTTCCCCTTCACAGTCCCCTGAAAGAGGCTGTGGAGTGGTGGCTGACCACGCTGGTCCTTGGCCCGTGGCTCCAGCACCGGCGTTACTAAAGCCGGAGCAGCGCAGGTGCAGGAGAGGATGGGAGTCGTCTCTGATGGTAAAGTCAGCTAGGGGTAGTAATATTCAACCTTTTATATAGAGTTTGTGACGTAGAAACCTACCAATAGTAGGTTTCTAGGCTACAGAAAATATTTTTCAAAGCAGATGTCCGTTTGAGCTAATTAAAAGTCCTAAAATGCAGATTTTATCATTTTGGTGCAGATTTTAGAAATTACACCAGCATTGATGTATTTTATCATAGTTCAGTCAGATACCTCAGTGTACGGCTGAAAATGTTGTGTTCACTACTTCTTTAAAATTGTCTGCGTTTCAACGGTGTCAAACTGGTTTGTGGAGTGTGGCTAATATTAGCAGTGCTAGCACATGGACATGCATAGTCCTCCTTGCTGATTTTTGAATTTATTTATTTATTTATTTATTTAAAGTTTATTTGTTAGGGACAGATACAATATACATAGACAACTGAGAATAGCCATCCCATGCAAGTATCATAGTGTTTATAACGAATGCTAATTTGCAACACCCATCTCTAGAAGGGCTTTTATGAGAATAAAAAGCTAAAACAGTTGATTAAAAAGGGAACTCGGTTCAATAGAGACAGTAAAAAACATTAAACAGTGACACTGTTACAGAAAATCAAATATGACAACAACTTTGTTGCTGAATTAACCAGGATTTGGTAGTTTTCTTAAAGGTGGTGAAATTTGTGATAAGTTTCAGCTGTTTAGCTTGAGAGTTCCATGATTTCCCTCACATTTAGTTACACCTTCCCATGTTGGAGTGCTTATAAGCAGCCACAGCTCACATACAACTGCGCCTCTATTTTCTAGATCTAGATCTGCTCCTTATGATATCCTGTGCTTGTTTACATCTTGACAGTAAAGCCACAAGAGATCTCTCATTTGCCAGAGCAACAGTAAGTCTACCACTACAGCCAGGTATTCCTGAGTGGCTGCAGAACAGCCTGTACAAAATGTTTGACCGGCATTCAATGCTCATTCACAGCATTCAAAGTATTAATCATGCATTTAACTGATTTGCAATAGAGTGCTGCGGAGTGGAGCTAACCAGGAAGTTTGTAATTCATGGATTCCATTACAAAACGCTTCTGTGTTTTTTCCATGGGTTTTTGGATCACTGCTGAAACAAGCTCCACAGTGAAGAGGTTTTTGGCAAACATGTTTTACTCATTAAGATCTTTGCTAAGATTAGCCAAGTTAAAATGCCAGCTTTGGGCTATGAAACAACCACACCACAGTTGATTGACTAAAACTTCTCCATCACAAAGCTTCCAACTTCATTGTAGCACTCTCACCTCTTCCACGAAAGAATGTCTACTTAATGTGACTAACGAATTGCAAAGCCTTAATATGACCAGTTTAAGCAACAAAACAACCACCAGGTGAAAGGTGGACTTGTAGATGAGTTTACACATGCAACATGATGACGTTTAATGTCTCTGACAAACTCTGTTAGTCCAAGTCAGAATCTTGTTAGCAACTGCTAACAACTGAACTGGGAGTGCTCTAATGCTAATTTGTTTTTGTATTTCAGTAGCTCATGTTGAACCCAGACTTGCCTTCTTTTCTGCTCCCTTGTGAGGGTGATCTAATTAATGCTGGCCTTGCACCAAATGTATGTATTCATAAATATCTTGTTCCTAATTTTCTAAATTGTGGCAAGTTCGCCTTATGTCACAGCAGGAGGTGAATCCATTATTTCTGAGTGAGTGACAGGAAGCCTTTTAACAACTTTTGCATGTATCCACCACAATTGTATTTCACTCTTTATAAAAACCAAATGGAAGAAGCATTTTACAGCCTTTTATACCCAACACCACATTTATGACTGCTGTTTTAGGTTACATAATGGAATAAAAAAAAAGGTCTGATGCATAATGAGCTTTAGGTGACAGACTTTACATCTCCACTTTTAAGACAAAGCACCCACATTCCCCATCTCTCTCCCACTCTATGCTTTTCCAGCTACACATCCATTAGCATATATCCATCCATCTAACCAATCTTCCAATCTACCCAGCTTTCTACATATCCATCTATCAATCTATCTATCCATCCATCTATATCCGGTTAGTCTAGCCTGTCTGTCTGAGTGGGCTGCTCCTCTGTCAATAAGTGTACTCTTGACTCAAGGTGCATTTTTCTTTTACCCCAAGCTGTACAACAACTCTTTGAAAGCTTGCAGAGTGTGCAGACTCTGAAGTCAACAGTATGTGTCCTTCACAGGAAATTGGCTCACATATATGCAAGTTGTTATGCAAGTCGGAGAGTCCTTGCTGAGCTAAAGACCATGTTATCCTACGTACCTCATCAGTGTGTGGCTGGGGATTGACTAGAACACAGAATCAAACACAGACTTCCATCTGGCACATCTGCAAACTAATCACAACAACAGGTACACTCACATGGACTGATCAGAAGGATTAGGGAGTCCATTCCATACCACTGAAACTAATGAGATGAACACAGCTCAAAATACAGGAGTATGGATCCATCTGTGGAGCAATAAAACACTCTCTCCAAAGTATTTGGTTAGACATTCAAGCATCCCGCTGTGAAAAGCACCAGAGCCAATACTGACTGAGAGCAGACTTCAGATGAGGTCATATGTCAACAAAATGTTGTATTAATTATACCAGAATGCCCTCCATATTTACTAAGGCCAAGTATTGATGGACCTGCCTTGTTGAAACCAACAAATTCTCTGCTTTACATCCAGCACAACAAATTCTTCTGTGTAATACAACAAGCCAAACAAGTAACTGTCTTTTACAAGAGCTAGTTTAAAATAAACAAGACCCCTACATTGATATTTATGTCATACCTAGAGAGCTAGGCATTTAAAAAAAATAAAAGTTAAAAAAAAGTAATGCATTTTATATATAATCTGATTGTTTGATTCAAACAGATCATGTTTGACTCAGTAGACTCGATGTTTTCTGGGAGTTTGTTCCAGATATAAAGAGCATTGAAACTGAACACTGCTTCCCCAGTTTGTGTCAGGCTCTGTGGACACAGAGCAGACCTGCACCAGACAACCTGTATTATTGTATTAGAAGGTCACTGATGTCATTGGGGCGTAAACTGGTTAGTACTTTATAAGCTGCAAAATAGATATACAGTTTTACTTGGTGGAGAGGGCTCTACCCAAAGATGCTCCATGGGTTAGTCAAGCAGCATTCTTTGACTTTCCAGGGAGAAAAAGAAATCCCCTTTTACAGTAGATAGACACATTTATGACAATGCATATTGACAGTACAATACAATAAAATTAGTTTAAAGACGCTGTAAAGCAAAATCCAAAATTTGTGTCTTAACACACTAGGTATGTTGGAATATGGTTGCTGTAAACATGTGAAAACACTGAGATCTATGTGTGACTGAATTCTGGATTTAGACCATTAGAAAGATTTTCACCTCTTTCCAGGCTTGGTTTCATGTGGGCGGGGCCAATATATGGGCTCATGATGTCACAAGCCCACAGCAGGGGATGACCCTGCCCCTCTAACACTACAACATAAATTTACAGAGCAGTTCATCTCAGTACAGTCTGTTGTTAGCAGATGTCACTGCCTTTATTGAAAGTTAACAGTCAATTAAATGCTGTTTTTTTGTTCATTGTGAGGTAAATTTGCCAAATCTATCAGCCACAGTGGCCTATGAATTATTTAAAGCATCATAACAGAGATTCTAGCCTGAAAACTCACTTTATCTCTTCTCTGGCACAGAGCCAGGCAGCTTCACTCTGATCATAAAGTCAACATTCAGAGTGTGACATTTTTTAAACCCGAGAGGATTGCATTTCTCCTAAGTGGGCGTGGCTTCAGCTCATTCAACAGACACGCCCACACCATCCTGGAGCAGATTTTACTGCCTCATTTTTCATGATTTTGAAGCTTAATTTTATAAACCTAGAGATGTTTTATTTGACTGAAATTTGATTGAGGGGTTCATAACACCATGACCTGTCATAAAACAAACCCAAATACAGAACCATTTTCACTTTACAGGGTCTTTAAATGCAATTAATCCATAATAGCATAAATCTGATTATGAGGGTACAGCAAGCATTATGCAATGAAGAGGAAGGCTGGGGTGGAGGAGCTTAAGCTTTGCAAGCAGCAGCATTGATGCTAGTAGGGATTAATGAGACGCACGTCATATTTAAGTATATTGCTGTGTTAAGAAAAAGAGCTGTGATTGGCTGTGGGAGCTGGGAGGTGATAACTGGGATCAGCTGGCTGCCAGCTGATCATGACTGGGCATATGACAACCGTGTCCTGCATAAAATTACACTAGGCTTCAAAGTCTATTCCCTAAGAGACAGGGAGCCAGGGTAAAGACCTGAGAACAGGACTGATACAATCCACTCACTTCGTCTTAATAAGGACTTGTGAATCAGCTGCAGCTTACTGACTTTAAGGCAGACCAGTGCAGATACTGTTATAGTAGTCAACTCGACTTAAAATAAATGCATGGACATGTTTTTCCAAGGTCCTGCTGAAACATTAGACTTCTAATCTTAGGAATTTTCTTGAGATGATGACAAGCTGTCTTTGTAATTGTATTTGTGTGTTTTTTTTTATTTTATTTAGGTTTGAATCCATTACAACACCAAGATTCTGGCCTGGACAGGAGTTTTTATCCGTAATGACTGGAACTGACTTTTAAACATTCCTCTCTGGGCCCAAACACAACAAGCTCTTTTTTTTTGTTTGTTTGTTTGTTTTTTTGTTTAACGGAAGAACATTATGGTGCATCCAAACGTTAATTTATTCAGTTAAGGCCAGTGTCAGAGTACTCAGATTACTTTTATGTACAACAAGTAACACATTTGTTTTGTATTTTTTGATTACTTACTTTATCATTCAAAGTAATCCTTTGCGGGGGAAAAAAAAACACAACTGTTTCCTTTCTCTTTAGTGGTGACTAAATGAAATCCTCAAAACATCTGCACTCTTTCTCTCTCTACCTCTTGGCTTTTAACTGTGAGTCAGCAAAGGTAAACACAGCTGTGACAGTGCATGCATCGCTAGCTTGTTGAGCTAGTGAGATGGAAGAGAGGACGTCAGCATTACACTGTGGAACTATCCTCTTTATGCTGAATATTTGGACAAAAGGCACAAGAACAACACCATGTCCAAACCTAAATTCAAAAGCTTGTGTAGTATTGTTTTCATTCAATCAGCTGTGCAGCTATTCCAATGAGGCATACAGTATTTTATGCACAGCCGTGCATTATACTGTATGGCTCTGCCCAGTTTGTTGTCAGATTGTGAGCATATTAAAGAGCTGTAAAGGCTTTTACATCTGTTAGTGATGTCATCAGGCTGTAGAGTTATAGATTAAGGGCTGTAAACCAGGCTATATCCTCACAGTTAAGTCGACACATTTAAAGGCAGCAGACTGTGAGCTGTTTTTATAATTGAGAAGTGGAATGAATGGTTAAAGGGTTTTACTGCAGTTTTTTGCACCTCTGCTTTGGCCTGGACTTGACCCACAGTCCTCCTATTGATTTTATCTATGGTATACTTTACCTTCACAGTTTAGGCTGTTAAATTTAGCCTCACATATTACCTTGGTCATCCAGGTTTTGTTACAGTTTTAAAACCTTTATTTTCTTTCTTATTCACCTGAAAAGGAAGACATTTTGTTAATTGAGTATTATCTTAAACATTGTCTTCTTTATACTTGAAGTGCTCAGCTTTTCATTGTCTGAACCATCACTGCTGCAAAAACACCTTTCAAATGACAAAACAAAGAATATCAGGGGCAAGGCTAAGCAAAACCCAGTACCTGATACCATATCTACTACATTTCAAATAGTGTTGATCAGCTACAGCAGCCTTCTCCTTACACTGTGATCAATGACATTGTACTAACTGACGTCTCGGATCAGCCAGCCACTTTATCTATCTGAGCGGCACAGCAGCCAGCAAGACAAGGAGCGGGGAAGCGCTGACTTATAAGGCTGACAACGGCTCCATTCATGCGTCTAATTTAAGAGCAGCTTCTGCTCTGTCTAATTAACAATTTACTAGGCCATCAGTCAGCCTCCCCATTGTGGTATAATCAGCGTCACCGACGTTCAGCCAGCTCGGCGTACACTTTCACATCTGCAACAGGATTAGGAAAAGCATGCAACTTTCATGGATACACAGACAGATGAGTGGTCAGGGCCGGTTCCAAGGACGACCGTGAAACCCCAAACTGAAAGAAGACACTGTGCAGTGGAGTGAGATGAGCACCCAGCTCCACAAATTAATCGGCTCTCTTTGTGCACTGCAGCATTTTAACATTATTGCCGTGTTAAAGGAATCAACAGATGCATGTTTGCTCCCATGGGGGTGGGGCTTTCGTGCTGCTTGCTGGCTCAGCTGGTCCATATGTATCACGACACTGGTGTGAACGGCGCTCTGATGCTTTATGCATATCATGTGCAGATTGAACCTTGTCTTTTATTTAACGGCTTTGGCACATTGGTGGTTTTGATCATGCTCTGTCATGCAGAGCTTGATGTGGGCACCTTTAAAGGATTATCGTGCAGTGTCAAGAGTGGATTTTGGTTTAAAAAATAGACATAAATAAATCCCCCTATAAAGACTCCACCAGCCTCATCGTCCCACTGTTGCATAACAATAATTCATATGATCCTCCCTCTTCTCCCACACCCTCCTCAAGATAACGGACAACACTTGTTTATTATTATTTTTGGAGAGGACTTTAATTTTTACACTGTGTTTTCTAATCATTGTCCTTCCAAATATTCTGACAGTAGAATAATAACCCACAGAGAGGATTAAGGACTGGTAATCTTGGGGAGTAGAGTATTCCATTTCTATTTTGTTCTGTAGATTTTTTGCCCCTTAGCTTCCAGTGAATAAACAAATACAATTCTGCTCGTTTATCCACTTAGTTCCTCTGTCTTGATGATTAGCAGTGAAGGGCTGGTAGGATGGGATAACCTAGAGCGAATAGTTCCAAGGATATCTGAGGCCAGAGCGCCTGTTTGCTTATGCGTGTGTATCACTCTGAATCTGCATGTGTGTAAGTGTGTGTGCTGTATAAACAAACGCAGAGCCGCTCAAAGGGCGCGGCCAATTAAAAGAAGCCCCTGAAGGGGCCAGCTCATCAGGATGCAGTGAACATAGCAGATTCACTCACAGATCGCCTGCTGCAGTCTGTCACTGGAGTTAACACCAGCAGGACTTTGGAGCACAAAATATTGACATCTTCATCCTTCCAGACGGAGAGAGATCGATAGAAATATGAATACAATGGCTCACAAGATGGCAAGTGTAATGGGAGCCCAAATTTTTAAGCCTTGGATTTTTCTCTATTTCAGCTATGAGCCCTCGTTTGAAACATGGTAAATGGTTCGTATAGGGGTTTTAAAGCCATCTGACTGCCAAACTTGCTCATTTACACCACATTTACACACTGATGGTGTCCATTAGTATTAGCTAACCGCATTTCAGTCACACAGCACTGATGCATTAATGGGAGCAATTTGGGGTTCAGCATATTTCCTGATAATATATCGACATACAACAGGAGCTTGGGATAACACCTTCAGGTTGAAAAAAGACTCTACCAGGGACCCACAGCTGCCCTTACATTATCTTACAGTTTTATATAAATATGAACAACTGATCTCGCCTTTTTATCTAGTTAGCATTGTATCTGCAAAAAGTTGATATACGTAGTTTTATTTTCCTGTTGTGGTTATGTGGTTAAATGCCTTTTATCATTTTACAAAAAACATCTTTAACAGCTAAATTCATGCATTCATACTCAATTCTACTTACATTCAAACTTAAAAAAATCTAAAGTTCTGAGGTATTTTTTAAAGTTTGTAGAAAATGTAGACTTGGAAGCTAAATCCTTAGAAGCTATATAGGACTATATAATAAAGTATGTTAAAGTTAAAAATGAGCCTTCATTTCATAAAGTTGAGGTTGTTTGGAGAAATATACACCAAACTTGAGCTTGATAAACACTTTATGAGAGGTTTATATTGTCAGAAGAAAACTACTGATAAAAAGGCAATGGTAATGTGTGGACTTCTAAGACTTAAAGCTTCTGTGGCTGGGTTTCCACTACAGTTATTCGCTAAATAAAAGCAATATTTCTTATATTTTTACCAAGTACAATTGTGCTTTGAATGTGTTTCCATTGAAGGGAGTTTTGGGCATGAGCCTCGCTATTCTTGTAAATTCTCCTCTTGCAAGACTCTGCTGCAAGGAAACTGGATATTGGAAACCTGTTGTGTGTTGGTATAGTTATGATTACATCTACAGTGGTTGCAGTGATAATTTTGAACAAAAGATGAAGGCAACAGATAAGAGTTCAGAGGCAAGGTCTGTATGTATGGCAAAAGCCCGGTATAAGGGTATAAGTATGTTGTTATGAAAAGTCTCAGTCTCCTCTTCTATCCACGTACTGCGCCATGCTGTCTTGGAGTGAACTGGTCATGTGACACCCTACGCTACATCCTGCGATGTGTAAATGCGGAAAAAGTGCTTCCATTGCACTTTTGCAATATATTTCTGTATTGAAACCGCTGAAAAACCTTCACATGAGAGCATAAAAACTATTTAACCATATTTGAGAGGTTTTTCTGAAATTCAGGTATTTCCATTACCAGTTTTTTATTGTGCTATTTAGATTTCAGCATTTCTAAGGGTAATGGAAATGCAGCTTGAGAAGTTGTTCTCTTTAGCTGGTTATGAAACAGACTGAAATGGGCCACAACCTTTTATCTCTACTTTTTATTCATACAGAGTGCTTTTGGTCACCTTTCATGTCTGTTACTGAGTTTGCTAAATTTCAGAGCCAATATAAAGTGACAAAAACAGTTTGTGCCAAAACTCTGTGACTCCCTTGGGTCTCAAAGCTGTCAACAAGACCTCTTAGCTCCACCTACAGTGCGCTGTGCAACTGAAAGTAAACAGAGAAGATGTCATTATTTTATTGACTATTAGTGTCTGATAGATGTTTTAATTAAAAAAAAGAAAAAAAGGAAATGGATTCTTTTCCATCATGTCATGCTTCTTTGCATTTTGACCTCCTGGCACATGTTAGGATGCTTGTCTCAGTCACATGATACACAAAAATGAGGCCAACAAGGTAGCTGAAATCAAACATTGAAGGTCTTTCTCATTACATATTTTGGTCTCCTTCCTTCCTTCCTCCATTCGTGTCATTTCCTCACGTCTTAGCTCCACCCAACGAGGAATTGAAAGAGAGATGCAAGGAAGAGACAGGAGGAGAGAGGAGGCACGACTTGGTGAATGAGAAATCCTTCACTTCACAGCGTCAGTCTGAGTGACTTCAGGTACTGATGATCAGCTGATCAGCTGAGCCACCTCATAGCCCAAACATTAGCAGACCCATATTTAAAATCATTTTAAAAACCTTTACGATGACTGACAATAAAAATGGAATAAAAAATCAGCAATAAAATGTATTAAGAAAAGCAATCTTTATATTACATATCTGATTATCAGTAGAATGTTTTTGGTTTATAAACCAAACCATTTAATCATTGTTAATATCCTCATCTATCTAGCCTACAGATCCATTTTTATTAACTGATGACTGAGGCTCTCTTTCTCATAATCTGTAATCTGATCAATAATCCACCACAGAGCTCTGTGAGTTTGTTGATTTTTTCAGTTAAATAGGAACAGTAAACAAACTTCTGCCTTAGTGAGGCCAAAATTCTGTAAGATCATATCATCCTGTATAAAGTTAAAACATAAAAAAAAATATTCATTATTTAATCTATCTTTGTTTAAGGGTTTTATTTCAAGAAAATAAGTGCTGCAAGAATATAAACAGTCATGAACCGTGCCGAGGTGCAGCTTTTCTGGCAGATGCCGCGCCTCCACACCAATCATGTTGCACCTTTGGTAAAAAGACTTCTGTGGAGGATACACCGGTGCTTCCCCGCTCAACGCTCCTCCAGGAGCTGTTTCCTCCCTCGATCCTTGCCTCCTCCAGGTGCATTTAAGGAATTGGAAGATCCTTCATCATGGCAGAGGGAGAACGATTTCCGGGTCAGTCGAGGAGAGAGGAAGCGAGGATGGACAAAACTTTGTAACGAGAAGCACCCTGTGTTTCTCTGCAAATGGGAAAAGGCTCAGAGAGGAGACAGAAGTAGAGCCAAGGAAAGGCAAGCTGCATTTAAAAGACAATACCAGGAATCCTACTTAAAAAATTGGTTTATTTTGTGTGACACACCCACTGATTAAGTATTATATTGCATGTTTTCTGCAGTTTCTTTGTTTTTATGCAGTTTGTATCATTTAATTTCAACGTATTCATGGCCAGTCCGTGAAAATAGTCTTTTATTAAACGGGTCTAAGGCTCTGAAAAAGGGTTGGGGGCCACTGCTGTAGACTATAGACACCTGCTTTTAGATTACAATGGCAGACTACAATGGCTGCAGTTTTATGAAGAGTTAGGGTCAAGAGAGCATCAGGGAAATCATGGCAAGAAGAGTGCCTTTTAAGTCACCTACTTGTAAACTTTACTGTCAAATGCTCTGATCAAAAAACAAATGTTTTCTAACCAAATTTGTGACAAGTGTAGTTAATAACAGAAAAAAACTGAGGACATGAGTGACTACAATGAATTGTGTGATATAAAAGATGATGAAAATGTTATGTATGTAGTGATTGGATTCAGCAATTCTGAAATGATGCCAAAAGCTTTTCTGTCCAAATCGGCTGGTCCATAACCTTGCAACTCCATTTTAGATTGATTTCTGCAAAACACTACCAATTTGGACACACATACTGAAATCTGCCAATACAGACAAGCACAATGCAGACTATAACATTTTGAAAAAGAGCTATTCATTCATTTGATGAAAAGTTGTGATTTTGGAGATAAGAGGCTGTAGCCTGACAGCGACGAATGTTAAGATAAAATCAGTTAATGTAAAAGTGATCAATGTGACCATCTGTTATTTTTTTTATTGATTATGAAAAGCTTGATCGTATAGTTTTTATCTGTATTACAAAAACAGCTTCACTGTAGCATTAAAAGGACATCTTGTACCTAACTCTAATGCTATAAGAAGGCTGTGGTAAAATTACTCACTTTGTATATCTGCACTAGTTATCCTCCTTACCATACTAATAGAGTGACACAAAATATATGTCATTCTTCTGGAAGCACTGGAATAGATGCCTGTATGTATTTTAAATGCAAGAAAGCTCTCTGTGGTAAAATGCCCCAACGCATATGCACATTGCACTAGTTATCTTTCTTAAATTATCTGATCTATGTCATAAACTGCAGATCTACTGACATACTTGCATTTTTTGTTGTACCTCTGACCATACTACCAATGCAAATGGACTAGTGTCTAATCAAAAAGACCTATAAAACACTTGTACATATTTAAATCTTTGTTTTTTTTTTTGTTTTTTTTTTTACACCTTTTTCAGTGTATTTATTTTTTTGGATCCAATGTTTAATTTCTGTACACAGAGCAAAGCTAACCAGAGTCAGATTCCTTGTGCATAAGCATACTTGGCCAATAAAGCTGATTTTGATTTTAAATTTAAAAAAAATGTTCAAATACATTATATTATACTCCAGCGGAGCAGTGCACAAAGAAAACAACATGAACACAGCTGAAAGGAACCTTCTTGTCAACTCAAGTGGTTGCTCTCATATCTCTTTGCTGATTCTGTCTGATACATGCTCATGGTGTGTCCTTTGGCAAAGATATCTCTCTGCTTTTTTGTAACAGACTTAAGAGTTACTCGTTGCCAAAAATTACTGCAAGGAAAATGTCAACCTTGACTCTGAATTCAAATACCTCAAGTATCTTCTGAAATTGTCATCTTAGAACCAACAGGCATTGAAAATAACTTTACTGCACATGAACAGTCTTTTTATAGCTATGGTCTGGTTTAATACATTATTTTTCTGTTCCATCCAACCAGTTTTACATTGTACAGTCAAGGCCAGATTAAAGAGGGATTCCAACAGCATTGGTAAATTTTAAACACTATTATGAAACAGTGATGACATAGTTGCTTCCAAACTGAAATCTAAAGCTGGTTGGATTAGAAAATAAAAGATTGGATGGGTATTAGGCCAGCATGTGATTAGAAGAACCTGCAACGTATGATAACGTTGCTCAATATTCCTATTACCAGTATTTGCTGTTCAGTAAGCCTCTTCAGTGTTTACTTAAAAACCCCGGTGCCTTGCTGTAGCTCCATTATGTCAGTTTTTCTTCAGTTGCCATTTTTTACAGTAAACATCTTGTATGTCATAAATGTTGGAATGGCATACATGCACACATAACTCAAAGACAAATATCTGCCTTTGCATGCAAAAGTAGATAATGGAGTGTTTCAATCTTTTTTTTCTCAAGTTTTTTCTCTCTGCTATTAGACCAGCTATCCTTGCCATTAAATTGATGTCAAATAATTACAGGGTTCCTAGTAGCTAGCATCAGCTTGTTTTTCCCCACTTATTTAGACATCTTTTATGATGTGTTCATTATCACTGTTTATATGCAAATGTGTATTAAAAGAGAGAGAGGAGTAAAAGAATGTTATTTCCTTGTGTTGTGCATTTAGGACAGAGAAAAGTGTCTCAACTGAACAGCAGTGTATTTCCCACCCTTATTTTGTGCTGTTTCCAGCATAACTCCTGTAAACAATTCTTCTATTAGCTGTTTCAGTTGGTTTTAGGTTGCTGCCAAGCAATGTTACACTCACTCAAGCTGTCTTGACTTCTTGTGAACCCCCAGAACTGCATCACAGAGGTGCAACAACTAATCCGAGACCTCTATCAACCTCTATTGGTGACCAGAAAGAACTGCAACAACATTTAGCAGAACTTATTAACTCCTCTTCTTGGAGCATCTCAGGCCTCTGGTACAGGTAATGAGCCTTATTAGTCTTCATAGCTGAAAGGTCCTGCCAGCAGCACCATCCTCAATTGTTAAAGTCACAGAGAAAGGGTGAATAAATGAGACCAAGGAGGATGGGAGGCTCTTGAAAGTCAGCGTGAGAAAGCAAGAAATGAAAGCCAGAAATCTCAGCACCTGGCAGAGTAATCAATGAGTCAGTGCTATTGATCAACAACCCTCCCAACTGCAGATATATTATGGTCATTTTGTGCTGTGGGGAGTTAGAAATCCTACATGTTTCCTCTTGGATACCTGCAAGAAAGACTTGTGCTTTTATTGGGCTCTTTGTCGACCTTGTGCCAATTAAGAGGAAAAACAAACTCAAGGAGAACTCACAAGATGGAGTCAACGTGGAAGAAAAATGCAGCTACTTTTCCCACTCTGTTTCTCTCTCTCTCTCTCGCTCTCTCTCCCTCGCTGTGCTGCAGAATCCATGCAGCCAACACACTGACATGTGATGAAAGACACTTTATCTGGAAAGTCGCACAAGCGCACGGCATGAAAAGTTACATAACCTTAACACTTTTCACTTTCAAATGCATTCTTTCTTTGCTGTCTTTTTTTCTTCTCTTCCTAAGACCTCCCCATACACTCCCGGAACAGTACACCCACACAGTCACAGCCCTCCCTCTGTGCTCATATATACACCCATACAAAACACAAAGATGGATCAATTTCACATTCCCTTTCAGGATGCAGAAGATGCCGTGTCTCATTATCAGTTCATGGCACGATGCTTGATCCTACCTAATGCTGCAATGCAAATGAGCTATTGTTATTCTTTATGTGTTTGTGTGTGTGTGTGTGTTGTCTTTTCTTTAGAGATCCTGAACAATTATCTCACCACCTCAGATGCTGCATCTTATGGCCTAATTCTTGAAAATAGGGCAGAGTTTTTTGGCATGGTGGCGCCAAAACAATAACAAAGTTAGTGAATTTAAAAAAGTGGCCCTTATGTAGTTTAAAACTCCTGAAGAGAGAGCTTTCAGTTCCAGTGTAATGGTTTTATCCATTCATTTGGGGTTTTATTGGCTTTGCTTTGCAGCAGACAGGGAGCAGCGTCACCCCTCCGAGCAACAGCCTCCCCACAGAGTCTCTTGATCATGTGCTGACTGGGAGAGAAAGAGTGCAAATTAAAGTCCCTCCTCACTGTGACACCTTAAACAGGAGGCACGACAGGCCGTATTTGCTGCGCCAAATCAGGAGCCTGAAAGATGGATACCAATTATAATTGCAGCCAGACTTAGGTTTGTGTGCCTCACACCTGCAGCTGGATGATGAAAACCTGCCTGAAGTGTCTGAGGGAACCTGGAGCCATTCTGTGCAAATGAAGGGGTGTGCACTTGAATTTGCATCACTCTGTGACATATCAAAGAGAATGCACGAGTAGACGAGCCTCTTTGATTTATCTAGTCATGAGATGCAAAGTTACTCCGTAGGCCCATGATAATCTGCAGCTTTCTTCCCATAATCCTGCAGTTTTAGCCAAGTAATGAACAACGTGAGGAAGGGGGAGAGTGTTCAGCATGTTGCATAATCACAGTGTCTGTGTATGTGTTTGTGTAGGGGTGGGGCAGGGTGGAGGTGAGGGTTTTTTCCTAAAGCTCTTGATGGAACAAATTGAATGCTGCATACGTTCACTTATCTCCTGCAGGTACTGCTTATCAAACATCACGCGCCATGTCAGTGCCTGCGTTAAACACATTTACACACAACGGGCACGAGCGCAATCAGGCGTGCAGGAAAACACGCGCTGACATGCCAGGTGCTTCCTCCTTCCAGCCCCTCCTCCTTCCACCTATGAGGACCCACTTTCACCACACACAGTATATACATTGCTCCTGCCAAGAAACAAATAAAATCCTTCTCATTTCCGGCCGGAATGGAGAGCCATTCCTGTCCTCATTAGAGAAAGCTCCAAGTCCAGTCGCTGAAAGCTACATTAAGGCTCCATTTCCTGTCTTTTTTTTTTTTTTTTTTGGCGGCACCCTTAGTGGGACGCTGCCACAAAAACACCAATTAGAAGCCAAAGAGCTGTGAGAGTAAACGCGGGATTATTGGGCCGCCAAGCGGACCATCTGCAGACTTCATCAAAAGCTCATCCCACCGAGTCCAGACGGAGCTGATCGGATGCCTGGGTTAAGTTGCGATTTCATGCGGAGCATATTGACCACTACAACCCTTCCACGGCGTCTCACGCGCTCACTCTCTCACGCGCGCATGCATAAAAGAGGGCACGCGCAAAATCTGCAAATTACGACTCAATTAAGAGCCACTAAGTCAAGGTCGTTTACAGCCGCAACATCCATAACTGTTAGCGGCGCAGCTTGTCAGATCCGCGCTGAAAATACAATAAGAAGGTGTTACTGTGCAGATTAGAGCTGTTTTGCGCATACTGTCACTCACACACCAGTTCAGCCAGCAGAGCAAACTCTAATCAGGACATGTGATTTATCTTTGTCTGTTCTCCAGACACTGCCCGGTGTGGATATAGTCACTGCGCAGTAACCTGGCAGGATTCTCCAGTCTCTTAGTGTGAAAACTTTGCAAACATGTCCTATTGTCTAATGCGTACTCACCATCAATAATGACGGTCTTCATGATTTAAATGGGGGTGAAATCCAGACGCTGTATTAAATCCAATTGGAATGATTCCCAGCGTGTGCGCAGACAGATACGATATCCGCTGATTTTTTTTTTGCAATTTATGGCTACTTGCAAATCCAGTGCACGGCAGGAGACGGACAGCCTAAAGCAAGCCCAGCACCCTGCAAACTTTAGCCGTAGGTCGTCCCGAGTGGGGAGCCACGTCTCCGGCTGCACCCGAGCTCAGTCATTTGGACGAGTGATTAAAAAAAATAGTCAGCAATAAACATCCAAAGTGGGATCAGTAGACTCGACACCACCAGTCGACACCTCCCCAAAAATATAGGACGCGCAAAAACAACAGCTCCAGAGGAGAGCTTAAAGTGTGGACTCACAAGTGGAGAAGAATCAGCGACACAGGCGAAAAATCAGTATTGAATCCATATTTTGAAGTAGCAGCACATATCCAGTCCGATCACCTGCCCCGCTGTATATTCCCCCAAGTAGACGGAGAAAAGTGTGGTGGATGCGCACGGATGGCGGCCGCACTGGTGAGCGTCAGTGTGCGTTTACCGCGGGGAGGTGGAGAGGGAGGGCGGGGCAGCGAGGTGCGTTTGGCGGAACAGAGAGAGGAAGAGGGAGAGAGAGCCTTCAGAGATTAATCTTTTATGGGTATATATCACGCTGTAAAAAATAGCCCTCTTAAAAGTGGAATCTTCATCTTAAATCAAAGCATAGCAAACAGATTTTGGTCAGATTTGTACGTCTGCTTGGTTCCACTACAGTTATTTATAGAAAATCTTACACATACACACAAATGTAAGTGAAAGTAGGTTGTTTTACATAACTGCTGGACTTTTTTAGGTGTCAGTAATGACTTATTGAGACAGACATTTCTTGCAGTGCAGAGCTGCGCTCTAATGAATGTTTTATGTGCAAGGGGTGGGGGGGTGGGGGTGCCAGTGGGTGGGTAGCGAGGTGACGTGAGGCGAATCTATTTGGATCGGACAGGACCAGGCACGCACATGCATACGACCCCCCCCCCCCCCAAATGACGGGCGAAGAGGCTGCGTGGCCTGCTGGTGGGACCCGCTCCGCCTCCCCCAGGGGACAGGACAGTGGGACTGCTGTGATGGCGTAGGCGGAGTGTTAAAAAAAGAGTGAAAACACAGAGATTTCAGTTCTGCCTGGTTAATTGGACGGACAGAGAAACATCTTAAATCTGCAAACTTCCCAGAGATAAACGACTTAACAAAAGGCATTTTATTTATTTGGATCCACATAGAAAAGTTTGTAGATGACTGTATTCTATTGTAGAAATGTAAAGCTCTAACTTACTATTATTTTTATAACCACTATTATTGTTATGATGATGATGATGATGATTATTAAGACCTTTTTTCCTTCTGTATGCCTTCAACTTTTGCACATCCTTGAAGCAAATCAGGTATTTCCCATACCGTTTCCATGCACTTGATATGATAATGGATGCTTTTACACACTGATTAGATCACTAAGCAGCACGCACACTCTCCAGTAATGGTGACAGGACCGAAGACCAGTCTGCAGCTCTGCTTGGTTTGCTGAAACCCAGGGGGAATTGGATTCACAGCAGTAGTGCTGTAATCTTTAGGTAGCACACGCCCCCTACCGGCGGAGAGAAAAATAGATGTTCAGCACCATGGACAGAGACAGACAAGCCTCATCTGTGGATGATGATTCCCTGAAAGACAGGAAGGAATCAGACTGTAAATAAAAGTTTGTAAGCTTTGGCAGACAGTATTTATCATCTAACATTTTCTATAAGAGAGTCTGGAACATTTCCATCTGCCAGCTCTACATTTATAATGAAATATGGGAAATTTTCCAAATTGCCTATTCAGTCTTTCATTTAAAAAAAAGCTGCTTACACAAACTCTAGAGTGTATGTACTTTGAGGCATACTGGCTCGGGATCAAATGCTTGTTATAATTACACTATAGCATGTAGTGAGTGAGAGAGAAAAAAGTCAGAAGATTACCATGGGGAGCAGGTGAAACCACAGCCAGGTGGGTGGTGTAGCTGAGTGAAATGGATGTATGTGCAGCAGGCTAATCCTGAGCTTACAACCACCACCAATATTGAATCACACCATCAGAATATGTCAGCGAGCCACTCGCCTGGTATTTGCTCACAGCAGAGACCGGCAGGGCCAGATGGTCGGTGGAGGCTCAGTCCAAAGCTGCCGCCGCAGCAACCCGCTGAGAACCAGGTCACCCGAGAGAACAGGATATGCTGTCACCTTTCACACTGGTCTGCGTGTCTCCTGTTTTCTCTGAATGCATCAGAGGGTGTGGGCACACAAGTGTGTGTACATAATCCTGTCCTGCATTTGTATGCTGTGTGTCCATGCTCCCCGGAGCGTACTGTAACAGAGGAGGAGGCATTTCTTCTCAGGCTTTTCACAAGAGTAAAATAATAATCATGAAGTGCTATCACCACTTCTAGGAAAGAAAGGAGGCAACAGATGCTGTGTTTCCCAAGCTGTAAAATATTGTCCAATACACAATTATAGCCTTTAAAAATGTAGATCGGAGTATACTGTATATAGAAATGAGAGTAAATGTATCCTGGAGACACATTTACATACATGCTGTGAAATAATGATTTTGTATATAGTCACTCTTTCCATAAAATAAAATGTCCATAGAAACTAAAGGTAAGTTACATGCAAAGATTCTATTTTAGAAGAATCTAGAAGTCTATTGGTTGTTGATATGAAACCACCTGGACTCTAGTGATTGTAGGAGGTAGTCTAACCTTAGGATGTCAATTATCAACCAGAATAGGGCAAATTCTTAGTTGGTGGCTGGCTGGAAAACTTAGTTGGAGATTAAATGGAAACGCACCAATAGGTGCTGATGCAGGTGCTCTTGGTGACTGGCTGATTAAAGAAAGTGCTGCTGCCCTCCTACTTGTGTTGCAGTACTGTATTTACCCACATTATATTTGATTACCTGAGAAAGAAGGATCCAAACCCTGCTCTTACATGGTTAGATGGATTATATGCATCCAAAGCCAGAGCATACTGTCTCTCTGAGCTAATTGAATGGACCATATAGTGGCTGTCTTTGCCCAAGTTGCTTTTAAGTAAAGACAGTGGTGATGTTACAAAAAAGCTTCCACCATGTGAAGATTTTAAATAGATGGATCATTTGGAGACTTCTAAGTCATCTTTAGAACTCAAACTGACAGTGCAAAAAAGCAGATTATTCATTTAACTTCAATTAACATGTTTATTATTGACTGATGAACTGCTATCAATGCTAATGTCTTCTCTGAAGGTTTTGATTAACTGTGCCCAGACTACTTTTTACTTTATTTAATACCTGAGCAAAATTTTTCACAATGAATGAATGTTTTTAATGACTACTTTACAGTCTTTTGTGAGGTTGTTCTCCAAATATGGTCCCACTCTGGGTAAAACTGCCCCAAAAGTAGGGTAAATGCTTCAGAGTGCAGCTACCTGTGTGGACCAATCACCAGCATCCTAACCATGAAAGTGATTTCATTCAAATACTGTCACTCCAGGTCAAAAAAAAAAAAAAAAAAAAAAACACATGAAAACAGCTAAATCCCTGACTAAATGCTTGTTTAGGTTCTTCCCAAACGAATAGCTGACAAAGTGGCTCTATTTGCATTTTCATAAATCTTATGGTTGCATATGAAATGGGTCTTAATTAAGGCCTGTGCATGTCCACATCATTCCCAGACTATAACTCTGACTAACTGTATCCACAGCTGGAAAACTCTCATTTGGCTCTGAGGTGAGCATGTCTCCTTGTGCCAGGAAGCACAAGGTTCACTATAACTGATTACTATACCTCCCTCAGCTCATTATACAACATGCCCACCCACTCCGAAGCCCTCTGCTCATTCCATTACACTATATCACAATGATATGCACCGGCAAGTGAAAAGGACACAGGTAAATTGTCATGGGAGCTTCGAGGCTGGAGGCCTTGCACAACGGGCAGCTGTAAATTAACTAAGGGTGGATCATTGCCATGCCAATGGAAAAAAAGGAGATTGGGGATCTTTAATTCATGACAGTAATGAAATGAGTCAAGCTGTTCAGTCTCAAAGGCAGCACATCCTCTAGCCGAGGCTCCACTATTCTTTTCATCACAAGTCTGACGGATCAAAAGGAGAACAGGGGCATAAATGACTTTCTTTGGTAATAAGAAAGTTAGTTGTGTCCCGCTGCCACAGGATCTGCAGTAAAGGACAAGTGTTAATTACAATTTGGTAATGAAAGCTTAATATAAAGCCTTTACTTTAGTTTAGATGAAGGAATAATCAGTGAGACATTGTGTGCAAGTCAAAGGTCATGAGGTTCTTCAAGGCCACCTACCCACCAGTGAATCACAAATCCACATCAAACCTGACTGTGGCATTGGCATGTTGCCTAAACTCTTCCATAGCTCACTGATATATGCACATATTCCACATTTGTACAAGAGATGCAGGGGTTTGCCCTCGTAACACATTCTCTGCTTCAATGCTGGGTCACAACTGAGCTGGAATAGTACATTTTTCACTGCAGGCAATACCCATCTTTTTTACAACTTCTACCCCCTAATCTCTCTGCATGGGTGACAAGAGTTAAAAAAAGATTCTGTAACAGGCAGAAAATCAAAAAAATCACTGCTTAATATAGGAAAAAAAAAAAGATCAAATGCAAATCGTCCTTGGGAAGGAAATCCCAGCTGGCTGAGCGTCACAGTTTGTGTTTGGAGAATAAGATAGATAGCATTAATACAGAGCAAAACTGCTATAATTTTACATTTTAGGTTGGAATATGATTTTTAGATTCATTCATTATAATTGGAAATAAGTACCTGCATATAAAGGCCATTGAATTTGTTTTAGTCTAGTAAGTGCACATAATGAAGACATGGTTGCATTGTTGCTGTGGGCAACATTTGACACAAACAGTCACAAAGTGTGATATAAAAAAAAAATGCATCAGATGAAACAGAGGCAGGAAATAACATTAAAATAATATGTTTGCACTACAGGAAGGTTTGTATAATTAGAAAATATACAAAAACAATCTTTTTTAAATATGTCTTTAAGCTTTATTTTGGCTCTAATTTATCACAAACAAAGATTTAATGGTCATTATTTTTCATTTTCTCCTGGAGGAAACAAAACACAGAGAAATATTTAAGGAAATATTTAGGGCTGTTCTGAGGCTGTATCAAAGCATATTCATGGAAAGTTGACTGGAAGGGAAAAGTGTGGTAAAAAAAAAGGTGCATAAGCGAAAGAGATGAGTGTAGCCATCAGATGATCATCAAACAAAGGAGAATCAAGAACTTAGGGGAGCTTCACAAAGAGTGCACTGAGGCTGGAGTCAGTGAATCAGGAGCCACCACACAGACAGATCCAGGAGATTGGCTACAAGTGTCATGTTCCTAGTGCCAAGCCAGTCCTGAACCACAGATGCCCCAAGCATCTCATTGGTGCTGAGGAGAAACAGAACTGGACCTTTGCTCAGCGGTCCAAAGTCCTGTTTTCAGATGAGTCTGGAGGGAAATCTTAGAGGCACAGAATCCAAGGCGCTTGAAGTCCAGTGTTTTCAGTTTCCACAGTCAGTGATGGTTTGGGGTGCCATGTCATCTGCTGGTGTGTGTCCACTGTGCTTCATCAAGTCCAGAGTCAACACAGTCAGCTGTCTACCAGGAGATTTTAGAGCACTTCATGCTTCCATCTGCTGACAAGCATCATGAAGATACTGATTTCCTTTTCCAGCAGGACTTGGCTCCTGTCCACAGTGAAGCCAAAACTACCAGAAACTAGTTTGCTGACCATGGTATTAGTGTGATTGGCCAGCCAACTGGTCTGACCTGAACCCCATGGAGAATCTCTGTCAAGAGGGAGATGAGAGACACCAGACTTAACAATACAGATGAACTGAAGGCTGCTATCAGAGCAACCTGGGCTTCATAACACCCCAGCAGTGCCACAGACTGATTGGCTCTACATCACATAGATGCTCCAACCAATTACTGAGTGCATACATGAGCATAAATTTCCAAGTCAACATTTCTGTGTTATAATTCCTTTTTTTGGACGGATGCTTTGTAATATTCCAATATTTTGAGATAGTGGATTTTTGATTTGTTTGAGCTGTAGCCGTAATCATCAACATTTAAACTAAAGAGTGTTAAAATATTTTACTTTGTATAAGATAAATCTAGAATGGAAGTTTCTATTTTTGAATTATGTCACTTGAAACAATGAACAGTTTCATACTTTTCTAAGTTTTTGAGATGCAACTGTAGGGATGTGGCTAATCTGGGGTGTCAGTAAGACCCCAGGGAGGTCCTGTATCCTGTTAGAAAACTTAATAAAACTCCAACGGCAGTTCTGGGCAGATTTATCTGGGATTTGTTAGTGGGAGTGCTGCATGAACACAGTTGAAACCAATCAGAGAAGTAGTGAATATGAAATCCATTGTATAATCACACACAGCATGAGTCTCTTCCCAAACTGATGTAATGCATCATTTTCTACAGCAGGCTTGGTGAATAAAAAGAAAATCCTGCACACTGAATAACTTGTTCAGTACCATAATCTTTGGATCATGCAGACATTTTTTACAATTCCTCTGGTTCTTTGGCAAGAGTGTTTTATGAGTGTTTGTGGAGATTTCCTCCACTGGATTACACTGTTATGGACATCTAAAACAACTGGAGAATCAATATTTTATTTTGTGATCACAAAAGAAGAAATTAAGGAAAATCATGCTGTATAGCTTATACTCTTCAGAACCCTAAAGACACCTGTCTGTCTTCTGTCACTCAGAATCATCCTCCTTTTTCTCTACCTGCTGAATCTATACCTTATCAAGATTTTTTTCCATGTAATTTAAGCATGGAGTATATCACTTCATCAAGCACCTATCCATTGCAAATGCTTCAGGCATTAATAACTATATATAAAGAATATTCTTCCTGATGGTCTTGTTTTTGTAGATGATAAGTATTAGTATTGACTTCTGTCTGTTTCAGAACCAGCAAGTTTGAAAAATCCAGACAGAAATTGATCGTTTAAACCAAGGATCATGCAGTAGTCCAATGGTGGTCATGTTCCTGTCACGTCAAGCTCAAATGTGGTTATCATGTTGGACTGCTATATTTCTTTTTTTTTTTCCCCCCAACAAATGCTGGGACTCCGGTCCCTGCTTACATTCGCACATTTCCTGATGAAAAAGTGGCACAAAACAAAAACAATGGATACTGAAAATCCTGAGAGAGACTGGACCACATTTTATCAACATGAGCTTCCCACCAGTGACAGGATCAGAGTCACTGTGGGAACATGGTCCATAGTGTTAGTACTGTTAACATACAGTGCCATGAAAAAATATTTGCCCCCTTTCTGATTCCTGACTTTTTTGCATATTTATCACACTTAAATGTTTCAGATCATTAAACCAATTTTTATATCTCACAAAGACAACCCAAGTAAATAGAAAATGCAGTTTCTAAATGATGATTTCATTTATTAAGGGTAACAATAGTGAAAAAGTAATTGCCCCCCCCCCACCTTGTTAAATCATGAGCACCAATCAATTAATGCTCTCATTTTTTTAACAGTAGTTTGAAAATATTAATTCTAACAAGAATCAGCATGTACAACACCCCCACTTGAGAATGCTTTGAATCGTAAAATGTAAATTCTCTCCAGGAATGCAAATAGTCTGCTGGTCCAAGAGGGAAATGGAGGGCACAACCTCAGTGTTCTCAGAGGAAGCTGTGCTAGTATGCTTACCAGCTATGCAGCGAGAGGGTATGTTATCCTACAAAGCACAATCAAATAAAGGATTTTTTTATTTTAATTTGTTAATTGATATCCTATTTTTACACGGTTACTTATCTTTGTGGTGTAAATTTAAAAAGTATAGTTTCATTATCTTTGCTGTGCATGACTTTTATTTAAAAAGAGTTGCTAGTGAATGTTATAAATTGATGCTTGTCCCAAATAAAGTCAGGGTGATTCAACAGACTAAAATGATATAAAGTTTTATGTTTGTAGGTCCATGACACCAGTGTGGAAGTTAACTCTATCACTACTTAAACCTCATTATTGTATTGAGTTTTGCATCAAAAATGTAGAACAATAAATTTTCTGAGCATTACACCGATAAAGGATCTCTGAATCTAAATTGCCCTTGAGGAGCAGAATCCAATCACAGCACTGTGCTCCCTCACAACTTCTATCACTCTCTGCACATCCACTTCTTTTTTCATCACTTCATTTCTTTTTCTTTTTTTTTAGCTTCTCCTGTCTTTCTCCTCCTAACTTGCAGGACGAAGAGTCCGTTCTGCTCTCCTCGCTCCTCCTCATTAGGCTGAGGAGTCAGATATTAATTCCGGCCTGGGTGAAAACCCTGTCGCCATTAAGATCGGGTGACAGCTCATTTTCCTTGGTGGCCTGTGGAAGACAATAGCAGTGATGGAATTGTTTTTTCCACTCTGTAACCTCATTAACTCATTGGAATAAAGACAATGTGGAGTTGTTTGCATTAAGCTGTAATTATGCTGATTCACTCACTTTCTCCCTCTCCCCCTGCTCTGTCTCTTCTTCTTCCATTTGCCACTTTAATTAGATTCCCCTCTGCTCAAACATTGACAGTGTGGACTTTTTGACTCAAGCATTAAGACAAGCATTAAGAAGCCATCGCTTCCTATGCGGATGTGAGTAACATGTGAGAGGAGGAGAAAAATTTGATGGGAAAGGGAAGGTGGACAGCAACAAAGAGCTCCATGTAAACACACCATACGTCTTCACTAGTCATATATTACCCAGCTCGACAAGGCTACATTCCTCGAGACTGTCAGTGGGTCGGAAAGGACAAGTATGTGGAAATTTATTCTCCTGCAACTTCACCTGCTCGGTGGCCTGACCTTGGTTTTCTCGTCCTTTTAAAATGAGAGCGAGGAGAGAGAAAAACAAGGAGAAAGACAGATAGAGAGACAGAAAGGAAAGAGTGATGCTTGGATGAGCACAGGCTTTGTGCATCTGTCTCATGTGGATTTGATGTGGTGTTGTTGTCTGCTGGGTGATGGGGGCACGGATAGCGGATGTCGGCCACGACTTCTACCTCCTCTCCTCTTTTTAGACTACCACACAATCTTCAGATCAAATTTGAATAAAATGCAAACAACAAAACCCAAATGACACTATCCTGCTTAGCATATTTATGATTAAAGATTACAGAGAAATATATGTTTGTATTAAATGACGACTTGTTAGATAGATCATGATTCCACAATCTAGTCTGTCTGTCTGACAGCCATAGAAAAACTCATTAAAACATCAAAATTACAGCATTCAAAAAACCTGATCCACAGCTCTCAAACAACCCTTAATTCCTGACTCTAAAATCCATTAACTCAAACAGAAAACAACCCATTCAAATTAAGTTACATTTAAAAATCTAATCTCCAGCAGCACGTCTGAGAGGGTTTCTCTGTTGGCAGATATCTGCCGTGTCTGGGGTTTAGTTGGTAAGCCATTATCTCTGTTCCTGAAATGAATTTCAAACAAGTTTGCAAAGTCTCAAGGAAACTTATAAAAACCTGTTGGCATTTTTATGAGATCAAAAAAAGGGGTTAAAGTCTCACTTCTTCCAGAGGCTAAAATATTCTTTACAGCTTATGGGAATGTGTTGGAAGGTTGAACAACGTACTGATAATTTTGCTATTCTTACCTTGCCTCGGGGATAAAAATATTAGGTTTTTCTCAAAGGTTCCAAATGAAGGCCACCTAGCCCTAAAAGCATCAGCGTTTATTCCCCAGGGTGGATTTGCACAGCATCACTATATGAGATATCTTATGTGTAATTACAAAACCAAGCCTGTCCCAAACCGGTACTTATTCTAAGAAGATTTTTAATCTGTCGGGAGCTCACACTGAGCAGGTGACAAAATGAAGGACACTCAGCCAGGGATGGCTGGTGGAGATGAGCCAGCAGGACTATGCTCTCCCTTACACACAGAAAAATAAGAAAATAGTTCTTGAAACATTTGTAGCAGGCCTTCTACATTTTGGTTGAACCTAAAGAGAAACAGCTGAACCCAATAGTTACAAGAGCATCTGCTACCTTTAAGTAGGCTCATTTTTTACAGCCCAAGCAGCCTCTTGCATTCGTGCCAGTTGTCTGCAAAAGAAACTAGCTGCTGTAGTAGTTCGAACTTAAAAAGTTAATGTTAAGGCTTGCTTAAAATTTTAAGTTGATTGAAGCTGAAAAGATAAAATATAACCAAAAAATTATTCAAAATATTAAAAAAATAAAAGTTTTTCTTCATCAGCTTTCTTCTGATTATTGAATATTGCTGATTAGTTGGTCTAAAATAATTCAGCCTTCAGGCCACCAGCATTTGACCACTGACAAATCCCTAGTGTTTCCAACTGGAGAAATATTTATAAATGACCTTAGCATCATGTCTTATCATTAAACTAACAGCCGAGATACATATCTCTTTTATGATTAATAAAAGATTAATTAATAATCAACTAAAAAAAAATAATTAATTAATTTAATAATAATTAATATTTATTTATTTATTTATTTATTTATTAATAAAGGATTAATTCAGTTATTGTATTGTATTGTATTGTATATTTGTATTAAATGGTAATGAGCTGCTCAGAAAATGTGGCCTAATGGATGTGGCATCCACCCCTTACTCTCGCCTGATGGTGCCCTTGGGGGGGGGGGGGATTTCTCGCCATTACACACCTCACTTCAGCCTTACATTTTTGCCCAAATATGCCTAAAACTTATGCAGAGTGCAGTGGAGATAGGGGCAGACTGGCTCATTGAAACTCGAAGACAAAAACTTGGCAAAAAACACTGAGACGTCACTAGCAGTGACAGGCACAGACAGGGCTTAATTTGGGCCAGATCCTGCCGGAACACGATCTGGCACCTCTCAGATTGTGAACGGCACTTATTTGATTGGATCCAGCACCTCCAGGGGTGGCGAGTGCATAATAAATTTCTGCCAGCAAGTGTGTGTAAACATAACATTGCGTGTTAGTTTTCTAGTGTGTAGAGGAGTACCAACTGTGTGTGACTGTAGGTTGCAGCCTATGGCTAGGCAGGCTAAACAAAAAAGCGTCATACCAGCCTATCACATCCTGACTCATGCGCAAAAGCATCATATCGATAAACAACCGACCAATCACAGACAATCAAGCACTATTTCCAAAGTTAACATTAGAAGCAAGAGTTAATTTCAGCTAACAAAATGGACAAACGGACATTTTTGAAGGTAAAAGATAAAAACAGCAGTGACCCAGAAGTCATCAGCAGCAGTCGCTGGAACAACAACTGATGTACCTGTAGACACCGAGTAGGCAGCTGAGAGCTGAGATGAAGAGTTAGCGACACCCGCTTGCAGGCTGCTATGGGTATCTGAATCACAGTAGGACTAACGGGACAGACATGAGAGAAACAGGCAGTGGTTCATCCATGTCAAAGTGTCACATATTGCTATATTCAGGTAAGACCAAGTTTTAATTATAAATTTGGCCACCGTGCCTTAACATGAGCTCTTTATTTTCACTGACTATCATTATTTTTGGATGCATTTATAGCTTTATTACGAGATAAAAACAAGCTGTCAGCAGATCATTCAGTGACACCTGAAGTGTGTGAATTCTGACATGTGAGCAGTGCAGGCTCTGGGTTCAGCCTTTTTGCTGTCTGTTTTGGCATAGATATGATTAACAAAAGTCCCACAGCTACTATCATGGGCATGTGTGCTGATAACTGTGGAAGCAGTCCACAAATCTTTGAATGAAAAGGCATTAAGATGAGAGACAAAGGGTCATCCATGATCGGACTATAGACATGGAAGTTTACTGGGGCAGTCAGCTGATAGAAAAATGTAGTTTTGGCAGACAAGCTCTGATTGGATAACAGAGTAATATCTACTGAATACTAAAGGAAGTGACAGGTTCAACTGCATAAATGATTATTTCAACTGAATAAGCAGGTTTTTGTGTTGTGAAAGTTTAGTAATGTTTATGCTGAGAGTGGCTAGATGAGCTGGTGGTGATTTGTGCTGTCCTTGGTGCTGAAACACAGCAGATTTGACCGACGGCTGCCACTCAGAGAAAGTATGAGAGAGATGCTCTCAATGGGCGATTGTACTCGCTTCTCTGCAGCTGATTCTTTTTTTTAATCATTTAAGTTAATAGGTTGTTTGCAGTCACGTGATCTTCTTGGCCCGTTTTTGCACAAGGCACTGATTTTCGATTTCTGATGTATTCCATGACTTTTTTGTTTCCCCTTTACCACCGGAACAACACCCGGTCTGCGTTCTGGGACCTGAAGAATTACAAATTAAGCACTGGGCATAGAGGCCTAAGAGAGAAAAAGAGAACACTGATGAATATCAGAAAATGATCATGGAACAAATTAGTAGGTGGGTGAAGAACACAACCACACAGGATGGAATTATCAAGCACAGAAGTGAAGTAAAGTACTGGCTTTTATGTCTGAGGCGATGAGCTAATTAAAGACAGGTGTACCTCATCTGCTGCTGCAGGAGAAGCCAGCCACACCCCTAGCCACACACATGAGCTGCATCTCACTTTTCTTACAATAGGCATTTTTAATGTCTTTTCAACTATTCTTTTTGCTGGGTGGGTTAGAGGTCAGTTATTTCTGTTTATTCGATTATGAAGCGAAATTAAAGTCTGACAGAGCAGCAGTCTGTCCGTCAGGAAGAAACACATTTTAAATCATGGCAGGGGTCAATAAAGTTTCTATCAGTCTGATTGTTGGTGAGAGTCAGGTTTGATCATTAGCCTTCACACTGAATAATTAGGATAACAAATGATTTTATAATAAAGCATTTGCTGGTAGAAAGAGTCTGCATGTTTTTTTGATAGTCTGCAGGTTTCTTTTCATGATTGTGATCCCACACTGAGCCCAAACACTGTCAATGTGGATATTTGATTAGAATAAATACAGTACAGATGTAAGCAGACACAATCAATTGTTCGTGCCTCCTGACAGCTGATTGATGATCAGCTAATTGATGATCAGCCGGCACCGTCATCATAAACCGACAGACAGACTAAGACTCAAGGAAAAGACTCAAGCCAGAGACCCAAGCCATATATAAGTAAAAGTGAGATGCAGCCTATATGACATTTGAATTTGACTGGATCATTTGCTTTGGCTGTTCTGGCTGCTTCTTTTTGATGAATCAAAAACAGGGATTGAATCATTTAAAACTTCTTGATTTGAATTGCGTCAAAAATCCTGACCACCAACGTAAGAATTTTTGATAAATGTAAACACAAAATACTTTAATGGTAAGTCAGCTTGGAGAACTTTTGCAGTATGCAGCATGAACGTTGGGTAAACAGTGCTGCAAAGAGCTAAATACAACTACCATCATGCTAACAGGTCACAACATGACTAGTCAAAGGCTAATTTGAGTAGGTAGGTGTGAAATTTATGTTGTTTACCATGCTTACATTTGCTCATCAGCTCTTAACAAAATAAGAAAATGCTGCCTCATATATTGAGCCATTAACCCACTAACAAAAACCCAACACATGCCCAGTTAAGGGATCTGAAGGCATCATCTGGGAATGGGTAATGGCTGCAAAGCATTTATCACATTATTTCTGAGACATTAAAGTCTGGGGGGAAATTGGTTGGCCTTATCAACAGCCCACTTGCCATCCCTATAAGATATGATGCAAAAATAGGGGAAAAGGGCATGAGGGCAAACTATGGCATAATCTAAGTCCAGAGTTTCAATCTAACAGTAATCCTCTTCAGTACCCTTTTGTATCTGTGTGGTAATAAAGCAGCATTTTGTATGGGCTTCATTCAAAGCAGCTAAATTCTCTGCTTCACACATACTTCCATCTGCTTTCTCTGACTGCTCAGTCACTTGTAGGCCTCTTAATTTCAACATCTTTTATTCATAAAGGACAAGGACTTATTGGCTCTTATTTAAGTGTTGCATTCTATAAAATGACGAAAAAAACACAAGCTTTTCAACCACACAAAGGATCAAACACTTGTCTTCTATGTGGGCTTATTGTTACCTTGTAACATCCAGACACCAGCACAATTTGTCCTTACTTGCCCTGAACACAGAAACAAGTGAGAACAATGGAGTCTTACATTAAGGAACCAATTTTGCTCTCCCTTGGATTCCAGGTCGATACAGGTCAGAGTAAAAGGTCTACAAGGTGAGCTGACAAGCATACAGCTGAGGCAATACTCGAGCTCGCTCCTTTATTTCTTAAGTCCTTCTCATTCCAGATTATTTAGGGGTCTTATACCATCTCCATGGTAGATAAAGCCGATTACGCACCGTCTCTAAATGGAATTAGGTAATTTGCTTCACTTCATTCAATGCAATCTCCACAGCTAACCTTAGCGCAACCATTACCTCTCATGGCTTCATCTTTTTCTTTGCTTTGAAATAACAAACTGTGGTAAACAGTTTGGGAAATGCATGCTTTCATTCAGATGCATTTCACACCTTCAACAAACTTCACCTAGAAAAAAAGCATGTTTGCCTCAGTTCCACTGATGAAATTATGAAGAAAGTCCAGGATTTGTCACCAAATTCCTGGCAATTTCAGGTCTCCTATTGTTCACACACTGAGTGAAGACAGATCTCATTGTAGTTGGGAATCAGATTGGATTATGAGCTTAGTTTATTTTTCATTTTTCTTTCATTGTATTAGTCTCAGTGAATGCATCACATGTAGTGCAGTGATACAGTCCTTCTCCCTTTGCAAACAGATTGGTTGTATTCCTCGAGACAATCACAATGTAAAGTTATTCCTTTTTACTTAATGTAACATGATATAAACAAAATTATGTCATAGAACTTATCAGCTGGTGATCCTTGCAACACCAAAGTCCAATATTAGAATTCATGCATTTGCTGGCCACAGATGCTGAGTTGTAGATGGGAAATCATATAATGAAATCTCCCTGCTGCCCTGATATATAGATGCTATCACAGGTAGGCATCAATAACGTACAGCATTCATGTATTGCACAGTGATGGAGAAAGACCGATAGTCTGATGACATGTCCATGTTTAAATCTGAGAGTGTTCTGACACTAAAGCTTCCAAAATGATGCAGTTAATTCCTGTGTGATATTTAAGTTTTGTTAAAAAAAAAAAAAAGTCCAAAGCAGTAGTGCTGAATCCACATGCAGGTGAGAGAAGAATTCCTGTGTTTGGCCTTTTGTACAAATTCAAATGACATCTTACTTCTGTAATTGGTGGCATGTCTGTCTGTGTCAATTTGCAGGCCACACTGTTGCTCCAGTTATCCTTGATACCACTCAGAAGACTGCTTCGGTGTACTGGTTTGAAACTGGTGCCATAAAAAATCCTAAATATGTACGGATTTTCTATCAAATCCAAAATTGTTTCGCCTTTCCCTTCAGTTTTCCCCATGACGTCATTTCCCCTGTATACCTGTGTAACACATACTCTCACTCTGACATAGTGCAAAGGAGGAGTCTGTTTTTTTCTTTATAACTGGGAGTGAAAGTATCAGAGATGGAAAACAACTGGACTTTGTTGAAACACGCCCACAGACGTGGTGATACGCCTGCTCCACAATCGTTGTTTAAAGTAAGCTCCCTGTAAAGAGCTTCTCAATGCTCATATAAAACAAGATAACACAGGAGATGTGTCACACATTGGTGTTATAAATCACAGTTTATTTGCTGTTATTTGTTGGAGGTAGCTGGGGGTGCTGCGTAAACCTGTTTGAATATGTGTCTGTCTCTGTGCAGCCAAATGGTGTGATACTTTGTTAAAGCATCACACATAAAGAGCACACTCTAAAACTTTGGAAAAAAAAAAAAAAAAAAAACAGTCAAAAGGCACTGCTTTAAAGCTGCCTATGCTTTGTTGTAGGCCAGTCATCACAAACATGCACTGGTGCGTGGAGATGCTGAGCCATTATGCAGTTATTTTGGGAAAAAGCACCTTTTTCCATGCAAAATTGTCTTATTGCATTTAGCATCTAATGAAGAGGTTGGTAACAGCATGGCATAAATTGAGTAATTATTAGTCTATTGTCTACTTAAGTGAACAAATTAAGATCACCATTCCCTCCAGGAAATCCAACAGGGGTCAGAAATCCAACAGGGGTGGATTGAGAAAAGAGTCCCGCTCAGGGCTTTAATTAAAAACCCATATTGGTAAACTCCCTCCAGGGTGATAGATGGCAATGGCGTACGCCAAACTTGTGCTTTGTTATGTTGCTAATTTTAATTTTTAACATGCTTATACAGAGCTGCTCTCCAACTATGTGGATGAACAGAGATGTCTGAATGCACTACAGAGGTCACTGCTGCATCATACAACATTCCAAAGACACAAACTTGCAGCCAGTGTTCGCAGTTTTGGGCAAAATCCAGTTCAGGTTGGTGGGACAACATTGAAAATGAAAAAGACTACATTCTGTGAACATGGCCTGCTCTTTAAAGCATGTAGAAATTTTTGAGAATGTAGCTGAAAGGAATTATTTTTAATAACAGAGGAGGAAAACCTCCATTTCAACAATACTGCCTATGTGTGCTGTATAGGCCAAAAGGCTGGCTACTCACCACTTAGCTACTCGTCTTCATCTTCCATGGAACATATGCCTTCTATGAGCTTTCTCCATTGTATTCTGTCCTTGTTAGTTTTTCTGACTCAATCAGGAGCAGTGAGATAATCACATGTACACAAATAATTGGTTGTAACAAGCCACAAATGTTACCCAGTTGTTTGGGTTGTACGTTGGGCATAAAACCAGGTTTCGTATGTAGCCAGCAAAAGCTTGCACAAGTTTACAAGAAACAAGTATCAAGACTGTGTGACTGTAATCATTTAAAGAAGTACCTTTGCAAAACCCAAAATAAAAAAAAAGGTGTATTCAAAGGTTTTTTTTTTTCTTCGCCAGACCAAAATCACATCCACCTTTTAGCCGAATATATCAATATACATCACTTCCTAGAAAGATTGCCAATCTTTCTTATTCATTTCACATGTATTGAATGAATTACAGATGAGGCAGACAATTTGATTTCAGGAACTGGTCATGTACAAGGAGTCTTCGAAATAGCCCTGAGCAGGAAGAAGAAAAGGAAGCTGAGTGGCCCGCAGCCTTGCAGGACTCATCTGCATCGGCCTTCTTTGGCTATGAAACTGATGGAAAAACCACAAGTCGTTCAGTGCCCGAGGATTCTCTACTTAGTTATCAAAGAAACCAGGCAATGGAAAATTCAAGGTCTGAATTTTTTCCACAATCAGTTTGGGTTTAAAGAAGCTTACAATTTGTTAAGTCTAGTTTGCATTTCACAACCAGCAGAGCAAATGCCATTCCCACTGGGCATAAGCATCCATCCAATAATACATGCAGCTGCCAACATTTGCATTCAAACCAATACATGATCCACTACTAATGACTCTCTATTCATGCCAGTATGATCTCTCAAGGAGAACACGATATTCAATCATCTGAACAAAAGGCACTTATATGCCAAGCTGAGAATTAATGAACAATGAACTGAAATCCATTACATTACTCATAACAGGCAGCAGGAGAGCATGTATAGGCAGATGCATGGACTGTGCCACTTCAGAGGAGAGAGTCATGATATATGAACAGCAGATTCAGGGGTCAGCTTGAGGTCTACTGGTACCTTTTCTAGTCCAAATTCTTTCTGATAAATTCACAAGTGATTGATGCCTCACATGTCACTCTGTGGGACACTTTAGTTGTCCTGCAGTCACAGATTTGACTCTTAGTCCAGCTGTCTGCAAAGCCAGACACCACACCAAGATGAGCCGTTACAGAGTGCATTTGTGGCTCTGTCGGGCTTTAGAGGCATCTTGACCCATCTTCTTTGTACAAAATAAAAACTCCAAATTTTAGCCAATTCAAGGCCTGTGAATCCAGATAATACTAAAGTCGGAGCAGTTCAAAGGACATTGTTTCATAATCAGTGTTGGACAAGTTACTGAAAAATAGTAACTAGTTACAGTTACTAGTTACTGCTTGCAAAACGTAACTGAGTTAGTAACTGAGTTACTGCTTTGTAAAAGTAATGAGTTACTTTAAAAAGTAACTCAGGCGTTACTTTTATTTTTTCAATCCTTATTGCAGCCTACACATCACATTCAATTGTGTTGTTGTGACAGTGTGAGAGGAAATAACTATTTTCACGTAACATTGTAGCTATTATTATTATGTATTATGATACCCAGTGATTTTAGAAAGAGACTGTGCGTGTGACCACGTGGGGGAGCGTGCCACTGAGTAGTTAAAGACGCATGCCAGAGCTGAAGAGGACATAGGCAGGTGTGCAGAGAGGCAGTTGCCAGTCAGCGGACTGAAGAGCTCCAGTTTCTTCACCAAGACTTCCAGATAAGCACAAGAAAAAAATATTGAAACACTGCAGTGATAGAAAAATCATACTAACCAGGTAGATGGACAATTTTATTTAGTTTGGTTTGTTATTTTCTCAGAGCTCAGAAGTTTTTTAAATTTTTATTTCTTTATTTTGGGTATTATTTCTTCTTAACTTGAGACAGCAAGAGGAGCAGAAAAAACTGAGTTTCCAAAACTTAAAGGACAACACAAGGTAAAACAAAACAGGAACTGAACTGATAGAAAAAGTGCATTAACAGAAAAAAGTGTTTGATGTTCAAATATTGTGTTAAATAAATGCCGCCAATCTAATTTGTTAAAAACAATCGAGAGTCTTGATCTCTTTATTTCCTCCTTGAAAAGAACCTTAGTAGGCCTTTGCTCTATTTGTCCCATAGTGCATATACGTAGAAGTGCTAACATTTACATGGAGTGGCTCCTCCTTAGTCTGCTGTGCTAACGTGAGCTGTACCTGGGTTACCTGATGTTTGTAGCATCCCACTCTCTGGAAACTAGCTTAGCTGTAGCGTGTGTTTAACTCGGTACTTCGTAAGGTTTGAATAACTGTTCTTGGCGGTGGGAAAGTTTACCTCCCTGTTCATTTTCATCCTTTATCCTGAGGAAGGAAAAGTAATTCTGGTGTTTCCAAGACAGACAGCTCACGCTTGAGAGCTCAGCCATGATGTGTGTGCGCTAGGGGTGTAAAAGTGCGTGTATTCGTACCGTACCGATTTGGTAAGGGCCTCTTGGTACTGTACAGACGTGTACCAAATGGATACATGTGGAATGAAGCTCATACACAGACAGAAAACCAGAGCACAGCTCACACTGGCCTGGCAACCACACAACCACAGCAAACAGCAACAGCCTGAATATTCCCAGAAAAAGTGTCTTTGTTTCCCAGTAAAATACAACAGTGGACAAAGACAACAACAGTAGCGCTGACTTTATTCAGCAGCTGTGTCACTGACAGTATGTCATCCAGCGGACCGATCAAAGCATTTGAAAAATCACCGCTCAAACAAGAACGTCACTGTAATGAGGAGGTACAACAAAAAGTCTCACCAGCCGGTTATGAAGTTCCCGTGATTTAAGATCTTTTTAATATAAAAATGGTGCTCTGGTTTTGTGAATAAAAGTAGTTCTAAACATGGACCTTCAACTGTCAGCCTCGGAGGAGGGAGAGTGGAGACTCCGTCATGTCTGCAGCTGTGTCATAGGTAAAGTTATCCTCAGATTTCACATGGCTCTAACCTCTTTATCAGCCAAGATGGGCTGTGAAAAGTTCTGCCAAACATTGTAGTAGGTCTCGTTGGTTAAAAAAGTAATCCAGTGCTGAAGTCCATGTTGAAATTAGCAGGATAGACGCTAATTAGTATACTTAAGCTAACGGTAACATGATGATGTGTTCAAGTTGGCTGGGAAATTTTAGTGTTTAGAGGACTGATATAAATATGCCAATATATCAATTAAAATAATTGTAATTCTGAAATTCAAAAATGTATTTATCTAGTAATATTTTTATTCATTGAAGACCTTTTGAAAGGAGATTGCAGCATAATTAGTAATTTATATGTAATTTATACAGCCTATTTATTTTAATACAGTTTAATAAAATAAAAATTAATAAATTCTGTCATTTATTCACTTTAATTACCATACCGAAAACATACCAAACCGTGACTTTAAAACTGAGATACCTACCGAACCGAAATTTTTCCGTACAGGTACACCCCTGGTGTGCTCGCTTCAGTGCCTGTGTTTGTTTGTGTGTGTCTGCAGAGGCTCTATTCTTTCACAGGATGCTTATATACTTGCGGTCCTGTGACGTCGTCCGCCAAACCGGATCATCAATAAGTTGTCAGCTGTAAAAGTAACGGGTAACGTGTGATTTAAATTCTCAGTAATTGTAACGGCGTTAATGATTTCAAAAAGAAATGCATTACACTACTAGTTGCCATAAAAAGTAACAGAGTTACTGTAACGCATTACTTAGTAATGCATTACTCCCAACACTGCTCATAATGCAAATATGAATATTTGTAGCAGTAGTCAAAGAACATGATTATTGATTATATATAGACATTAAGAGCTGGTCTTTTGGTGTCAAAATGAAAGCAGTCAGGAGTGCCTAAGACCTGCATTCTCTGTAGTGATCAGCATGTTACAAATGAAACAAGAGGAGAAAATGATCCCCGTTTTAAATGATTTACAATCTCAGTAAACACTTTATGAATGAGTTTATAGTCTAGTGCCAAATCTAATTCAACAAAGCCTAATGCTGATTTTATGAAATATGGTCCCATTTAAATTATAAAGAAAATAAAGCATGGGTAGCAGCCACAGCCTAAAATATGTGTTGTACAAAAAACAGTGTAAAGAGAGAGTCAGTGCGCTCAGTTGTTAAGCTTTTGATATCCCTACTTTCGTTTTAGGCTGTGCTTTTTTTCTTTTTGTTAGCCATGAATATCACATTATTTACAAATTCAGAATGCTCCATGCAAACCAAGTAAGTACATTATATTGCCAAAAGTATTCGCTCACCTGCCTTGACTCGCATATGAACTTAAGTTACATCACATTCTTAATCCATAGGGTTTAATATGACATCGGTCCACCCTTTGCAGCTATAAAAGCTTCAACTCTCCTGGGAAGGCTTTCCACAAGGTTAAGGAGTGTGTTTGTGGCAATTTTTGACCATTCTTCCAGAAGCACATTTGTGAGGTCACACGCTGATGTTGGATGAGAAGGCCTGGCTCTCAGTCTCTGCTCTCATTCATCCCAAAGGTGTTCTATTGGGTTGAGGTCAGGACTCTGTGCAGGCCAGACAAGTTCATCAACACCAAGCTCTCTCATCCATGTCTTTATGAACCTTGCTTTGTGCACTGGTGCACAGTCATGTTGGAACAGGAAGGGGCCATCCCCAAACTGTTTCCACAAAGTTGGGAGCATAGAATTGTCTAAAATCCCTTGGTGTGCTGAAGTATTCAAAGTTCCTTTCACTGCAACTAAGGGGCCAAGCCCAGCTCCTGAAAAACAACCTCACACCATAATCCCCCCTCCACCAAACTTTGCACTTGGCTCAATGCAGACAGACAAGTACCGTTCTCCTGGCAAGCGCCAAACCCAGACTCGTTCATCAGATTGCCAGATGGAGAAGCGCGATTCGTCACTCTAGAGAACACGTCTCCACTGCTCTAGAGTCCAGTGGCGGTGTGCTTTACACCACTGCATCTGACGCTTTGCATTGCACTTAGTGATGTATGGCTTAAATTGCAGCTGCTCGGCCATGGAAACCCATTCCATGAAGCTCTCTATGCATTGCTCTTGAACTAATCTGAAGGCCACATGAAGTTTGGAGGTCTGTTGCGATTGACTCTGCAGAAAGTTGGCGACCTCTGCGCACTATGTGCCTCAGCATCCGCTGACCCCGCTCCGTCATTTTATGTGGCATACCACTTCCCGGCTGAGTTGCTGTCGTTCCCAGTCACTTCCACTCTGTTATAATACCACTGACAGTTGACTGTGGAATATTTAGGAGCAAGGAAATTTTACGACTGGACTTGTTGCACAGGTGGCATCCTATCACAGTACCACACTGGAATTCACTGAGCTCCTGAGAGCAACCCATTCTTTCACAAATGTTTGTAGAAACAGTCTGCAAGCCTAGGTACTTGATTTTATACACCTGTGGCCATAGAAGTGATTGAAACACCTTATTTCAATTATTTGGATGGGTGAGTGAATACTTTTACAGTGTTCATATTTGAGCAGACACCATAACGTTTACAAAAATATCCATGTCATCCCATCCACTGGTCCAAAGATGGTCACTGCTGGTACTTTTACATGTTATTTAGTCACGATATAGCAACAACTGTCACAACCAAAGACTATATTAAACATTGACATCAATGACGTCATTCACTGGTTTATGAAGTTGCAATTTGAAGCTGAAAGATGGAGGATGCCATATTAGAAAAGCAGATTTTAGTAAATAATGGAAAAAATATAAAATGTTTTCAAAACTATTTGCCTTCATATGATCAGTTAACCCCCATGACCATCCCGTATGGTATGTACCAAACAAAAAAACCACAAAACAAAAAATGGAATAAGCCATTCAGACCAAACCATTCTTTTACCACACTTATAAAGATTTTTCTGTTTTAAAATTAGCAGCTTTATTTCTTCTATAAGTACGAATTTCAGTATGTTTTGTTTCTGCTGTCAAACAGCATTTTCAACATATTTTATACTTTCTGTAAATCCGCATTTTGAAACATATTTTATATTTACTGTCAAACAGCATTTTCAACATATTTTATACTTTCTGTAAATCAGCATTTTAACATATTTTATTCTTGTTTTAAATCAGCATTTTCCATGTATTTTATATTTGCTGTAAATCAGCATTTTTCCAGTTTTATTTCTGCTGTGAATGAGCATTGTCAACATGTTTTATTTCTTCAGTAAATTAGTATTTTACCGTTTTTTTTTTGTTTTGTTTTTTGTTTTTTTTGCTGAAAATGAGGATTTTAATTGGTTTTATTTCTGTTGTAAAGTAGTATTTTTAATATGTTCTATTTCTGCATCTGCAGCTCGCTTAAAGTCAAATCACAGGAACTGCACTTTTTTTTGCCCTTCCGTATTGGTTTTGTTTTCTGTACCTGAGGTTTCTGTTTGGCTTCTGCTCACACTCTAAGCTTAGCCTCTTTTTCCAGATTAACCAAATGGCAACAGCAAATTACACCAAAGTGTACAATATTTGCAAGCCAATGTGTGATGCAGAGTGTTGGGGGTGATGAGTTACAAAGTTGTCTGTTAGAGTACTGTTTGGTGACTTTTTAGTTGTAGCAAGAGATGTATTAGTTTTTTCAATTCAAATAATTATTTATTTCCTTAAATATCCTTTTTCTTTTGTGGCCACAAAAAATAGACAGAGAAAAGAAGCTCCTCGAAGCATCAACATTGTTTTTACTTCTTTCCTGTATGCACGTAGCGGCCAGTATGTGTGCACCGCTAGCTTATTGAGCTAGAAAGATTTTGTAACTGCTTGGCCTTCTACCTGTTTATTTATTTACATTGTTATTTGTGTATCTTTTGATGTAACTGTCTTGGATCTTGTGGTCCTTCACTTGTTAGATGGAGTCCTTGTCTGTTTGTAGGTGCAACACTATGACCACTGTACTCTCTATGTCTTGAATTCTGTGTGGAGCACGTTCAAAAACTGGTTAGCCTCAAAGCTCATCTGTGGATTTTTCTGGTGGAGGAAATCAGTAGGTGGGATCAGTTTATGAGCAATTTCTTTGGCATGAGCTACATTTACCCCCCTGCTGTGATGCTCCTTGGTGGTCTATGGGCCTTAAGTGAATTCCCACGCTGTTGCGAATGTGTTGAACAGCACTCTTACATGGTAATGTTCTTGGTTAATGTTTTGTTGAGAATTGCTCTGCTGAATTCCAATGGTTTGAATGAACATAGTCACCAATTAGCCATGCAGGGATCTTAGGTAAGAGAGGATGATCACAGGTAAGGTCATATTAGGCCTGGCATGAGAAGCTGAAAGGTTGGACTTTATCCCTGCTAGAAGTGAAGCTTTGGGCAGCTGCCTTAACACAGTCCCATGGCTAACATCTTCTACTTTGTCTCTCTGCAGGTACCTGGCCCCGGGCAATGCTCTGTCTCTGTGAAAGGTCAGCGGGAACCCTTTGGGCTCATAAAGACAGGCCAATTAACACACCCGCATTTGGAAACCTGCATTATTTATTCAGGAACCCTCCTAAGGATGAGAATAGGAATGAGGGAGGCAGGAGGGATGTAGGAAGAGTTGAATTAGATCAATGGAAATGCAGGGTTTAATTACCGTTAGCTCGGCAGGCCATCTTCACAGGAGTTAATCCTTGGCAGGGGCTGATGGCTGCACCCGGAGCCAGTGTCTGTGCTTCTGACATATTTAACTATTCAAGGTGGTGTTGTGTTTAACAGCACTTAGATCAGGATGAGAGCAGCCCTACTTGACAAGGCTGACACGCTTTATGATGAATAATGAAAGAAGTGTTTTCGTCAAAAGCCCTTAATTGGCTTATAGCGGAAAAAAAAACATTCACATGGAGTTTAAAACCGCCCTTCTTGTCAGGATGTAATTGAACGCCCTCTGTAGATAACTTTCTAGTCATGATGCACTAACAGCATCAGCAGACACAAATGTGCTAGCCTGGCTCAAGGATAAACACTTAGTTTCACACCGAGTGAAGGAAATGTGATTAAGGCCCTATATCTACAGATCAAGCGATAAACATCATTAGATGGAAACCGCCCCGTCTAATTTGTTGTGATGTGCCTGTGATGTCATGATTGGATATGCTCCTCTAAGTGAGGGAGAGGCAATTCGTAAAGAACATTTTGATTAATCTTGCAATTTTGTTGACTGCAATTATGCTGTGATGATGAAACGGGTTATTTCAGGCGTGATTCACACCAGCTGAACAAAGATGTGTACAGTAAAATGTGCACATAAGTGACATAATACTGTGGTATGTTAGGTGCAATTTAATAGCACGCTTACTGCTCGCAGCATGTCACGGTAGATCTTTAATGTGAGACAAGCTTTGGTGCATTTTAGCTGCTGTGGCAGATCCCTTAATTGCATACATCTTTTATGTAAAATAACGTGTTAACTCTGTTTTCAAGTAGGCAGCGTGTGTGATCCTATGCAAAAAGGCGACTTACATCTCCTTTGAAGACAAGCAGGAGAAATTCCCTCTAGTTGTTAAAGCTAGTAAACAACATTTCCATGACATCAAAGAAAGGAGCATGTTAACAAATGCAGAGATTTTTCACAGGTAGGCCACTTTCAGGGGTTTTTTTGTACATGGGATGTCCCAGAAAAGTCATTTATTTCTGGTCCTTTTCCTTTGATTGCATTTAATTCATACAGCATAATGCAGGCGCTATCAGTCATAACTTTTGCTCTGAAGGAAAATGAATTCATAAATGCAAATTTGTGCTGTTTGGGGAACTTTTCCCCAGATTGACAGCATAATAGGACTCCTCCAATAAAATATATGTTGCTAAGGACAATTATTTTGCAAAGTACAGTAGAGGATAAGTTGCTGTTGCAATGTTAGCTGTACAGTGAATTAGCATGAAATCAAAGAACAAAGCATTTAAAAATAGCTTGGAAAAATCAGATACAAGTGTATCATCCTGAGTTTTGGGTCCATAGTTTGTCGCAGAAAATGTTATTTATTGCCTGTTATGTTTGTCTAATTGCATTGTAGAATAATGGAACAGCTTGGTAGTAATAGTCTTTCATTGGTACATTTGAACTTCAAATGTAAACTTGTGCATTAGTTCAAAGATGTATTGTAATCTGTTGCACATTAATATTCTTTGGCAAGTTAACATTCTTGTTTTTAAATATGGTTAAGCAAAATGCAGAGATAAATGATCTGAACACATTCATGGTGGTGTCTTGGATGTAGCTCCCACCACAGGTTGACTTAAAGTAAGATGAGCATATCTACTTAGATGGCTTTTCAATCCTTGCTTTAGGTTGCACTGGTGGTAATAGCTTAAGCTTAAAGAGCTCGTTATGCAGGATGTCACATGTCGGCTCACTCACCAAGGAAGGAAACTCATTGAACTCCTCTCTGAGCATTTTTCTCATGAAAGGCAGACACACCCATGACCTCGGGGCGGAAACATGAAGCGGAAGATGTAGGCAGGAGGTCCAGTTCTCTCGCCTTTGACCACTACCACGGCTGTATCGACCCGCCGTAACGCAGCGAGTGGTCAATACACTCTGAGCCAATTAAAGGCTCCTTCCTGAACACAGACTGCTGTTATTGCTTTCTTGGAAGCACTCCTACAATGAACATACATGTTTCATATATGTGCATACATGCAAAGGTGTTTGTTGTAAAAACTTAAGACCATCTGTGAGTACATGCTCTGAATGAGCCCACTGTAAATGAAACAGGTTGAATACAGAGGGGAATATAGATTGGATTATTGAAGAGTCTATGTTCAGAAGGGCACTTATACATCTGTATCCCAGTCTGGAAAATATTCAATGGCTGATAAAAAGTGGAAATATCCCCTTAAATTTTTTTAATGACTCCAGTGTTAGATAATGTTGTTAAATAACATAATAATAGAACTGTTTAAAGCTCTAGGATATGAGAAGCGGCTGTTAAATAACAGTTATTAGCTCCACAGCAAGCATTTCATTTTATTTAAAAAATTTGATATACTTTTGCAATGTTGGAATACTTGATACCCATTTATAAAACACTGACTCATTTGCGGTCAAAGACAGCGGTGTCCAAACTTTTTCCAGTTAGGCCCACAGGTGAAATTATATAGGAATGACTGGGCCAAACTGAGTGTAGTAAACTTACTAAACCAATCAAATGTATGTTAACCCTCTGAGACCAACGTATACAACTAGAGGGGTTTCACAGGTCACAGGTTTTCAAAAGTTAACTAACTTTAATAAAGTAAACTGTAGCCACTTATGATTTGTCCCTCTGGAAGCCCTCCATCATGCCATTGTAATGACTTGACCCTTATGGAAGCTTTTCTAGCAAGGCTGAAAATTTGTTAACTCTCTGGGGTATTTGAAGATTAAAGCAACTCTGATTTTGAATATCTTTTTATCCGTTTTATATTTCAGTTTTGATTCTTTCTGCACTAGCTTAGCATTAGCCCCCATGTTTTGTCATATGGGCTGTGACAACCAATGGCAGGCTGTTGCATCACTACATCATGCTTTTCCAAAGTGCACGTGTATGACTGGGCATATCATTTAGGAGATGGCCTGACTGGCTCATAATGGAGAGAAAGAGAGACAGATGGGGCTTTTCCATTGTGACTTTTTGCCGCACAATCCAAACCAAGCCATGCTGATTTACTTTTCCATCACCAGTTTTGCTGCACTGGACTACGCCAAGTCATGCCCATGGTCCTGCTTTGGAGTGGGGACAAAGCATGTCTGTTTCCAAGCGCGCCACCATGTCGCCACAGAAGTTGGAGTTGAAGGGGTGCCTCGCAGATGTGTTCAAGTAGCAACAGCTGAACCAAACTTTTTATACCAATAGAGAAAGAAACTTTGAGTAGAAACAAGTCTTCTGCCAGAACAAAACAATGCGTGCTGAAGCGCAGCTATTTAACATCATCTCCTACAAAAACACAATGTCATCAACTCTAGATGCACAATCAAACAGGTAGTTGCAGTGGAAAAGCAAATTCCCAGCCATGCTGTTCTGAGTCAAACCAAGTAGAATCAAGCTTCTCAATGTAATGGAAAAGCCCCAACAGAGGCTGTGATGTCACCCTCTGTGTCTCTGCAGACAGAAACTGCTTTGAATAATGGCACAAATAAAGCTAAAAAAAAGAAGTACAAGGACCTTTTTTTTCTAAATATGTGACTATTTTGAAGACTTCTTTTCACGGAATGATCTTTTTTCTTTTTTGGCCCCCAAGAGTTGGTTCAAATTTGTGCAAATTGTCTTGGCTGTTATTGTTTACTGTGTGCCGCATATTTAAGTGTTAATTCCTGTTTAGTTTTTTCTTTTGTCTTTGTAGTTCCTTAACCTTTTCTTTTTTTAATTCAAGGAACATTCCTGAAGCATACATATTCTTGAAGCCCAGGTTGTCCTGAAAACAAGAATGTCTGGAGCTAGACGGAGCTTAAATGGCTTTTTAAGACAATAAGTCCAGGTGAGACAAAAAAGGTAGTGTTATTTTGTTTATCAATATTTTTACAATTTAGCTAATGATCTCAACAGTCATGAAACTAGAAAAGCACTCAGAGAGCCCAGACCTCTGCCAGTAGCCCTATCTCCTAATAGTACAGAATCCTTTTAAAAATTTCTGGATCCAGATGGTGATCTGGATCATTCCCAAAATCTAATCAGTTCTTCCTTATGCCATTTGTGACATTTTCTGAAAATTTCATGAAAATCCGTCCATAACTTTTTGAGTTATGTTGCTAACAAACTATCAAACAAACTGACAAACAAACCCTGCCAATCACATAACCTCCTCGGTGGAGGTAATTAAGCATGTATACTTATTAACACAATCAACAGCAGAAATAAATCATCACAAAGAAGTGCCAATATAAGCATCATGTTCTAATGTATTATTTTACTGATTTTTTAAAATATGTTTACATTTTTTTTTTAATTTGCCATGGGCCAATTAAAATGGGCCATGAGCTGCAGTTGGCTGTAGGCTACAGTCTGTCATTTGGACACCGCTGGCCTAGAGCAAACTGAGGCAGGGAAGTAAGGATTATTGAGTGTTGTGTTTGGGGATGCCAAGGGTTTGGGGATATTTGTCAGATTTCTTTCAATGGAGTGTAGTTGCATAGTCTGCTAAAGAAAAGAGCTGGAACAGCCTCCTAGGAGGCCTACTTCAACTTATAATGAGAAAAGACATACAGATTTTCTGTCAGCATCTGTCACCATTTATTTTAAATGGGTTCCAAATCCCTTTGGTTGATTTTTGTGTCAAAAGACACCTCTTGTTTAAGGAGCAACACCCCAGTGGAAGTGTATGTTAGTATGTTAGCTTTTACCAAGCAGGAAACCTGATGCTTTTCTCATTGGTTTGTCTCAGGTTTCTGATGAATCACAGTGAACTGCACCCCTTTCACTTTTATTGACAACAAATTGGTGGATCCTCACATTTTTTCTTCTAATGTGATTAGACAACTGACACTATCTGTCATGCTCACATAACTATGAGTAGAACTAAAGATATGCAGCCATCACCCCTGCCCTATAGCTTACTGAGTGACGAGTGACACAAGTGTACTGTTAGAGGGTGCTAAGACACTATGACATCTATCAACTTAAGAAATTATCTGTTTTTCTCACATAAAAAAACATCTTTTCTCAGGTCAAAATTGCCACAATCAAGATGCAGATTATGTTAGCCCATTGCTGAGACATTGCTAACAATAATGCACCATTCTCTAATGGAGAGCAAACTGCAGTAGATTCAGGCTTTATAAAGAGAATCTGCTTGCTGTCTTGTAGGAATGGTTGTCTTTTGTTAAACCAATCTCACAGAGACTATTAAAACATCACAACACTTCCCGGAGATTTCTTTTAAGTCCTTATTTATTGAGGGCAGCCTTGCTAGAAGCCAAGTGTTGTGTTGCACTTACATCTTTGTTTCACTCAATTATACACACTCACACCTGAAAGATGCCCATGGTAAACACTTTTTAAGCTGCTGTGCAGCTCCACTGGAGCAGTCAGGGGTCCGGCTCAAGTGCACCTTTGTGATGATTTTGGCAAAATTATAAGTGTTGCTTGAAGATTACAGGTTTATAAATGTTTTACGGCAAACAGCAAGAACAGCTTTTCTCTTTAACTGCATTGATGCAGTCTGTAATCAAACTGCAGTCAGTCCAAGCACACAAAAAATTTCATTATGAGAAACATAATCACTGTGAAGTCATGAAGATAGCCCTTAACTTTTCTGTTCTTCATTTTGCATATTTCCTCACAGAGGGTGTAATGGATCAATACTCAGATTTTGTGTTTGATTGTAGGTGAAAGTAGGTCAGATGGCACAGTAGGTTACATCCTGTTTTTTAGAGGAGTTAGATCACCGTCCCCCTCCAGTTTCATGCTGATGCGCCCTTGAACTGGACACTGAACCGTAAATTGCTTTCAGCGATTGTTTTGGGGAAACATGCACATTGCTGTGAACAAAACAAAAATCTGTCAAACCAGATCAATGTAATGATAAACCAATACAAGGTAACTGCTGGCTACTGCCACTATTTGACCAAAAATATCATTTTCCCACTCTGGTTCAGACACTTATCTTTTTTGTTTATAAAATTGATTTCTATATTATATAACCCTAGACATTCTGCCCTAAGTGCCCTCACAGATATTTTCCAGTGTCATATATTTCAGTGCACAGCACAGCAGTGTGCATTAGTGCACCATATCCACTGAACTGAAGTGGCTACTGTGTAATTTAGACCAAGCAAGTGGGTGTTAGTCATTAGTCACTGCTGGGTTTGCTGTTGATTTTGTCTCTGTGTGGGTAGGGGATGTATATTATGAGATTACTGTGCTGATCCTCACATCCTCACAGTTATAATTAATGCAGGACTGCAGGTTGGCTGAAGGCTGGTTCGTTTTCAGACCATGCAGACTCTCTAATGTACCCTTGAATAAGGTGCTTTGTGATGCTTCTTCTTTGTCTGACCAGTCTTATTCAGCTCTATGATTTGATGTCTTAAAAGGAAATTAGAGAGACATCCTGTGCACTGTCAGTGCTTTACAGAGGCTGTATCAGTTTTATTGTGGAGCTTAAAGGTGATCTGATGTACTGGTTTAAAATTCAACACTGCCAATAAATTTGATGCATTAAAAATCTTCATCTTTCACACTTAAATCTGATGTAAGAATAATTAGAAAAATTAATTCCAACAAGGAGACTATTAATACCCTCTAAAATCAGTATAACAACTGACTATTGGAGAAGATTATGATACTTGTCTTGCTGAGTTAACTAACATATGCAGATATGATGAAAACATGAAGAATAAAAAAGAGGGAAGTAAATCTGTTTATGGTAAAAACAGGTAGTGACTTTTTACTCAGTTCTGACATAGTATGGTTTTAGGTTGCAACCTTTATTTTAAAAGTGGCATTTCTGATTCATGCAAGTAGTAATCCCAATATATTTTGCAAGTAGCTCACTGTGCAAATAAGGAAGCCCTCTATTTACAGCTTTCCTGATCATGTTAAATTAGTAACTGAAAACAAATCTTTAGTTCACACAGTGGAGTTGAGAAGAGCTGAGCACTGTGGTCTCTACTAGTCACATTTTGTTATTGTTTTGATTGAGAGCCCCCTCGAAGCAGAATTTACATACTAGATTTAAAAGCGACTCATTAAATTTGAAAACAGTGTGGACCATGATAGAATTGGGGTTGAATTCCATGTTCTACAAGTGGTTTAAAATGCTATTTCAGGTCAATTTACTGCTGTTTTGTACCCCCACAAAACATTTTACTTATTAACATAGGCGTAGCACTGGGGGGAAAAAGGTTAACCTTTTCCTAGTGGGCCCACTTTCCCTAAGAAAGCAGGGACAGAGAGCAAGATGGGGATGATGGAGGATAAAAAAGCAAAGATACAAAGCAAGGTGAGGATGATGGAGGATAAGAAGGCAGGGACAGAGAACAAGGTGAGGATGATGGAGGAGTGAGTAAGATGAAGATGATGGAGGAGAAGAAAGTAGGGACAGAGAGCAAGAGAAGGATAATAAAACATAAACTAATGTGATGGGAAAAATAGAGGTAAATGTAATTTAATACAGGGAAATGATAGCTAAAAAAAAACAAATGAAAATGCATAGATATTCTTGAAACGGTGAAATTTTTTGCTTGGCTGGCCAGCTAAGAGGGGCCCTGTGTCATTTTCTTTCTTGTAGCCCAAAATACCTATTTATGACCCTGCCTTTTAAATGACAATATGAATCCAAAATCTGTATTTTAAGTAAGGTAGTTGACAAGCACGTAAACGAATATGGTGCTAAATGGACAAAACTCATTCTCTTTTATGAAAGAATCTACTACTGGGAATTGTTATCAGTATAAGATGGCAAATAGAAAACCATTGTCTAACACTGAATTTTCCTCTCACAGTCCAGATGTAGGACCATGTGTCAAAGAGTCAGAGAGAAATCTGATGTTTTCCACAGTGCGTCACAGGCATTGAAGCCAGGCTGCAGAGCAGGTACACTTACAGGTCAGTTATAACTTTCACAATACCTCTATGACTCTTATTTTTATTACTTTCCTCAGCCTCAACCCTGCAAGCTAAGTACAGTCTCAAAGCAAACAATACACATAAATTTCACAAGAGAGCTCCACACCAGGAAACTGGAAGACTTGCAAGAAACCAGGTAACCTTTTCCATCTAAATGCAACACAATCAGAAAGTTATAGGCTTTTAATTTAGATGTATATCTCCACTGCTAAATAGCATCTAACTTGAGCAAATACTAAGACTTAGCTGGATCTTTATTTATCATCATGTTCTGCTCTTTTTAACTTGTGTTTATTTTGAGGTGAGTAGTTTTATATACCACCCCTTGGGTTCTTCATTTTTTATCTCGTCTGTACTTTATTTCTGTTTTATCTCTACCCACTTGTGCATATAAATAAAAGCTCAACCCTCCACATATTGCTGGGGTAAAGAGCCTGAGTTTCCTTTCAGAGCTGAACAGGACTGCAGCGAGAAAATCAGGATTTCATGGGGAGTACCAGACAGTCATCTCAGTATAGGTGCCTTGTCTGCAGAAGGAAACTTGGAAATAAATTCCCTTTTTCTCTGAACGCTTAATTTCAGGTATGAAAATACATCCAGTTGCAATGTCATTTATGTTGATAAGTTCAGTTTTGGCTGACATCTTGAACTGCACTACATCTCCATTAAGCTGAGTGACAAGCCATCAGTAGAGGTGGATGGATTGTTAACTGAGTTTTCAAAAACCTTGTTCTCAGCTGTGGAAAAAAATGCAGGTACTTGCTCATTCTGCTGCTATTTTAAATCGTGCTGTTCAAAGCTGCAAAGCAGTCGGAGTGCCATCAGTGCTTTAGTGATTGACATTTGATATGTGCTAGGGTGCAAACAACAACAAAAAAAATCACTTTGGATTGTTATTTGATTTGTGTGGAGAGATACTTTACCGAGATATCTTTGTTCTCAATCAAATTTTGTTGAGTGACAGAGCAGATCCAACGGCAATTTGCTCACTGGCTAATGTTTATTCAGAGGTTCATCTTTCTACATGAAGCACAGCACAGCCACGTCTGATGCAATTAAAAATCACATCACGTGAATTAAAAAAGGGAACTCCATATACTAAAGACACAAAACGATACTATTAAAATTGATTTGAATTTCTCCAGGATGTCTTGCAGTGGCTATATATCCATCCCCAGCTGTCTGTATTCTCCTCCAGCCTCTCTGCTGCTGTATTCTAATATCTCATTTGTCCACTGTGCCTGTCTCTCCCCCTCCAGTCTTGTCAGCAAAAGGTCACTCCGGCCCTCCAAGCAGAGTGCACACTTTCTCCAGGGAAATTAATGGTTTGAGCCTTCAATTGCTGCCTCTCTCTTTCTTCGTAATTTGCCGACATTGACTCAGAGGATGCCTTCAAAAGGTAAATGTACACTTAACTACATATGGAGGGAGAAAACAGATGCACATACGCTCCTTTTGTGTTGATTAATTCAAAAATCACCCCATGCCTTTCATTTTTACAAAGCCATGGGGTGAAAAAAGCAGCTGGAGCTTTAGAAGACTGTGTAAATATTCTAACATTACGTGTAAGACTGTGTGAGTGCACCAACATCAGGGGCAAAGTGATTCGTTTTGATTCGATTTAATTTCCCTACGTCCCGTGGAGGTGTCAGTAGGAGGTTTGTGTAGCCGTTGCGACAGCCACCGGCTTTCTAACGTTAGGTTATTGATGATGTTCTCATCCTCCCAGACAATCACCAGGGATACATGGAGAGACCAGGGAAATATGTCTTCATTCTCCTGTCAGGAAGGTTTACGGGCAGTTGATGTTCAAACGCCCAGAACTGCCTCCAGAATGGATGAACAGAAGAGTGGTGCAGAGTTGTGGGAGTTTGTGATGAGGACGGGCCAACCTTCACAGAGGCATAAATTTGGTGCGCTATGTTAATTAGCAAGTGATAGATTGGAGCACAAAATGTCAAGGTGACACTTTCACACCCAAATCCTTTGTCCATGTGGGAATTAAAGTTCCAACAATATCTGTTATTGGCTTGGAATAAGGAAAGTTGCACATCTTGAATTGCAACTCAACATAAAAGTGCTTCTCACATATTGAACACTGTCTTCTTCTTAAGCATTTGAAACCATGCAGGTTCTTGTCCAGTGCTCTGTATATTTCCCCATTATCTCATAGTTGAATAAGGCCTTGACTGTCCAGTTGTTACATTACACCTCAGCTGCAGTTTCCCTCACACATGCAGATGCTTATTTATGAGATATCTTCTTGCAAAGGAGGAAAAGGGAAGGAAGTCTGTTCAGAGAGACGCCACCCAAAAGAAGATTTTATTATAGTTGTGAGAAAAATGGTCAATTATGGGTTTTAGCCAAAAGCAAAGTTTAGAAAGGAGTGATTCAACTCCCAAAAGGCTTTTTTTCAGGCAGTGCTATATTTGATTTTTGAGGTTTTAGCTTCTGAGTCATAACCACATCATAACCACATCAATAGATCACCCCAACATTACCTAATAGACTTTTTGTATTTTCATGCTTTTAACCTCACATCAATTGTGTCCTTTTTCTCTATCTGCTAAGTCCAGTGGTCACATTCCTGTCTGTAATTACCAGGGACAAATCATGCTGACTGATAGTCTCAAACGAAGAGAATCGTTCAGATCCCCTGGCATAAAACAAAGCCTTTTCATATGGGATTATATACTATATTGCCAAAAGTATTTGCTCAGCTGCCTTGACTCGCATACAAACTTAAGTGACATCCCATTCTTAATCCATAGGGTTTAATATGACATCGGTCCACCCTATGTAGGTATAACAGTTTCAACTCTTCTGGGAAGGCTTTCCACAAGGTTTAGGAGTGTGTTTATGGGAATTTTTGACCATTTTTTCAGAAGTGCATTTGTGAGGTCACACGCTGATATTGGCTCTCATTCTCCACTCTAATTCATCCCAGATGTGTTCTATCAGGTTGAGGTCAGGACTCTGTGCAGGCCAGTCAAGTTCATCCACAACAAACTCTCTCATCCATGTCTTTAGGGACCTTGCTTTGTGCACTGGTGCACAGTCATGTTGGAACAGGCCCCTTAGTTCCCTTCATTGGAACTAACCGGCCAAGTCCAGCTCCTGAAAAACAACCCCACACCATAATCCCCCCTCCACCAAACTTTACACTTGGCACAATGCAGTCAGAAAAGTACTGTTCTCCTGGCAACCACCAAACCCAGACTTGTTCATCAGATTGCCAGATGGAGAAGCATGAGTCGTCACTGCAGAGAATGCGTCTCCACTGCTGTAGAGTCCAGTGGCGGCGTGCTTTACACCACTGCATCTGACGCTTTGCATTGCACTTGGTGATGTATGGCTTGGATGCAGCTGCTTGGCCATGGAAACCCATTCCATGGAGCTTTCTACGCACGGTTCTTGAACTAATCTGAAGGCCACATGAAGTTTGGAGGTCTGTTGCGATTGACTGCAGAAAGTTGGCGACCTCCACCCACTATGCGTCACTATTACTATGCTGACCCCGCTCCGTCATTTTACGTGGCCTACCACTTGGTAGCTGAGTTGCTGTCGTTCCCAGTCACTTCCACTTTGTTATAATAACACTGACAGTTGACTGTGAAATATTTAGGAGCAAGGAAATTTGTAGGTGCTTGATATTACACACCTGTGGCCATGGAAGTGATTGGAACACCTGATTTCAATTTTTTGGTTGGGTGAGTGAATACTTTTGGCGTACTTTTAGTGTATATATTTAGCTGACTCTCAGATGAAAATTTGAAGATTCAAGATTTAATTTTGTCTAAAAACTTCAGAAAATACTGCAGATCTCAACTAAAGCGGGACTAAACAATCGCTGTCGAGAAAAGTTGATGCATTATTCATCTAAATAAATTCACTCTTGAATTCTGTAATCACAGTTCACAGATCAGATGTGGTTCTTTTGTTCTCAACAGCAATGACACATAGCTTAGTATTTGCTCCCACCCTGAGTCCCACAGTTACAAGATAAAAATAAATCTGATCAAATGTTAATTTCAAACCCACAAGCTCTATCTCACTAAAGCTGCTTCTTCATCACTTACACTGCAATGACCTTCTGATATAACTCATCTTAGGAAAAGAAAAAGTTATGTTTTTGTCATCTTTTACTGTTGCCTTTTCAAACACTTCTTTGGATAATCGAGGGTTTATTTAAAGTTCTTGAGTGTAGTTTTTTTTTTTTTTTAGATTTATTTCTGGGCCTTTTCATGCCTTTATTTGATAGAATAAGAACAGTGGATAGATTCGGAAACAGGGAAGAGAGTGGGGAGAGACATGCGGTAAAGGGCCACAAGCTGAATTCGAACCCGGGCCACCCGCGTACATGGATGGCGCCTTAAACCACTCGACCATCTGCGCTCCCCAGTGTAGTTTTCTTAAAATATCAAAACATGTATGAACAACATGATTTCAAAAAACTCAGCAAAAAGTCCACCAAAGTTCCTTACATGAAGGCACATCCCAAAAAATTAGAATATCATGAAAACGTTTGCCTTTTTCCAGTGATTTACTTCAAAAGCTGAAATTTCCATGTATTCTAGATTCATCTCAAACAAAGTGAAGTATTTCAATACTTTTTTAGTTTAAATCTTGATGATTACAGCTTAAAAATCACAAAAAATCAACCACCTCAAAATATTAGAATATCACAAAACATCAGCTCAAAAAAAAAGAGTTTGTAATATAAAAGTTTTGACATTCAGGAAATTCTGCTCATAAATGCACCCTGTAATTGGTTGGAGCTCCTTTTGCACAAATTCCTGCATCAATGCGTCGTAGAATGCAGCCGATCAGTCTGTGGCACTGCTGGGGTGTTATGAAGCCCAGGCTGCTCTGACAGTAGCCTTCAGTTCATCTGTATTGTTGAGTCTGGTGTCTCTCATCTCCTTGGCATTTCCCCAGAGATTTTCTATGGGGTTCAGGTCAGACCAGTTGGCTGGCCAATTAAACAGTAATACCGTGGTCAGCAAACCAGTTTCTGGTAGTTGTGACTACACTGTAGGCAGATGCCAAGTCCTGCTGGAAATGGAAATCAGTATCTCCATAAAGCTTCTCAACAGATGGAAGCATGAAGTGCTTTATTATCTCCTGTTAGACGGCTGGCTGCGTTGACTCTGGACTTGATAAAGTACAGCGGACCAACAGCAGACAACATGGCACCTCAAACCATCAATGACTGTAAAAACTGAATACATTGAACTTCAAGCACTTTGGATTCTTTGTCTCTCCAATCTTTCTCCAGACTCAAGGACCTTGATTTTCAAATGAAATCAAAATTTTTAATGTGAAAACATGACTTTGGACCACTGAGCAATGGTCCAGTTATTTTACTCCTTAGCCCTGGTCAGAGATTGATAATGTTGTTTGTGGTTCAGGACTGACTTGGCACTAGGAATATGACACCTCTAGCCCATCTCCTAGACACGTCTGTGCTGGGTGGCTTTTGATCCACTGACTCCATCCTCAGTCCACTTCTTGTGAAGCTCTCTAAATTCTTGAAATTGCTTTGTATGACAATCTCTGAAAGCTAAGCTCATCTCTTTTGCTTATGCACCTTTTCTTAGCACACTTTTCCCTTCAAGGCAACTTTCCATGAAATGCTTTGATACAGCCTCCAAGAACAGCCAGGTGCCAATGATTATTTTTTGGGCAAAAGTCAAATCAGCAGTCTTCCCCATGATTGCAGTTGTGTGAACTGAACCAGAGTGAGAGAATAAAGGTTCAGGAACCCTTTGTAAAATTGACTTTTCCACAATATTCTAACATTTTGGAATAGTGGATTTTTGATTTTGTGAGCTGTAAGCTGTAATCATCAAGGTTAAACCAAAAATTGCTTTGAATATTTTGCTTTTTATGAGATTAGATTTAATGAAATACATTTTCTGAGGTAAATCACTGGAAAAAAAAAAAAAAACTTTTACATGATGTTTAATTATTTTAGATGCATCTGTATATAAAGTTGTCCTGACACTGTTAACCTACAAGTTCCAGTTTCAAGAAGAGTTGAGACATTGGGATTAAAAAATAATTACTATGATTTGCAAATTCTTTTCAATCTATATTCAATTAACTACAGCACAAAGACAAAATATTTTCTTTTCAAACTGATACACCTAATTGTTTTTTTGTCAGCAACCAACATGCATCAATAAGGTTGGGAAAGGAGCGTGTTTACACTGTGTTGCATCACTTTTTCTTCTAACACTGTAAGCTTCTGAGGACTGAAGTCACCAATTTTCAAAGTTTTACACTGTCCCATCTTTTTTGGAATTGGGAATTTTGAGTCTGCCACCAGGATACAGGATGGGGTCTCGATTATTAGCCAGTATTCAACTGATCTGGTATCAGTTAATCCATCCACCCATTGGCTACGCCTCTTATCCCATTTAGGGTCACTGGAGACTCGAGCAAATACCAGCTGTCATTGGTGAGAGGCCTAGACTGATCTCCCGTATTTCACTGACATATAGCCTAACAAGCATGTCTTTGGTCTGTGAAATGGTTGATATCCACATAATACACAGGAAATCTACGGTGTTTGAAGTGAAGTTTCAGTAAGAGAGAGGGGGGGTCGGGCAGTGGTGAGCGAGCAAGAGAGAATTCACCCATATGTCTGTAATATTTCCATGGTTGATATCCATATGATGAAAGAGCAAAGTTTGGAGTTTAAAGTGAGGTTTCGGTGGAGAGCAAGCGAGGTGGAAGCAGCGGGAACTGTTTTGAATCATCAGTCACCTTGGACACATCCGAAATTTCACATAAAATCGAACCTGTTCCAAAAAAAAAAAAAACGGAACGAATGACAATTTTGGCATCAGTGTGCAGACATGATTAGAACAACATGAAACAGGCTCATTGTCTAAAGGCCTTAACACTCTGCATGCCTGTGTACTGAGACACCTGCAGCAGCCTTTCAGTGCGCTGTCAGCACGGAGACCGACACGCTTTTACAAATATGGTGTCGAGGTTAGTGATAGAGCCCACTGGCTACAAGATTTTTAATAGATTAAATAACCTCCTTGATAGTCCATGTGTGCTAAATGGAAAAGGTGCATCTGTGTATGTGCGCTGAAATGCAGGCTCATCCTCATCATTCCAGTCCATCAAAATGATGGACAGCCTTCAAATTGCTCCGTCATCCTTCAAAAAAATCTGTCAATGACATAGAATATTCGCTTAACACGATCTCTGGTTGGCACAGATGCAAATCTACAGCAGCAGCAGCACGGCCCGTTGCCTCACCGAGGTCTGCTGGGTCTCTTTACAACTCTCGTGTGCGGATGGTGCGTTCAGGAGCATCGGAATTTTCTATACAACTGAAAATAACTGGGGTTACAATGGCTTACACATGAAGGATTTGTGTGTGGTCGGGACAAAATGACCCTTGGCAAAAAATGGGGGGACACATCCCCATGGAGATGGTCTTGAAACCTTGAGATTGTTCATATTTTTCTACGATTTTGCTTCTTAAGTCCTCAGACAATTCTCGGCCGTTCTTTCTCTTCTCCATGCTTGGTGTGACACACAAGGACACAAAGGTTGAGTCAACTTTTATACATTCTAACTGGCTTCAGGTGTGATTTCTAGATTGCCAGCACCTGTTACTGCCACAGGTGAGTTTAAATGAGCATCACATGCTTGTAATAAAATGATTTACCCACAGTTTCAAAAGGGTGCCAACAATTTTGTCCAGCCCATTTTTTGAGTTTTGTGTTAAATTATGTCAATTTTGTCTTTTTTCTTCCGATTTTTTTTTTTTTTTTTTTTTTTTCCAATGCACAAAAAGGCAATAAACATGTGGATACCAAAAACATTTGTAAATGCAAAAATTTCTGGGAGGAATGGTGTATTTTCTGGAGAATTCCATGGGTGCCAATACTTTCGTCCATGACAGTACATCTTAAAGAGCTTTTTTCACACTGGGCAGACATGCATCATACCACGCCTGAACACGATTGGTCCTGCCTCTCTTCTCCTTTGCTGGTCTCTTTTTCCCTGCATGAGTTGCCTCACTCTGTGCACATACATTTCTTTAGTGGGGATGTACATTTCTGTGAGAGAGGCGTTTATGGAAACATATTCATTTGTCAACTTTTTTTGGCAAGGAAAACCATGATTTGGACAAATACGTGTATTAAATCTGTTTTCTGTGATGTAAAATGCACATTGAATTTTAGCTTACTGCTTTTGAGTTGAAAACTTCAAAAACTTGCCTTAGGAGTTAAAGCAGCATATTGTCCAGCAATGACAAATACTGCACCATATGTGCCATGTGGCCAAACCCCACACTTGAAGTGGTGTCATATTATCTCCTTTTCCACACATCAACTCAGTCTGAGTGCAATCTGAGATGTGCAGGCTTCAATGGCCTGTTGATGGGGTCAATACTTGTGATGTGTGCTGGATGGTGGAGAGTGTGTCTCGTCATGGCTGCAGGCGAGATATGATAGATTGGAGGCCAGACCGCAGGCCCTCTCAGGTCTCTGCTGGGTGCCTGGGGCATCCTCAGTTCAAAGTCCAGTGCAAAAAGACATTTGAAGAAGACACAACGCTGGATGACTGAGAGGCTATCTCATGTGTGTGAAAGAATCCGCAGGGATATGGGGTCTGGAAGGTGGGGAGGAATGGAAGATGGAGATAAGGATAGAAGAGGATGGGGGTGTGGGAGGGAGTTTATGTGTCTCTTAGAGAGCAAACTGTCAGAGGGCTGCAGAAACTGGGAGGAAAAAACTGGCAGAGGGGGCATGTACCATCTTTTCATCAGGGTTTATGAGTTGTGATGTGCGACAAACATCAGCTTTACACAACATGTGCAGTACACTTGAAAGAACGAAGAGCCTGTGGGATTAGAGTTTGCTGTGCTGTGATTATATGGTGGAGAATTCCACTAAAGTGTCCCACTTCTGGGGTAGGGATTAGGGATTTGTAAATGTGGGAATGTGAGTGAAGCCTGTTGGTCAGATGTGAGACAGTGGACTCTGTGAGGAGTACCATGTTCCCCAGCTCTTTGCCCGTGTTGATCTGCTCCTGGGGGATTTAAAGCATCACATCCTGTCACTTTGCACACATCAGCAGATATGCGCACACCATGCAGAGGTTACATGTCATGTCTCTTGAGATTTTAACCCCTTTAAGGTCTTTTCCCAGACAGTAATCTAGGTTCCTCTAATCTGCCTCTTTGTAGGTTTCTGAACCAACCAGCCATTACCAATATGTTCCCGTAATCTCTTTCTTTTCGGAAATTAAAGGCTGTATTGTAATTAATGTTGTTTCTATGTCGCAGTGACATTTCTCTTCTCAGAGCAGTGTGTAGCTTTCCACACACGCCAACCTGAACTGCTCTGTCTCTATCATGTCAGCATGTGTATCATGCACCAACTGCAAGCCACTAAGCTCATAATCTAAGTCGCAGCAGTAAATCCTATTGTAGTCATGCCATTGTACACAGTTGAATATGCAGTGACAAGTGACCTCTGTGTGCTGAGTGCTGGTAGGCATGGGCGTCATTGATCATTGGCCGAGTAATTGTAAGCGCAGTGCTCGTCTTTGTTATTGACTGTGTAATGGAAAAAGTCTAGACAAAAAAAGCTGCTCCTGACCTAATTCTGCAGCACATTTCGATAGTTGAAATTGAAAGTTTATATTTAGATGCTGTGCAAAAACTTTCCTGTGAAGAGGACAAGTGGTCCACCTCTGAATCATTTACAAGTGTATGCTTGTATCAGCATGTTGCACCCTGTATATTGTTTAGGACAAGGCAGCAGCATCAGTATTTGTCACTGAGGTGTCAATGTTGTGTAACAAGCCGAGCTCACTGAAATTCCCCCGCTTCGAAGTCTGTGTTGGTTTAATCCTGTACCACTCTTGTCACCTTCAAAACAACAACTCTAATCTGTTTGAATAGAAAATGCCTGACATGTCTCAGTAATGTTACACAAGAAAAGTCTGTTTTCTTTTTTTTCTGTGTTTTGCTGAGGCAGGAGAAAGGGTGGACCACTCAAGAGTGTGCAGACATTTGCTATTCTTTTTTTGTAATATAATTTAGTTGAAAAGAGAAGGTGCACTGACGATCAATAGCAGGTCAGCCAATGATGGATGGTGGCGCGATTACTAATTTCACTGTGAGACAAATAACTCTGAGCCCGACCCTCAGTGCTGAGAAATGGAGAGAGAAAATGGCAGACCAAGCTACACAGGGAGCCTTGGCTCCCCAATCCACTTCCCTATTCACAAGACCATTCATCTCCATTGCTCCTGCACTCCCAGCTTTCACTCTCACTCTCGCCAGGATCATAATGACTGCCAGGGTAATCACATGTGGGAACCTGTGTCTGCCATCACCACGCTGACTTTACCACGACTTGCTCCACTCCAACTTTAGTATCTGCAGGAAATCAGGTCAGCTCAATAGTGTTCGATTTTCACTGTGCTGCCTTATTGATGCACAATAATAGGAATGGTTAACAATGAAGTACCTGCATTGTGCTGTGACCCGGGACAACTTTTAACCCAAAAGTGGAAACCAATAATCCAATTCAGGTTATTGCACTCCTTATAATTTAAAGGTTTATTGTTTAACTGCTCAATAAAAAAGGTTCCCAAAGGGTAAAGAGTAAAATAACAACAAAAAAAAGGAGATAATCTTAATTTGTCTTCAAATTAGATCAACGGCTGCAGTAAAGGATGGAAGAGAGAGAGGGAGATAGAATAGGTCAGAGAGACAGACGATGGGACATGTCCAACTTTCTGGGTCTCTTAACGCTCAGATGAACTCATTAGAAGTTAATTAATCACAGCTATCGATCCGTTGTCGCTTTCCCAGTGCAAGGCTCCACTAGATTCCAGGGCTCGGGTTTTGCTCAGCTGCTTGAAATGCTGAGTACTCTTGTCTCCCCGCCTCCTCAACTGGAGCTGTGATATCTGTCCTGGCGCCATGCGGTGTGTCAGCGTGTAGCATGAGACGGTAGATCCATGCCTGGGATAAGGGACCACCAATAACCCTAAGGTCTGGCTAGGAAGAGCCCTTAATTGAGTGTTAATGCAGAATAGATTTCTATTCTGTATCATATCATTTCATAGAAAACAATCCATAATTACCAGCCACTCACTCTATTTACAGATCTGATGTCATGATCAGAGTGAGACGCTCTAACATCATGTGTCTAATGCCTGACTTTGTAATACAAACACTGGGGAATTGGCCAATGTTTTTGGTCTATAATGAGGAGGAGTGTGCAAAAATCTAAGTGGTACTCTTGGTTTGTTCTGAATAAGGATTTTCTTTACTTATTTAAATGCTAGTTAGCTTAAATTATTGTTAAGACAAAAAAAAGGTGAAATGTGTTAATTAGCTTGTGTTACTTGATGGTAGGCCTACCCTACTGTTCATTAACTTTTAGATTTTCTTTCTATCCTTTATGCTTCCCATTGTTTCATTGCTATGTCTTGTCTCTGATGTGATTATAAACAAGCCTTCTTAAGGGATTTTTTTTATTGTGGAAATTATTGTTGATGTTTTTAAATCCTCAGTGTAAAGCACATTGAGTTTTTTTGTAATGAAATGTACTATATAAATAAAGGTGCTTGCTTGCTTGCTATTGTTTCAATATCAAAAAGAAAGTCTGTGAATTTGAAGCCCATCTTAATGTTAGCTTGCAAAGATTTACATTTTGCTAACATGTTAGAAATAGCTTTTGATACTTGATGATAGAAGATAATGAGCAAGAAATCAACTCTTTGTTAATTCACATTAAACATACAGCTTGCAGATTTTTCCTATCTCTATGACTTAGAAGATAAAGCAGTTATTTCCAAACTAATGTTGATGCTAACAAGCAAATAATAACATTAGATTGAAATTTGGTATTTACACTAGTTGCTAAACTTGGCAAGATGGATCCATTTCTTTTCAAAATTACTTGAAATTTTTGAGAATATAAGTTGGAAACTTCTAAGAAACGCTACTCTGAATTTTTTTGGTTTCATAAGTTGCAAATTTGTGAGAAAATCTCATTGTTTTTGAGTTTACAGAGGCTGAATTTCCAAAAACCAACACTTAGAATTGTTGGTATTTTAAGACCAGAAACATTATTACTTGGAAGAAAATCATACCAAAAGAAGCCATTTGTCTTACACACGTGCTGCTGTTGAGAGCCAAGAGGAATAATGTTTTATGCTGGGCCTGAGAAAAAAAGAAATACTTGTAATTTTAGCCCAGATCATCACACTATTACTATCTGGACTTCAATTAGCAGCCCCCACCACCCAAATGCAGGTACTTTTGAGCAGTGTCAGGCCAATTTGCTTAACGTACCGGCCACTGGGGCAGGTAAATAAATAGCCTTACTTAACAGTGATTTTGTAAAGAGTAAATAGGATAAATTAAACCCCTTTTTTGCTTGTTCCTACTAACTTTATGAGCAAAACTGAGCTGACCAACATGCTCACTCACCAATGAACCTTAACTTCTCCTCCTTGTATCACTGCTAATGCCAATGATTACAGGCAGATGTGTGCTGGGACGGTTTGACTCAGTATCTTAGGAGAGTAGGTCTCCACTGGAACAGGTGTGTCTGCTAAAGGTGTATTTGAATCAATGTCTTGCTTGTCACAAGCCCAAAGTAGTTAAGCAAAGTCTGAATGTTGGTGAGGCTGCAGTAATCATGCAGAAAATATTAAATACTAGTGAGTCTGACACTCCTAATGCAGAAAAATGCATATGAATTGAAAATGCCCTTGTAGGAAGCACAGTAAATGTTTGCATGGCTAAATACAGGACAGATTTGTTGAAAATCATGGTGAGCGACAGTTTGATTTATGACGCAATAAACTATAAACATATCTGTCTACGAAATCAAAATGTACAATTTCGTAAGCTCTTTTCTTCTTCTACATTTACTACTTTATGAACAAAAAAATTCTAAGTTTGGTTTCTTTTAAATTCATTACTACATACATTCAAACACTTTGATTTCTTTTCTTGTTTTGTTGTTCTAAGACACTGCCGTAAATTTGCACCTGATAAGTCATGTTAAATTTGCTTAAAGTACTCTCCAAATTTTTACCACCTTTCAATTATTCAATATGAAGTAATTTCTTATACATGTCTCTACATGTTAGGTGTTCAGAGATCATTTTACAAGTTACTGCTATATGAATAAAACTGACTGATTAATTGTGGCATAATTTCTGAAGTCCCCTAAAGTCCCATCCAATGAGCAAAAACCACATGACTCTTACCTCAACAGGTCAAAGTGATCTCTACTTCTCAATGCAGGACAGGATCAAGACTCAATGGTAACTACAAATAATAAAAAAAAAAAGATGGTGAATGCATGTGTAATCTGATCTAGTGCTTCTTCTGTAGTTACTCATTGTAGGAAATGACTGGCTATTGTGCCCACATTTAGTTGAGGCTATTACAACAGATGAATGTGGGCAGAGCGAGTAGTGAGTTTTATGAGTGTCCTAGAGTAAGTCACTTCTTCCTAACGGGAAAGCTAAATAAAATTACTGACCTTTAAAAATGCATTGGGTTGTAAAATTTATGCTGTAATCCTGCAATAAAAATCCTGAACAGATCTGCAGATGCTCAGTAAACACAAAATCTGCAAATGCTTTCTGTTTTAAATAATGAACATGACCCAGATTCCAATGATGAATTATCTTTTACCTATAATAATACAATACTGTTACAGTTCTGTACTGAAAGGCTGCTCTGTACTGTAATGACCCAAACTGGATAAGAATTAGATATTGTAAATCTAATGATATTGTGGATAGAGTGATTGTCATTTCAACTTTCAATTGCGTCAGCCGTGTCACTGTGTCCCAATTCAGAGATCCTCTGATGGATTTGGCCCACAAAGCTGACCTGAGATGCACATGTTCCTAAATTAGACAGAGACTACAACTAATTTGTTTCTGTCAGCCTCCAAACAGGCAAAGTTAAATTAAAAAAAAAAAAGTGTATTGTTTTTTAACTGCCTCCTTGTCACTGAGTTTCTGCACAGGGACTTAGCAGCTGTTCTTGATTTACAACATATTGATTTTTTTTCTGCAAGTCACTTGATGCCATACACAGGAAATAAAAGTATTTTTTTTATATATATAAAAAAAAAAAAACAGAAAAAATGGCATTCCCTTATTGAAAAAGAAAAGATGTTTTTCACAAAGGCTCCATTAAAACATTAACTAATACAAGAGTTGTCTGATGTTGAAGGCTGTGAAGCATGTGACCTTCAACTACAGGCAACAAAAGATGTGTTTCATCTGTTAGAAGCCTTTGTAGAGGAACAGACTTTTTCAAGCTGCATATTTGGTCAAAAAGTGCAAACATACATCCACAATTGTGATTTTTTAATGGTCTTCCTTAGCTGAACTTTGTAAAAATGCATTTCCACCACAACCTCACCACTACGCCTGGCTGCCAGCCAACAACCACACTTTTACACTCACGTCCTCTTAAAGCATCAGCACACTGCAGAACTTTCAAATCTTCATATGGCTGTTATGTTTTATTTACAAGAGTTTTCATCTCACAGGCAAATCTTGAAGGCCTGTTCAGTTGCAGCAGATGGCTTTTGATTAATGAGAATTTAGCAACAAGGGGGATAACAAGTTTTATGTCATTTTAGTAAGACAGATACCTCATAAGTCTTTCTGTTTCACAAACTTTTTGTTAACAAAAAAAAAAAGGAAGGATGTGAGGTAAGTATCAACTCAAGCTTTTTACTCAAGTCAAAGAGTAAAAGTACTGGTTTCAAAACTACTTAAAGTATAAAAGTAAAAGTAATGTAAGGGGGAAAATGCCATTAAGGACAAAAGCTTAGGCTGTGCCACAGGGGCCTAGTGCACTACCACACCTCCCCAAAAAATATTTTTCTAAAGGCAATAATGACTATAATGTTATATTAAAATGTTAATATTGAAAAATTTGGGATGCACCTGTTTCAGCTGCGTTTACTATGCCCATTGAAAATGAACGTATTTTAGTACAATGCAAATACATTCAAGAACCATATATGTGTACTACCAACCTCCTCGCTGGTGCTTGGTTGGGACATTTCACTCGAGTTCTCTTGAGTCTCTGCCACGGACATCTTTGTACTAGGCTACATACGTCTGCTATTTCCTTGCTGGAGTGTGACATGATTTGTGTCACATCGCGTACAAACCAATAGGGTGTCAGAATGGTATTATGTTTATACTTCTCATCCAGCCACAATCAAATTCACTCTATTCGGATGGCGCGATTTATCTGGATAGGTTTTGGGTTTTTTTTATTTGTGTTTTTTTTTTTTTTTGAACGATGACAAACCGGAATGAAAACAAGCTGAAATGAAATAGGAGTAACGAGGCTATTTTTAAAACATAAGGAGTAGAAAGTACAGATAATTGCGTGCAAATGTAAGGAGTAGAAGTAAAAAGTAGACTGACAAATAATTACTCCAGTAAAGTACAGATACCCAAAATTTCTACTTAAGTAAAGTAATGAAGTATTTGTACTTAGTTACTTGACACCTCTGGTACTTACATGTCTATAGTCGCCATGTTTTGCATTATTCCTCAGTAGCTGCGCATGCGCAGCTTGATAGCGGCTACATCACGTGCTTTGTTGCCCATAGAGATGTGACAGACAGAACGTTCACCCAATCATACTCCAAGGATTTTTCAAAGCCTCTGCCTTTTCTCAAACGTTTCCCATGTGTGAAACACATTCATCTACAAAAAAACAAAAGAAAAACGATCCATGTAAATGTCTAATGACCCATGTTAAATACAAAACTTTTGAAGAAAAAGAAAACATTCAGCCTTTATTTTCCAGGTAAATAAAACCCACAGACCTAGTATCTTTAGCTGTTATTGGCTTTGGGTTGAATCTGCTGTCAGTGTCAGTCATTCAGAGGCTCACATTGCAGGATTTGGACTCCCAGTCAGATCCATTTATTTAACCTGCTGAAAGGCTCTCTGGTGTCTGCTTCACATCAGCCAATCTCTCAGATCTTAAGTCCTCAGACACTAAACTGATGCATGTCTGTTTTTCTGTTGTCTGTACTTGTGCAGCTTCTGTGTGGATCTCTGTGGTTTTGTTTCTGTGTATCTGTTTGAACTTCAGATACCAAGATTATTTCACAGTTTACCTAAGTAAAAACCCCATAAACCGATCCTCTCCCCCATCAGCTCCTGTCTTATTTCCTTCAGGAATGGGGGCTGATCACTTAATCACTTAGCATGGAGGTTTCACATGAAGGGTTTTATGAACACTAATGTGCAGTCAGATGCAGCTGATCTGCTCATTAGAGGTGAGAGGAACAGAGGAAGACCATTGCAGAGATTAAGGTTTTTTGGCCACAGTGAAGCTTTTGAAATACTTTATTTGGTACCAAGTAAACCAAAGCGTTGAATAAAACAAACGGCATAAGGATAGATTTGTTTGACACGCATTTATTCTTTAAGGATCCAAAACCTTCCAAAGTGTTGTGTACATGTAGAACAACAGTTTGTGGTTCATTTTGTAGAAATCTAGTCTTCTTTTCCTCAAATTTTCAGTCTGAAAATAAAATGCCAATAGGTGCAGTGGTGTGGGAGTTAAGCAGACGGAAGTAGTTCCTGAAGGAACTCAGTACAAGTGCAAAGTTGTGCAACAAGACTGGGACATGATGAACACAATGCTTTTCAACAGGGTTTTTGTTGCAGACAATGTTCCTTATTAACCTGTGTATGATCTTGGAGTGAATGAGTAATTTTCAGGCTTTTCCCTGAAGTGACTTAAACATTAGACAAAGGGAATGATTGTTGACCTAGCAATGTCAAAATGGCATATATATATATATATATATATATATATATATATATATATATATACACACACACACACACACACAGTCAGTTATACAAAATATACAACAACCACACACACACATTCATAGACACACATACACACACTGTCAGTGAATTAACAAAGTTTCACCATCCCTGCACTTTTCTACTTATATCTGCAGCAGGGTAATTTAGGTGTACCAGTGATTTAACGTTGCATTCCAACATTGTGGATGTACAACATGTAAACACACAATGAGAGTGTCACATTCACACACACTCAGGCATGACTCTGTGCGTTATACTTTGTAGACAACTAAATGTAAATGTACCCAGAAAATCTAAATCTAAATGTTAGATCTTGATCAAAATGTTGAATATCAATTTATATGTTCTAT